>NC_053025.1:523553873-523912469 GCF_003073215.2 Triticum urartu
AATCTTGCAATCCGGAGTGCAATTCTTTCTGTTGAATCATTGGAGGTGGTATTATGTCATTCTTGATAATTTGAGTTCATGTTCATGATTCACATGTTGTTAAGAATGAGGTATTTTAAATCCATCAATCTCGTCATTGGAGTTATCTTGGGTTATATTTCACTTAAAGTCTTCCTAAGGATTGTTGTTATTTATGGTGCTTATATATGACCCAATTTCTTCATTTATCCTTCCGGTGATATAAGCTTCTCATCTCCTTGTTGACATCAATCCAATCTATTGTTTTCCGTTAGTGGCAGAATTTCACCTCATAGTTTTGAGATGTTCTCCATAAGCCCACTACAAGCTTACTCTTTTCGTTGTTGGTTTTCCAACAACTCCGTTCGAACCTTCTCCTAAAGATGCTTTTTCAAGCTCAGTTGAGGTAGAACATGTTGTTTTCTTCTCCGTTCTTTTAATTCTATTCTTTTATTTCTTCCGGAGGCTTGGTGTTGTTGTTCTATTCAACTCATCATCTCATTTTTGTCAAAGATCATGTTCTTTCCTTTTTGCTTATCCATTCAACCGGAGTGTCGTGTTTTCATTTGAGCTCTCTCATCTTATCAAGTTTTGCCTCCCTTCTCAACCGGAGTGTTGCCTGAGATCTTTCTTGCCCCTTGTCCCATTCTTACAATAGTCCCGGAGGCAATATGTTGTGATTTCATCAAGTATCTTCTCATCTTATCAAGTTCTTATTCAATTCCTTTTCTTTTCAATCGGAGTACTGTCCGAATTTGTTCTTCCTTGTTCCTTTTTTCTAACAGAGTGTTTGTCAACTTTGTTCATCTTCGTTGTATTCTTTCTTTCAAATTTGTTCAACCTCTCAAGGTTCGTGGTTTCACTCATTGGTCAAAGATGCAACTTAGTTTTAGCTCTTCTCTATTCTCTTCCGTTTTCACTCTGGCGCCATTCCAGATCTCGGGATGAGATCCTCTAGTAGTGGTGGAGTGTTGTGACGCCCCGAGACCGATGTGCCAGGTGTCCTCCAGTTATTTGCTATTGTTGCCTTGTCATTGCTGGCGTGTCATGCATTTCATATCATGTCATCATGTGCATTTCATTTGCATACATGTTCGTCTCGACGAGTACTCTATTTCATCTCATTGCATCATTTTCATTTGAGCTCATCTTGATGCCCTAAATGCTGTTGGAAGAGGGCTATGTGATGTTAGTTTCAGATTCATATCAGCATTATGCACTTTTGTCATTTTTGCCATGATTAATGTGTGCATGATATGATCCTGAGCTCTACATGTGTTTTGGAGTATGCCATGCCATCTTTACAGGGGTGTATGCCATGTATTTTTGTGATCTCTGTGGTGACTAGCACAAACTTGCAAAGTAGCTTACTTAATGTTGCTGATTTCAGGGACTTAGAAATATTCTAAGTCTCTGCCCTGTCATTATTTTTATGCCATATGTTCTTGTTGCTACCGAGTGATCCGTGCCTCTTTTGAGCATGACCAGTAAGGATGTTTTGTAGATATTGTAGTGCTCTATCCATCCATGTCTTTGTTTGCATTAATGGAGCACCCTAGCTTGACTCAATCGAGCTCTACTTTTGCTATAAAATGTTCCCGGCAAATTGTTGACATGTTTAGCGATTTTGCCGAGCTTGTTGTTGTTGATCCGTGCATGCTATGTTGTTGTTCTTGCCATGTCTAGCTTCTATGCCATGTCTACTTTCTGGGTGTATGCTTAGTTTGTCATGTCTTGCCTCGTAGTGAGTGCATCGAGCTCGTAAACATGCCTACTTGATATCTGTTTTGCCATGTTCTAGTTTTCTGCTAAGTCTGAATCTGTTAACGTTAATTGCTATGTTCACGTGGTTGCAATTGTATTTTCTGATCCCCTTCGACTTATGGTCAGTAAGGGACTTTTGTTGTGTGCTTTGAGTAGCTTCATGCCATGCCTTGCTTTTCCATGATATGTTCCTGTAACATGTTGTTTCGTTGCTCTGAACATTGCTTCCTGATGTTAAATTCCTGACATGCTGTTAATTTCACTAAGTCTGTAACCTGTTATCATTTGCACTTTTGCCATGCTTGTTTGAAACTGCTATTGATTGAATTAGCCGTAGCTCAGTGTTCATCTTTTGTCAAGCATCTTGAGTGGATCCCTCCCATGTATTTTGTTGTCATGTTGGATTGTTGTAGCATGTTGTTCTTGATGCATTTAGGTGGTCTCATGCTGATTATCGCAGACCGGTGCCATATTTGTTTTGCTTGTCGTTTCGAAACCGTGCATCCGATTCCGGTGATCTTTATATCGATTTCAACCGAAATCAACTCCTCTTTCCAGTGGCACTCTTGGTTTTCCAAGTTGAGGCCAGGTTCAATCATTCCTTTCCAAATCATGCATATGCACCGCATACCGCATCCCGCATCTCATGACATGTTTTGCATCATGTTGTTTGAGCATTGCACGTGGTTGATTGTGCTCCCCCTTTGCTTTTGTTTTGCTTTGGGTAGAGCCGGGAGACGAGTACGTGATCAAGGAGCCCGTTGAGTACGCTTACGAGGATCAAGTCAACTCAAAGAACTTTGCAGGCAAGATGACCATACCCTCGAAATCACTTATCTTTGCTTGCTAGTTGCTCGCTCTTTTGCTATGCCTATGCTACGATACCACTTGCTTATCAAGTCTCCCATATTGCCACGCCAAACCTCTAACCCACCTTGTCCTAGCAAACCGTTGTTTGGCTATGTTACCGCTTTGCTCAGCCCCTCTTATAGCGTTGCTAGTTGCAGGTGAAGATTGGAGGTTGTTCCTTGTTGGAACATGGATTTTTGTTGGGATATCACAATATCTCTTATTTATTAAATGCATCTATATACTTGGTAAAGGGTGGAAGGCTCGGCCTTATGCCTGGTGTTTTGTTCCACTCTTGCCGCCCTAGTTTCCTTCATATCGGTGTTATGTTCCCGGATTTTGCGTTCCTTACACGGTTGCGTTATAATGGGAACCCATTGACAGTTCGCCCTGAATAAAACTCCTCTAGCAATGACCAACATTGGTTTTACCATTCGCCACCTAGCCTCTTTTTCCCTTGGGTTCCGCGGACTCAAGGGTCATCTTTATTTAAACCCCCTGCCCCCCCCCCCCGGGCCAGTGCTCCTCTGAGTGTTGGTCCAAACTGAGCTGCCTGCAGGGCCACCTCGGGGAAACTTGAGGGTTGGTTTTACTCGTAGCTAGTCTCATCTAAGTGTGCCCTGAGAACGAGATATGTGCAGCTCCTATCGGGATTTGTCGGCACATTCGGGCGGTGTTGCTGGACTTGTTTTACCATTGTCGAGATGTCTTGTAACCGGGATGTCGAGTCTGATCGGATTGTCTTGGGAGAAGGAATATCCTTCGTTGACCGTGAGAGCTTGTGATGGGCTAAGTTGGGACACCCCTGCAGGGATTTGAACTTTCGAAAGCCGTGCCCGCGGTTATGGGCAGATGGGAATTTGTTAATGTCCGGTTGTAGAGAACTTGACACTTAACTTAATTAAAATGCATCAACCGCGTGTGTAGCCATGATGGTCTCTTCTCGGCGGGGTCCGGGAAGTGAACACGGTGTTGGAGTTATGCTTGACGTAGGTTGCTCTAGGATCACTTCTTGATCATAGATTCTCGACCGTGCTTTTGCCTTCTCTTCTCGCTCTCATTTGCGTATGTTAGCCACCAAATATGCTAGTCGCTTGCTGCAGCTCCACCTCATACCTTTTACCCTGCCTATAAGCTTAAATAGTGTTGATCGCGAGGGTGTGAGATTGCTGAGTCCCCGTGACTCACAGATACTTCCAAAACCAGTTTGCAGGTGCCGATGAAACCGTGCAGGTGACGCAACCGAGCTCAAGGAGGAGCTCGATGAAGATCTCGTTCATTGTGTTGTTTTCGCTTCAGTTGATCAGTAGTGGAGCCCAGTTGGGACGATCGGGGATCTGTGTAGCTTTTGGGGTAGTCTTCTTTTTTATTTTGGTTCCGTAGACGGACCTTGATTGTATCTAGATGATGTAATGTTTTATTCATGTATTGTGTGAAGTGGTGATTGTAAGCCAACTATGTATCTTTTTCCCTTATGTATTACATGGGTTGTGTGAAGATTACCTCACTTGCGACATTGCTTACAATGCGGTTATGCCTCTAAGTCGTGCTTCGACACGTGGGAGATATAGCCGCATCGTGGGCGTTACAAGGGTCTCCGGATATTGCGGATACGGTCGACAGGAATTCCTAGCTTCCGTTCGAGGCAGAGACATTCGAGCTCGAGGTTGACCGTAGGATGGGAGATGATCCATTGATTGGATCGGGGAAGGGCTCAGGGGCAGGCATAGTGAATTCGGCGAAAACCAGATCGCCATGAATGTCCGCTACGTACTCCAAATTGTCGAATCGAATTCGTTGCTCAGGCGTGAAGCTGCCGATCTGATCTAGATGACCAGTTGGGTTGGCATGCCGCACCATGCTACCGAACACAAAGAGTTGGTGGCGAACAAAGAGGTCCCCGGAGCTAACGCCTTCTCCGATGATTAGGCGAGCCATTGATCCTTTTGGGGACCCAACATCGGAACTCTCAATGAAAGCACCAATGTCAGTGTTAAACCGGCGGATCTCGGGTAGGGGGTCCCGAGCTGTGGATCTAGGATCGATGGGGAACAAGTGACGATGAACACGGTATTTACCTAGATTCGGGCCCTCTCGAAGAGGTAAAACCCTACGTCCTGGTTGATTGTATTTGATGTATGGTATGGTTACAGAGTAGATCTACCATGAGAGTAGACGAGTTAAACCCTAAGGTAATGAGGTTATGACTGTAGCTCTCTCCTAAAGACTAAAACCCTCTGGTTTATATAGGCACCGTAGGGTTAGGGTTACACACGATCAATTACAAGGAAAGGAAGATCCTGCCTAATCTTGGCTTGGAGGACACACCATGACTCCGAAGATTCCTTATCCGGTTAAGGATCCGCAATCCAGCTTGGCACCATAGTGGCTCATCAGTCCGACCCAAACACAACAGGCCGGTAGCCCGAGGACCCCTCAATCCAGGACTCCCTTAGCCGGCGTCCCCCAACCCTAGCCCATCCGCCTCCTCCCACTCCGCGCCACAACCCAAGCATATCCGCCTCCTCTCCCCCGCTCTCCCACGCTCTCCGGGATCGCCATGGTCCGACAAAAGATCGCCACGTACACTATGATCACGTTGAAGCACCAGAGGCAGGTCGTGGAGGAGATCTAGGCGAGGCACACCGCCCGCATCGCTGTCGTGCTGCCCCCGGAGTCGCCGGAGCCGGAGGAGGAGGGAGAGTAGCAGCGGGAGCCGATGGAGGTGGCGGGTCTGGAGGAGGACGAGGCGGGGCAACTTGCTCCGGGGTCTGGTGTTCACCGTCGCCCATGCCGCGGAGATGGCGGAGCAGTAGGCCATCCTGGAGTCCATTCAGGATGAGGCCTATATGGAGGCCAACCAGCAGTTCCTCGGGCAGGAGCGGGCGGCGACCGACGCTCTTCGCCAAGCTCGACGCGAAGATAGAGGATGAAGCCGTAGCAGAACTATCGAAGGCGCTGGAGGAGTCGGAGCTGCAGCTGCCGCCCATGTACCCGGAGTGCGACATCTCCGATGAGGAGTAGCTTTAGTAGTAGTAGTAGTAGTAGGAGGAGGAGGAGGAGGAGGAGGAGGCGCATTAGTAGCAGTAGGAGATGTAGGAGCAGTAACAGCAGCAACAGGAGCAGCAGCAGTAGTAGTTTTTTTTTCTTTGCATGCTTTTGTATGAATTTAAAATTTATAGTGTAAGATGTCTGGATGCAGTTGTGCAAATTTAAAGAGTGACCGATCACTATCTGCGGACGCAGACATTTGAGGGGTCATATTTATAATATGCGGCTGTAGACGCTCTAAAGTCTTCTTTGACTCACCTCGTGTCGCAGAAACTCTTGGGAATCAACGAGGCCTCGTAGTCCTGGCACAACTCTGACTCAAAAAAAACAGGAGGGTATAGTCTACGGGTTTGATATGCAGCAGGAGTGAGAGTTGTTCGAGCCAGTCCACGGCTGCTTCTATTTGTACTCCCTCTGCTTTTATTTACTTTGTATATTAGAGTTGTGTCGGGTGGTAGGTGCGACATATGCCAGCGGGTGGCTTATCATTGTGGGAGCCAGTAAAACATCGCCGGTGCATGGAAACGGGATGAGGCGAAGACATGCACGCTGGCGAATCTTACCCAGCTTCGGGGCTCTCCGTGGAGATAACACCCCTACTGCTGCTCTGCGGAGTCTCCGCATGATCACTAGATGAACAAGTAGCTACACGAAGCTCCTTGAGCTGTTTGGCGAGAGGATGAAGAAGGGCTCTGCTTCCTCTCTTATCCTCCCTACGTGGTGTCTAAAACTAGCAGGGATCAACCCTTTGCATGGGTGTCCCGGGGGGTTTATATAGGCCTACCCCCGGGGGTACAATGGTAATCCGGCTGGGCGTGGGGCCCAGCCGTCCGTGTCTTCACTCTCCGGCTTCTGCGCCGGCTGCTGGGGCCCGCCGGCTGGTGGGTCCTGCCGGCTGCCAGCTCCCTGGTCGACAGGCAGGCCCCACTGTCCAGGGCCTTGTCGGTGGCTGGTGACTGTTGCTCAATCTTGGTGACGAGGGCTTCGCCAAGGTAAGCATGGCTACAGTGCTGCCGTCCAGCGGGTGACCACTGTAGCCTCACCGCGTCTTGTCTCCTTAATGGGGCGTCTCCTTCGAGGGGGTGGCAAGCCGGCTGGAGAGAGCCGGCTCCGTCTCGGGCCGACTGGGGGAGGCCAGGCCGCCTTCAGGTGTCTCTCTGCCTAAAGGGGCCCACCGCCCGTGGGCCGTACTGGTAGCCCATCGTGGATGACAACAGGGTCAGTGTGGCAACAGTGCCGCGCCGGACGGGTCATGGCCACCCGTACGGCGCACTGTGCCAGGCGCGCTCCGGGATTCGGGGGTGGCAGGCTTCACTGTAGCCACGCCCCGTCACTGTCTCAGGCCGGGAACGCAGCCGTCTCCCGGCTTCGGGTGATGATCCAGTCGGAGGGCCTGACCGGAGCCGACTTGGTGGCCGCCTTCGTGGAGCGTCGGGTTCTTCCCCTCCAAAGCCGGCCTCACATGGTTTGTCAGATGAGCGGCCGCTTCGACCCATGCCGGCTGAGCACTAGGGAGATGCCTCATGCGGAGGTCTCCTACATGGTGAACTATATCTCCAACTGCAAGCTCGCCGAGGATTGGCGGTACGGCAAGGGGCCGTACTCTCGCGCCAACCCTCCGCCCGTCATGAGTTTTTTCTTATTTTCTTCCTTTTGTAGCCGGCCTCATGATAGCCGACTCTTGATCAGTTCATTTGCCTTTTGCAGAACCCTCTTCTCCCGCCGACAGCCGGGGCCGCGGGGGTAGAGCGCCAGCTCCTCCCCGACCGCACGGTGGACGACGCCGACGACCCGGACTTGGGAGCGGCCGCCATGGAAGACGCCATCGTGGGGGAAAGCGACGGGGCCGGAGGCGCGGGGCTCATGGCCGGCTTCGAGGACTGGCCAGATGATGCCGAGGTTGAAGTCGCCCCGCGCCGCCAGCCGGCGCCTGATCATCAAAGCGCGAGCTCGTCCGCCGCGCCGGCTGCTGGCGGCGGCGCCCAGAAGCGTCGGGCCGTGTCGATCCTCTTCGGCAGCTGTCCGGAGAAGTCCAAGGCTTCCACAGCGGCGACCAAGCGAGATGAGGCGGCCGCGAAGGCGGCCCGCTTCCGCAAGGCGGTGAAGCAGCCGCAGGCGATCTCAGCATAAGTCGTCGAATGCTTGGATATATTTTTGTTGTTCTTCTTTCCGATTGAAAACTCTTCTAAACCTTTCTTTGCTCGCCGGACAGGGCGCCGCTTTCCCTTGAGCGGGGTCCGGGCGGCTCCGTAGTTGGGCCGACTGGAGGGTTTTCAGGCTCCCGCCGCGTGGATCCCCGCGCCAACCTCAGGGAGGCCACGGAGCGGAACGCACGAGAGGCGCTGGAGGAGCGGGAGGCGGCGGAGCGAAGGGCCGCCCAGGCGATGAAGGAGCAGGCCGACGCAGCAGCCAAGGCTCGGGCGGAGGCGGCAGCTGCGGAGACGGAGGCGGAGGCTTCGCACAACCAGCCTCCGCTGCTAGCCATTTCCCTCCGCGTCGTGGCCCCCAACATTCCTGTGCCTCCGCCGGAGGAGGTCGACCAAGAACCGCCGGTGATGGAGCGGAGGGAGGACTCCATGATCTTCGTGGAGAGGGCGCCGCCGGCAGCGCCAACCGGAGCGGGCCAAGGCGGCCAGTCGGCTGCGGTGCCAGAGCAGCCGGCTGGGGGAGAGCCGGAAGCGTGAGCCGGCCTCGAGGTGCAGCCGGCAGTGCGTCAGCGCGCAGGGGGAGGCACTGCTGCGCCGGAGCCGCACCGAGCTTTGGGTGCCCGCCGGACGGCGGAGGCCTTGGAGGCGGCCAGCACCGGCACGTCCGAGTGGACTCCCAGCGGCGGGACGGGCGAGCTGAATGTGGCGGCCCAAGAGGTTCGGAACCGGCTCCAGGCCCAAGCCGCCTCGCTGCAGCAATACACCCAGGAGGTCCTTGCGACACGGGCCGTCATCCGGGTGAGTCTTCTATCTTTGGTTGCTTTGTTCTCTTGATTTCTTCCGTGGGGGCGCGTCAGCGCACCCACTGGGTGTAGTCCCCGAGATTCGGGCCGACTGCTGAGCAGTCGGGTCGGATCTTCCTTCACGACTACCTTATTCTCGCCTCCTGTCTAATCTTCCAGGAGTATCATAACCTCCGCGCTCCCGCTTTCAACTCCCAGGCCTAGGAGCTGGGTCGGAGAACCGAAGACCTGATCAGCAGCCGGAGTACGTACTTGGTTTCGTTCATCTCCTGTGGGGACGCGTCAGCGCACCCACTGGGTGTAGTCCCCGAGATTCGGGCCGACTGCTGAGCAGTCGGGTCGGATCTTTCCTGACGACTTCACCTTACTGGTTTTTCTTTTGTCTTTCGTGCTCGCAGAAGCCAACGCCGACTTAAGGGAGCAGCTCAGCGAGGTGCAGGCCGCCCTTCGTGCCAAGGAAACCGAGTACGATGCCTTGGTCCTGGAGCGTGACCGCCTGGCCAAGAAGCTGGCTGACCAAGAGGAGAGCCACAAGGCGGCTCTGAAGAACGCGCAGGATAACGAAGCCGCCCTGAAGGCCGAGTTTGAGACTGAAGCGGCGGGCTGGGCTGAGACTAGGCAAGCGCTGAATGAAGGCTTCGGCCGTATTGAGGATTTGATCGATGGTAAGCCGCCTTCCTCGCTCCTTGCCTGCCCCTTGACGCCTGACTTGTGTTCTGACTTGAGCTGATTTTTATTCTCTGTGCAGACTACTTTCTTGGCTACTCCGTCCTCGCCACCCAAACCATCGAGACCCATCGCGAAGCGCGCCGGCAGGCGGGGGCTGAAGTCGCGCCGGACGCGAGTCGGTCGCTCGAAGAGCAACTCTTGGCAGTCCAAGCGCGGCTGCAGCCAGCTCATCGTATGCTCCGCCGCCTCCAGCGCGCCGGAGCGCAGGTGTTGGCCGCCCTCTGGCCAAGCGAGGCGATTCCCCGCACCCCGAGTCGGACTGCCGACTGGCTGGAGGTTGGGGTTGGCCGCTTCGAGGCCTGGAAGGCGTCGGCGGCCCGGCTTGGAGCTGGGCGGGCGCTGGAGTTTGTCCGAGCTTGGTATCCGGGGCTGAACCTGGACCAGCTACGCACCTGGCGGCTGGAGGCCGACGAGGAGCTAGCGGAGGTGCCGCCGGCTATCGCTCAGCGCGCATCGACAATCGCCGAGTGTACTGACATCAGCGTCTTCGCTCCCGAGATTAATGATGACGGCGTTGCCCAGCCGGAGGAGTGGTTCGGGCTAGATCCGGCGGCGGGTGAAGACTCGGCAGAAGAAATCGCCTCCAGCGACGAAGGCGAAGACGACGAAGTAGAGGAAGACGAAGACGTTGAGCCGGCCGACGGAACAGCCAGCCAGCCTCAGCCTGACCGTGCCTCCAGCAACGAGGCGCGCGCAAGCGCGCCCTCTGCGGGAGGCGGTGATCATGCCGAGGTTCGCCAGCCGGCCGCTCCTCCAACCGGCACTGCCGTCTCCACCGACCTGCCCGGCTCTTCGGTCGCTCCGCCGGCTTAATCTGTCGTCCTTGTTTTTTCCTGCTTGTTGCCTTCTGAACAATTTTATTAAGCTTCCACAGTTCCACCCACTGGGGGTGTATCCAAACTATGTTGACTACCTGCCTTTTGAAGGTCTTTTATGTAAATATTATCGTGTGCATGTTTGGTTTCCATTCACGTATGCTTTTTATCCTTAGGCTGTTTCCTTTGCCGTCTTCCCCTTCTGGGAAGGCAAGTACTCGAGCTTTCTTAGATTGGAGCGAGGTGAATGGAAGCCGGCCTGCCGGCTACTTTGGTAGCCGGTCGGCGGTGGGAGAAAAACCGGCTTTTGTTATATGAGTCCGTTAGTCCCTAGCCGTTTTTCGTGTGGGCACCCGTTCCTGCCCTTAACTCCTGCCAGCCGGACAGCCGGTTCTTCGAACTACGACTTTTGGCAAGAGAAGGCTTGGGATCCGGCACACTACTTGTCTGACTGTGGGTAGGACTTCTAATATAACTCCAGGCGGCCAGTCCCCGGGCCGACTAGTCGAACCCGGTGCCGGACGGAAAAAAGCGAATGCAATGACAAGGCCATAAGCATGATACTTTTCATTTATAGACAAAGGATGGCAGTCCCCGAGCTCTCCTCGGGGGCCCTATTGTCTCGTACTTAGTACAAAAGTTAGCGTGATACATACTGCATTTCAGCTGTAAAACCTTCGGAGGAGGTTGGCGTTCCATGGTCGTTCCGACTCCTTGCCGGAGTCGTCTCTCTTTCGTGCCTTCGGCTTCTGCGCGTCGATCAGGTAGTAGGAGTCGTTGCCTAAGGCTCTGCTGATGACGAAGGGGCCCTCCCAAGGGGCCGAGAGCTTGTGCTGGCCGGCTGTTCGCTGGATCAGCCGGAGCACAAGATCGCCCTCTTGGAAGGATCTTGGCTTGACCTTCCGGCTGTGGTAGCGGCGCAGGCCCTGCTGATAGATAGCGGACCGGCTGAGGGCTAACAGCCGGCTTTCTTCCAGCAGGTCGACGCCGTATTCTCGTGCTTCCTTGGCCTCTGCTTCCGTGTACATGGTTACTCGAGGCGAGTCGAACTCGATGTCAGTTGGGATGACCGCCTTGGCACCATACACGAGGAAGAAATGGGTGAAGCCGGTTGACTTGTTTGGTGTAGTGCGCAGACCTCAGAGGACAGCCGGCAGCTCATCGAGCCAACAGTCGGCTGAGCGCTCTAGTGGTACGATCAGTCGGGGCTTGATGCCGGAAAGGATGAGGCCGTTGGCTCGCTCAACCTGGCCGTTTGACTGCGGATGGGCGACGGATGCTCGATCCAACCGGATGCCTTGCGTCGCGCAGAAACGTGCCAAGGCTCCCTTGGCGAAATTTGTGCCATTGTCGGTGATGATGCTGTGTGGCACGCCGTACCGAGTTGTTATATCTGCGATAAATGTGACGGCAGTCGGCCCATTCAGCTTCTTGATCGGCTTTGCTTCAATCCATTTGGTGAATTTTTCCACGGCGACAAGCAGATGTGTCATGCCGCCGCGCGCCGTCTTGAATGGGCCCACCATGTCCAGTCCCCAAATGGCGAAGGGCCAGGTGAGGGGAATGGTCTTGAGTGCTGAAGCCGGCATGTGTTGCTTGGAGCTGAAGAGTTGGCACCCTTTGGAGTGTTTAACTAACTCCTTGGCATCATCCAAAGCAGTCGGCCAAAAGAAACCATGGTGGAAGGCTTTGGCGACGAGTGATCTTGAGGCCGCATGGTGGCCGCATTCTCCTTGGTGGATGTCTCTGAGGATTGCAATGCCCTTCTCTTGCTCGACGCATCGCCGGAGGACTCCAGTGACACTGCGCTTGACAAGCTCTCTGTTGACGATTGTGTATGCTCCGGCTCGGCGTTGGACTTGTCTTGCCTCTACTTCGTCAGCCGGCAGATCTTGGTTTATTAGGAAGTTGAGGATGGATTGAGCCCATGACGGAGCTGCGACTTCTTCTATTGCCAAAACGGCTACTGTGAACAGGGCGGGCGGGCTGGGCGGTGAAATGCTGGAATCGGCCGCCGCCTGTTGTGTTGGTGTAGTCTCTGGGCTGACTACCGCAGTCCCCGAGCCGGGTGAGGCAGTCCCTGGGTCGGGCGTAATTACGGAAGTCCCCGAGCCGCCTGCTGATACCCCCTGGCCGACTATCGAAGTCCCCGGGCCACCTGCTTGGTTCTTCGAGCCAGACCCGGCCGCGTCGGGGTCAGGCGGCACGAAGATGGAATCGGACTCTGGAGACGGCTTGATAGACGGCTTGAGGAGGCGCTGTAGGGAGACGCCGGTTGGTATTGCTTGCCAGGTGGAGCCTATTCGAGCCAGAGCATCAGCTGGCTCGTTGTCGGCTCGCGATACGTGGAGGAATTTGCATCCTTCAAAATACTCGCTGATCTGCAGAACGAGGAAGCGATAGCTTGCCATATTTGCATCCTTGGCATCCCAGTCGCCGGATGATTCCTGGACCACCAAGTTCGAGTCGCCATAACATAGGATCCGGCGAATGCCGAGTTCTTTGGCAAGCCGGAGCTCGTGTATGAGCGCCTCGTACTCGGCCACGTTGTTGGAGGCGGCAAAGTGAATTTGCAGCGTATATCTGAGCTTGTCGCCTTTGGGAGAGGTGAGGATGATGCCAGCTACCAAGCCGGTGCGCATCTTGGACCCATCGAAGTGCATGGGCCAATGAGTGGAGTCGGGAGCCGGCGGTAGGTTCTGGGTCTCGGCCCAGTCGACGAGGAAGTCGGCCAATGCTTGGGACTTGATGGCGGTGCGAGGCTGGTAGAAGATTGTGTAAGGGGCCAGCTCGATGGCCCATTTCGCCACCCGGCCGAATGCATCCCGGCTGCCTATGACCTCGGCCAGCGGGGCGGTGCATACGACCGTGATGGGATGCTCTTGGAAGTAGGGCTTCAGCTTCTTGGCAGCGAAGTACACGCCATAGCACATCTTCTGGTAGTGCGGGTAGTTCTGCTTCGAGGTAGACAGCACCTCGCTCAAATAATACACCGGCCTCTGGACCGGCTGGGCTCGGCCTTCTTCTGGGCGTTGGACTACGATGACGGTGCTGACCACCCGGCTGGTTGCGGCAATGTAGAGGAGCATGGGCTCTTTCTCAGTCGGCGCCGCTAGGACTGGCGGTGTGGCCAGCATCTTCTTCAGCTCGTGGAAAGCTTGGTCAGCTTGGTCATTCCACTTGAAGTGAGTGGTCTTCTTCATGAGGCGGTAGAGGAGGAGAGCTTTCTCTCCGAGCCAGCTGATGAAGCAGTTTAGGGAGGCCAAGCATCCGGTAAACTTCTGGACGTCTCGAAGTTTGGTGGGAATCGCCATTCTCTCAATGGCCTTGATCTTTACTCGGTTGCATTCGATGCCGCGTTCGGAGACCAGGAAGCCTAGGAGTTGGCCGACTGGTACTCCGAACACGCATTTCTCGGGGTTAAGCTTGATTTGGAACCGGCGTAGGTTCTCAAATGTTTCCTTGAGGTCTTCCAGCAAGGTGCCGCGCTTCTCCGTCTTCACCACAATGTCGTCTACATAGACGTGGGCATTCCTGCCGAGTTGCTTGAGGAGGCACTTCTGCATGCAACGCTGAAAAGTGGCACCGGCATTTCTCAAGCCGAATGTCATAGTCAGGTAGCAGAAGGCTCCGAATGGCGTGATGAAGGCGGTCTTCAGGCGGTCTGCCGGATCCAACTTTATCTGGTGATACCCTGAGTAAGCATCCAAGAAACTCAACAGCTCGCATCCGGCCGTGGA
Organism: Triticum urartu; assembly: GCF_003073215.2. Classification (NCBI taxonomy): domain Eukaryota; kingdom Viridiplantae; phylum Streptophyta; class Magnoliopsida; order Poales; family Poaceae; genus Triticum; species Triticum urartu. The sequence goes on from NC_053025.1 coordinate 523,567,790, forward strand.
GTCTATCACTTGGTCAATCCTCGGCAGAGCAAAGGGATCTTTGGGGCAGGCCTTGTTGAGGCTCGTGTAGTCTATACACATGCGCCACTTGTTGTTCTTCTTTAGCACGAGGACCGGGTTGGTGAGCCACTCTGGAAAGAAAACTTCCATAATGAAGCCGGCTGCCAGAAGCCGTGCTATCTCCTCTCCCACAATCCTGCGTTTCTCCTCCGACAGTCGGTGAAGGGGTTGTTTGACTGGCTTTGCGTCTTCTCGGACGTGTAGTTTGTGCTCGGCGAATTCCTTCGGGACGCCCGGCATGTCCTTGGGGGACCATGCAAAGATGTCCCGATTCTCACGGAGGAAATCGGCAAGCTCGCCTTCCTATTTGCTGTTTAGGTTTGCCCCGATGACGGCAACCTCTCTGGGTGCTCGGGGTCAAGAGGTATCTTCTTCGTCTCCTTGGCCGGCTGGAAAGATCCTTGAGCATCGTGCTCCTTGGGATCGGGGGACAAGGCCGACTGCTTATCGGCTATGGCCACGACTCGGTCCAACATCTTCTTTTCTTTGGCAATCACAAGGGACTCGGCCAGCCGGCTGCTGGCTGCTGCGCACTCAGAGGACTTCTTGTAATCGCCGGCTACGGTGATGACGCCTTTGGTTCTTGGTATCTTCATCTTGAGGTATGCATAGTGGGGAACTGCCATGAATTTGGCCAAGGCAGGTCGGCCAAGCAAGGCATGGTAAGGGCTCTCCAGGTCCACCACTTCAAACCAGATCGCTTCCCGGCGGAAATGCTCCTTGTCCCCAAAAAGTACATCAATCTTGATCTTGCCAATGGGGGCGCAGGACAGGCCGGGTACGATGCCATGGAACACTGTTCGAGTAGGCATGAGTTGCTTTGTCTTGACGTTCAGCTTCTCCACGGTGTCGCGGTACAAGATGTTGATGCTGCTCCCGCCGTCTATCAACACACGGGAGAAGCGGGCGGTGCGTCTGTCCGTTGCAAGGGTGGCATCCAGAACCAACGCATAAGAGCCGGGAGACGGCATCACCTTTGGGTGATCGGCCCGGCTCCAGCTGATAGGTTTTTCTGATCAGTGCATGTGCTCGGCGGGGTTGGCAGCAACCATGCTGACTTCCTGGTTCTCTCGGCGTTTGCTGCGCCGGTCTTCGGGCTGGCTTGTAAAGACGATATAGGCGGCATGCTCGTCGGGGAACTCATCATGCACGGCTCTGACTGCGGGCCGAGCGGCCGGCGCCGGCAGAACCGGAGGCGGCGCGAGCCCTTCGCCTTTGGAGATTCGGGTGAGCCAATGGCACTTCCGGGTTGTGTGGTTGGACGGCTTCGCGCCGCTGTGGAACTTGCACGGGGCATCGAGAGTTTGCTCGTAGGAGAAGGCCGGCTGCCAAGCCGGCCTGCCGCCCTTGGGTTTCTTGGGCGCGGGCCGCCCTTCGGGCGGCACGTCTTCAACTGTGGCCACCTGCCGACTGGCGAGGCGGCGCGGGGCCCTTGCGCTTGTGGTCGTTCGAGTGTGGGCGTCGGCTGGAATCCCCAGCCGGCGTCTTGGGCGCCGGGTTGAGTACTTTTCCGGACGCGTCTACCTGGAGCTCGGTCTTCATTGAGGAGTCGGCGGTGGCGTACTTGTCCGCTATGTCCAAAAGCTCGTCGAGGGTAGTCGGCTCGTCGCAGAGAAGCTTGTGCTTGAGGAGGGTGCCTTCTCGGCACCCGGCTGTGAAGTATTCTATGGCTTGCACCTCGTGCACCCCTTCTCAAGAGTTGCGGAGCTCGGCCCAACACGTGAGGTAGTCGCGAGTTGACTCGGCGGGGCCTTGTACGCACAAGGAGAGCTGTCTGGGCTTGGGAGCCCGCTTGTAGGTGCTGGTGAAGTTGCGGAGGAAGGCTTCTGTGAAGTCTCGCCAGCTGTTGATGCTGCGTGGTTTGAGGCTGTTGAGCCAGGTCCGCGCCGTGCCTTGCAGCATGAGGGGCACGTACTTTACGGCAACGCGCCGGTTGCCGTTGGCTATGCTAACCGCTGTGGAGTAGTCGATCAGCCAATCTTCTGGCTTCATGGAGCCGTTGTACTTGGGCGTGTCTCTTGGGAGCGAGAACCCTTTGGGGAAGGGCTCGTCGCGGATGCGGGGGCCGAAGCAAGGCAGACCAACATCGTCTTCTTCTTCCAGCGCCAGGGATCGCGCCAGGCGGTCGATCCGATGGCGGGCGTCGTTTTCGCCGACTCCTTCGCGGCGACCTAGTCGGTCGCTGAGAGTCGGATGCACCACCGGCGGAGGGGTGGGATATCTCTCTCCATGGGGCCGAGGCGGAGGCGGGTTGCCCTGCCACTCCACGGCCCGAGGCTGGCCTTCTGCGTCTCGCTCGATGGAGATCCGGGTTTGGCTTCGGCTGGCAGCCGGCCCTTTCTCGCGCCGCGCACGGTCTCTACCCGCAGTCGGCGTCCAGGACGTCGCGCCGTGATCTCGGCGTGGGGGAGGGCTTTCCGCGCGAGCGTCGGCTTCGTGCCCCTGCACGGCTGCATCGATCAGCTGCTGGATGCGTCGGGTCATGTGGGGGAGTTCTTCGGCCCCCAGTCCGTCTAGCTCGTCTACGGCCGCCTGGGCGGCGCGCAGGTTCTCGAGCAGAGTGGCGTAGACTGGGCGGTCGACTCCTAGCGTGTCGGCAACGACAGCGCCGCGCTGTCTGACAACGCCGACCCGGCTGGGCCCGCCCGGGGGCGGCGTGCCAAAGGCGGCGCGGTCGGCCTCGCGTCGGTGGGCCTCAGCGAGGCGTCTCATGGAAACCAATTTCCAGCCTTCCGCGAGGAGGGCGAGGCAGCGAGCCTCCAGTGCTTCAGCGTCGGTGTCGGCCGGGAGGGGGATGGACAAGTCGTGGACCGCCGCGTGCGGGGCGTCGTGGGCGCTCTCGTCAGCAGCGCCGTCGTGGCCGATGACCATCACCTCGGTGGTGACAGCGTCGCAGCCATCGGCTCGAGGAAGCGGGTCGTTGTAGATCGTGACGTTGGTGGGGAAGGTGTCGAACGAGGCCGTGTCGGAGTCGACAGGCATCGGATCGGTGGAGCCAACCGACTCCAAGTCCACAGCAGGCTCGCCGGAGACATGGAGCCGGCCGAGGAGGTTGACGAGGTGGTCGGTGCCCGCGTCGGAGGCGAGCTCGTCGGAGATGAGGGTCTTGTCGAGGAGATCAGCGAGGCTGCTGGCTGCGCAGGCGTTGGTGACGCCTTGCAGCGCGTCGTGGCAAGCGCCATCGGGCGTGCCGGGCTGGCTACGCTCGCGGGGGAGGAAGAGGGTTCCCGTCCAGAACAGGTTTCCAGACGACGGTGCACCTGGCCCCACGGTGGGCGCCAAATGTCGGGTGGTAGGTGCAACATATGCCAGCGGGTGGCTTATCATTATGGGAGCCAGTAAAACATCGCCGGTGCCTGGAAACGGGATGAGGCGAAGACATGCACGCCGGCGAATCTTACCCAGCTTCGGGGCTCTCCGTGGAGATAACACCCCTACTGCTGCTCTGCGGGGTCTCCGCATGATCACTAGATGAACAAGTAGCTACACGAAGCTCCTTGAGCTGTTTGGCGAGAGGATGAAGAAGGGCTCTGCTTGCTCTCTTCTCCTCCCTACGTGGTGTCTAAAACTAGCAGGGATCAACCCTTTGCATGGGTGTCCCGGGGGGTTTATATAGGCCTACCCCCGGGGGTACAATGATAATCCGGCTGGGCATGGGGCCCAGCCGTCTGTGTCTTCACTCTCCGGCTTCTGCGCCGGCTGATGGGGCCCGCCGGCTGGTGGGTCCTGCCGGCTGCCAGCTCCCTGGTCGACAGGCAGGCCCCACTGTCCAGGGCCTTGTCGGTGGCTGGTGACTGTTGCTCAATCTTGGTGACGAGGGCTTCGCCGAGGTAAGCATGGCTACAGTGGCTACAGTGCTGCCGTCCGGCGGGTGACCACTGTAGCCTCACCGCGTCTTGTCTCCTTAATGGGGCGTCTCCTTCGAGGGGGTGGCAAGCCGGCTGGAGAGAGCCGGCTCCGTCTCGGGCCGACTGGGGGAGGCCAGGCCGCCTTCAGGTGTCTCTCTGCCTGAAGGGGCCCACCGCCCGTGGGCCGTACTGGTAGCCCGTCGTGGATGACATCAGGGTCAGTGTGGCAACAGTGCCGCGCCGGATGGGTCATGGCCACCCGTACGGCGCACTGTGCCAGGCGCGCTCCGGGATTCGGGGGTGGCAGGCTTCACTGTAGCCACGCCCCGTCACATCGCCGTTATGTGGATGCAGACTTCGGGGTACGGTCTTGACCGATTTATGGGAGTCGGCCTTCTCGCAGCCGGCTCCTCGGAGCCGGCCCTCCCGCGGCTTTCTTCATGAGGGCTGAAGTCGGGACGCCTTCCAATAGCCGGCCTGGGAGACAGCCGGCCAGGGGAAGGCGGCCCCATGTCTTGGATTCTTAAGAGCCGGATCGGCTCGTAATTTTTTCAGAAAGGCCAGGGGGAGCCGGCTAGGCTACCCGTGGTCACTTACTCCGACAAGTTGACTGGAGTCATACTTTATAAAGTTTTACCAAGTTTATAGAAAACAATATAAACATTAACATAACAAATTTATATGATGTGAAAGTACATTCAATATAAATCCAATGATATTGATTTGTTATTGTATATGTTCATATTTTTGTTTATAAACTTTGTCAAAGTTACAAGCTTGACTTTGACCAAAGCTAATACGCGTGCTAAATAAAAACGGAGGGAGTATTTGCATTTGTATTTGTATTTTATACTATGGGATAAGTATATTTTTTGTCCTCGAACTCTGGCGATAGTATAGAAATCGTCCCTCAACTTCGAAACCACTAAAACTCAATCCCTCAACTATTTAAATCGGATACTTTTCGTCCCTCGCGACACTTAAAGTGGTTTTGGTATGACGTGGCCCGGTTTTGACTAAAACCGCCCAAGTGGCCTAGTTTGTCCAAATTGGTAGCAACAAATTCTATGTCCAGAATTGTATGTGCTATGTAATCTGACCTAATTGAATGAGATTCGTAGCAGATTGTTCACATGATTTTACAGCATTGTGTAAACTGAATTCATGGCAGATTGTTCACTTGTTTATAGATGATTGGACAGAGTACCGAAATGAACAGATCGCATGAAAAACATAGTATGACATAACCACAAAGTATTGATTAGTCTTACACTCTACAAGCAAACCACAAACATGAATTCTCAAAGTCTGACAAAGTAAATGAGAAATAGTCTGACATAACCACAAACAGGAATTCTCACTGCCAACCATAAAATTTATTGTTATTGAACTGGACAAACCAGGCCACGCGGACGGTTTTAGTCAAAACTGGGTCCACGTCATACCAAAACCATTTTAAGCGTCACGAGGAGTGAAAAATGTCCGGTTTAAAAAGTCGAAGGACTAAATTTTGATGATTTCGGAGTTGAGGGACGATTTCTATACTATGGTCGGAGTTCGAGGACGAAAAATATACTTATTCCTTATACTATTAATGAAAATATCGTAAAACACTTTGTTCTACGGCCAGCTTCTAAAAAAAAGTCCACGGCTGCTTGCAAGTGGCGAGTTCTTGACTTATGTTTGGAAAACCAAGTAGCAGCCGGCTGCTTCATTTTTATCGTGCGAGATCAGTGGTTTGGGCCTTCGGGGTGAGCGGGGCTGTGGTCTGGTTGACCATTACGCCGTTCGCTCAAGTAGGGAGTACACGATTTATACTAAAGAAAAAGCGCGTAGGAAGTGCGAATTTCTCAGAAAAAAAGGAGTAACAAAAAAATCGTTTGTTTGCGTCATTCCTAGATTTTCAAATCCCAGCCACGTACGGGGTACCACGAACAGTCATGGCATGGACCAACATATTGATGGCGTTGGTCGTTTGATTTGAGAGGCACGCAATTTCCTCCCTCGCAAAAAAAGAAGAGGAACGCATTTTCTTGGGTAAATGTCATGGCATGTAGCGCTTGAGTTTGATGTGCTGTATGTTTCTGCAAGTCTCCAAATAGGTAGTGCCTTCATGAACTTTCCCTACTTGTTATCGATAATGGTGGTGTAGGCTCTGTTGAGTGTATCGATTCTTAAGAAGGATATTATTCTAACTTTCCTTATACTCTAAGATGATGATGTATTTTTATATATATGTCTACGAGATTCAAGCAATACAATAATAATTTTGCCAATCCCTTTGTATCCCTTCTAATATGATATCAGCCTAACCGATTCAAATTCTAGCCGCCGCCCGCCGCATCCGCCCAGCGCGCCATCCGGTCAACCTCCATGACCGTCGCCGGGGCCCGCGCCACCCGTACCTAGGGCGTCCGCTAGTCGTATTGATCGGCTGCCCTAGACAATCTTTTTCCAGAACCCTTACTTTAGGTTTTTTTCTCTCTCATGCCGATCATATTGATCGGAGGTTTCCTTTTTGGGTTTTCAATTTAAGATCAGTTTATGTCGCCCACCATCGTCGTGGACACCCGTATGCCTCTATTCCAACACGGACGCGATCGACCGGCTTCTTCACTGACCCGGTGGCCTCACGCAACAAGCGGCCCCTAACGGTGGTCGATGAAGCTATGTACCTAGGGTAGGGTCATGGATCTGTCCAAGGTACCCTCCCAAGGACATCCCTAAAGGTACCAGGAGCATTCGAAGAAAAATCATCATCCACTAGACCATGAAGTTATGTTCCACTCGACAATCCTAAAGACACTCGACCGTATAGATAATCACTCGACTACCAAAAGATTTAGAGCCTCTCCACTCTGCAACGTCAGGAATTAAGTCATAGCTTTAATGGTCATTATGTATGTTTATTGCAGGCGTTACCAATAACGTCTCCATCTTTATGTACCTTAAACCCTTTGTAACTGAGGGCGGGAGGGGTCTAGCGAACTCTATATAAGCCACCCCCTCCTCAGGGACAAGGGTTCGCACTTTCTGTATCACACACGCATATAATCCAGTCGACCGCCTCCGGGCCCGAGACGTAGGGCTGTTACTTCCTCCGAGAAGCGCCTGAACTCGTAAAACTCCCGTGTACAACTCCTCCATAGCTAAGATCTTGCCTTTACATTCCTACCCCCTATTCTACTGTCAGACTTGGAACCACGACAGTTGGCGCCCACTGTGGGGCAGGTGTCTTAGCGACTTGTTGGAGAAGTTGCGATTTTTTCCGATCTTCATCGACATGGTTTCAGGCGGAGGTTTGGCCAAAGGCCACGAGATCCGTCTCGGTGCGCTCGTATTCATCGCCGACGACTCCGCTTGGCTCCAGGAAGCGCCGCTCGACGTCGAGGCACTCCCCGTCCGCGGGGCTACGCACTTTCGCGCGTGCGTCCTTGGCGTCCTCCTTCGGCAGCCGTCGACTCAGTATCGGTCGGCTCCCGTGCCGACCTCCCTCCCCGCAGCCCGCTGGGGCAAATGTTCCGGTCGGTCGAGGCTTCAGCGGTGGGTGAGGCATGCGGTGGCTCCCCAATCGGCCACCCCCCAGGTCGCGGCAATCGAGCCCGACAAAACTCTCTACGGCTTGTTCGACTGGCTCCGTAGAGACTGCATCCGAGTGCGACAGCAGCAACCCCGTGGCGGAAGTTTTGATGGCCAATGGACCACGTAGTCCTCCTGGCTTCACCCGTGAGGACGGAGGCGATGGTGGCGGCGATCCGTCGCGTGTCCACGAAGAGTACCGACCCGAACCCCTCTCTTCACAGAGGAGGGAGGAACTTCGCCACTGAAACATGGATGCACTTCACACTCCTATCGTTGAAGAAACCCCTGAGGCTCAGGCCTTGGAGGAGGCGCGCCTAGCCAACTTGGCTGAGCGCACTCGACTGGAGATCCTCCAGCGCGCACTCGACGAGCGTGCTCGGCAGCGTATCCCCGAGTCCAGTCGACGCCAACTTTTTCTGCCTCCGACTCAGGTATACCGAACCCCGATCCAGAATCTCGCAGCTGCGGCCCGAATAGCGGAGTCAATCCAACTTTCCCAGTCAGAAGCTGGTCGAGGTCTGGTGCAGATCCGGGCCTTACTCCGTGCGGCGGGAGAGCAGAATATAGCTGTATCTCAGTCGCGGAATAGGATCCATAGCAGATCCGTGGTGGCAGACACTGTCTAGTCGGCTCACAGTCCGAGATCGCCTCCGAGGCGTGAAGAACGTGTAGACCGGCGAGACCAGTACATAAGCCGCGAGCAGTATGATCACCGACTCGATCACGACGATCGTCGTCGTGTGCCCACGCCTCCCCCAAGGAGTGGATCATACGTGCATCGGCAACAAGATGACAGATGCCCTCACAGTGGTGGGCGAAGGATTCCAGTCGACCCCAAGGAACCGGGCTTTGATGCGATATCTATTCTCGTTCAGGGTCTGGTCAACAGAAACAGAGCTCACAGAGAAGGTACCGACAGAGATTTTCCAACCAGCAGCAGAGTGCATCTCTCAGGTCCAGAGTGCTTCAGCAGAGCCATCAGGGCTGCGGTGATTCCTCCCAACTTCAGGTTGGCGACTGGAGTCAGTAAGTTCACTGGAGAGTCCAAGCCTGATACTTGGCTTGAAGATTACCGAGTGGCTGTTCAGATCGGTTGTGGAAATGATGAGGTGGCCATGAAACACATTTCTTTGATGTTGGAGGGCTCAGCCAGAGCGTGGCTGAATCAGTTAGCGCCTGGTAGCATTTATACTTGGGAAGATCTTGCCCGAGTATTTGTCAGAACATTTGAAGGTACTTGCAAACGGCCGGCAGGGCTGACAGAATTACAATGTTGCGTTCAGAAACCGAATGAAACTTTGAGAGATTATATCCAGAGATGGATCACATTGCACCATACGGTGGAGAATGTGTCTGATCATTAGGCAATTTGTGCCTTTAAAGAAGGCGTCAAATATCGGGAGTTGAATCTGAAATTCGGTCGGACAGGAGATATGACTCTGACTCGGATGATGGAGATTGCCACCAAGTATGCCAACGGTGAAGAAGAAGACTGACTCCTGAGTGGCAAGCACAAAACAGTCGCCCACGAAACCGGAGGAGGAAACTCCAGTCAGAAGCAGAAGCGCAAAGCCGAGCCAGCCGCTCCTGGTGAAGCCTTAGCCGTGACTCAAGGAAAGTTCAAGGGGAAGCCCAAAGGGCCGTGGAGCCCCAAGAAAGTAAAAGATCAAGATGGAAATGATGTGCTGGATTTACCATGCCACATTCACACCAAAAAAGATGAAGAGGGTAATTTCATTTACCCGAAGCATACCACTCGACAGTGTCGACTCCTAATACAGCAATTCTGAGAGAAATAGTCCAAGGAAAAGGAGAAAGAAGCAGACAAGGTTGAGGACGAGGAAGAGAATGATGATGGTTATCCCCACGTGAATTCCACTGTGATGATTTTCGCTGACGTTGAGAGTAAGAGTCGATTGAAAGTCATCAATAGAGAAGTGAACATGGTCGCTCCGGTGACACCCAGTTATTTCAAGTGGTCCCAGACTGCCATTACATTCGACCAGTCTGATCACCCAGCGCACATAGCCACCCCTGGGAGGCAAGCGTTGGTGGTCGACCCGGTAGTCGAAGGCACCCGACTGACTAAGGTTCTGATGGATGGTGGCAGTGGCATGAATATACTGTATGCAGAGACGTTGAAAGGAATGGGCATTCCGATGTCCAGACTCAGTGAAAGCAATATGAGTTTATGAAAGTGCAACTATCCCTAGGTGGTTTTGGTAATTCATAACAACATATAGCTCATTGAGCTAATGCTATTCCAAGATGACTATTTCAGGAAAGCTCAATGATTGGCATGGCATGGATGTGAAAGTGGAACCCTCAAAATGCTAAGGACAAAGGATTGGCTCAAGCTCAAAAGCTCAAGACTCTTCATTTTATATTTTAGTGATCCAAGATAACATTGAGTCTTTAGGAAAAGCCAATACTATCAAGGAGGGATGAGGTGTTGCTTAATGAGCCTCTTGCTTCATGTGCTTAGTGATATGCTCCAAAACCCTCAACTACTTTCCCATATCCACATATGACCTAAACCCTAAGCAAAACTCGGTCCTACCGATTCTTTCTATCCGGCGCCACCGAGTTTCACTTGTCATAAGCCACTGCCAAACCCTAGCAATTCGGTTCTACCGATAGGGATCTCGGTCTCACTGAGATGGGATTGCAAACTCTCTGTTTCCCTTTCGTAACTTTTCGGTCTCACCGAACGAGCGAATCGGTCCCACCGAGATTGCAATGTAAACTCTTTGTTTCCCTTCTGTAACTTTTCGGTCTCACCGAAAGAGCAAATAGGTCCCACCGAGTTTGCCTGACCAACTCTCTGTTTAGCTTATTACCAAACTCGGTCTCACCGAGTTTGTGTAATCGGTCTCACTGAGATTACGTTATGCCCAAACCCTAACCATATCGGTCCTACCAAGTTGCATGTCAGTCCCACCGAAAATCTCTAACGGTCACTAGGTTTACCTTTTCGGTCCGACCGAGTTTGTTGATTCGGTCCCACCGAGATTGGAAAACTGTGTGTAACGGTTGGATTTTGTGTGGAGGCTATATATACCCCTCCACCTCCTCTTCATTCGTGGAGAGAGCCATCAGAACACATACACAATTCCAACTCATATGTTCTGAGAGAGAACCACCTACTCATGTGTTGAGACCAAGATATTTCATTCCTACCATATGAATCTTGATCTCTAGCCTTCCCCAAGTTGCTTTCCACTCAAATCTTCTTTCCACAAAAACCAAATCCTATGAGAGAGAGTTCAGTGTTGGGGAGACTATCATTTGAAGCACAAGAGCAAGGAGTTCATCATCAACACACCATTTGTTACTTCTTGGAGAGTGGTGTCTCCTAGATTGGCTAGGTGTCACTTGGGAGCCTCCGACAAGATTGTGGAGTTGAACCAAGGAGTTTGTAAGGGCAAGGAGATCGCCTACGTCGTGAAGATCTACCGCTAGTGAGGCAAGTCCTTCATGGGCGATGGCCATGGTGGGATAGACAAGGTTGCTTCTTCGTGGACCCTTCGTGGGTGGTTGCTTCTTCGTGGACCCTTCGTGGGTGGAGCCCTCCGTAGACTCGCGCAACCATTACCCTTCGTGGGTGGAGCCCTCCGTGGACTCGCGCAACAGTTACCCTTCGTGGGTTGAAGTCTCCATCAACGTGGATGTAGGATAGCACCACCTATCCGAACCACGGGAAAAACATCCGTGTCTCCAATTGCGTTTGAATTCTCCAAACCCTTCCCTTTACATTCTTGCAAGTTGCATGCTTTACTTTCCGCTGCCAATATACTCTTTGCATGCTTGCTTGAATTGTGTGATGATTGCTTGACTTGTCCTACAATAGCCAAAAAAACTGCCAAGAACTAAAATTGGGAAAAGGTTAAGTTTTTATTTGGTCAAGTAGTCTAATCACCCCCCCTCTAGACATACTTTCGATCCTACAAGTGGTATCAGAGCTTTGGTCTCCATTTGCTTTGATCTCCATAGCTTTTGGTGGTCATAGCCTTGGTTTCACAACCTAGGAGAGTATGGCGTCTAGCGAGGGAAATTATCACCGTAGAGGTCCTTACTTTGATGGTACTAATTTTGCTAGTTGGAAGCATAAAATGAAAATGCATATTCTTGGACATAACCCCGCCGTTTGGGCTATTGTGTGTGTTGGTTTGCAAGGTGACTTCTTTGATGGGAAAGAACCAAACCGTGAAGCTACCGCGGATGAGTTGAAGATGTTGCCATACAATGCTCAAGCTTGTGATATTCTCTTCAACGGATTGTGCCCCGAAGAATTCAACAAAATCAGCCGTCTTGGGAATGCAAAGGAAATTTAGGACACTTTGATTGATATGCACGAAGGTCCCGACTCCGTCAAGGAATCCAAGTTGGATGTGCTTCAAAGTCAACTTGACAAGTTCAAAATGAAGGATGGTGAAGGTGTCGCTGAAATGTACTCTAGGCTTGCTCTCATCACAAATGAGATTGCCGGCTTAGGAAGTGAAGAGATGACCGATAGATTCATCATCAAGAAGATTCTAAGAGCCTTGGATGGAAAATATGATACCGTGTGCACATTGATCCAAATGATGCCCAATTACAAAGATCTCAAGCCAACGGAGGTGATTGGAAGAATTGTTGCTCATGAGATGTCACTTAAGGATAAAGAGGAACTTCACAACAAATCAAGTGGTGCCTACAAAGCCTCATGTGAAGCCCCTACATCATCAAGTGAGAAACAAAACTTCAATAAAGAATTGAGCTTAATGGTGAAGAACTTCAACAAGTTCTACAAGAGTAGAAGCAAAGATAGAAGCTTCAAGTCAAGGTCCTACAATGACAAAAGATCTTCTACTCGAGAGCGAAACTGCTACAGTTGTGGAAGACCCGGACACTATTCCAATGAGTGTACGGCTCCCTACAAGAGAAGAGAAGATTCTCCAAAAAGAAGAAGCAAAGAATCACCACCAAGAGAGAGAAGGAGTAGAGATGATCGTTACGAACGAAGATACTCACGGAGAAGCAAGGATTCGGAAAGGAAGGAAAAATCATCAAGGAGCTACACAAAACGAAGACATCAAGCTCATGTTGGTGAATGGGTATCCGGCTCCGACTCTGACAGCCACTCCGAGAGAAGTTATCACTCCGACCCCAAAGATACTCAAGATGAAGGTGTTGCCGGTCTAGCACTTGTGTCAACCAACTCTTACGACATATTTGACTCACCAAATGAAGGAATTGGAAGATGCTTCATGGCCAAAGGTCCTAAGGTAACACACCCCGAGTATGTTGATTTCAATAGTGATGAAGATGACTTGTTAGGTGATGATTTGCTTGTTGACAACTCTAGTGATGAATACTATGATGAAACTTCAATTAATCATGCTAATCAAGATAAAACGAATGACAGTGATAAGGAGAAGATTGAGGCTCTAACTAAAGAACTAAACACTCTTAAGTTAGCTCATGAAACTATCTTCGAAGATCATCGAGAACTTTTAAGAGCTCATGAGAAATTACGCTTTGAAAAGCTCAATCTTGAGCAAGAGCATGAGTTCTTAAAAGCAATCAATGATGATCTCCGCAACAAAAGTTCTTCTTACATTGCCAAGCGTTTACTCTTATCCACTTACATGCCTCAAGTCAAGTCTAGTAACAAGAACAAGAAAGATTCTTCCTCTAGCAGTAACAATGATCATGCTAAATCCAATATTGTTGCTTCTAGTAGTTCTCTTGATTCCACTAATGATTCTCTTAGCCAAGTTACACTTGAGCAAGAAAATAGCTTATTGAAGGGAATTATAGAGAAAGGAGTGTACAAAAGCCTTGCCGGGAGTAAGCAATTCAAGGAAATTGTGCGCAGGCAAGGAATGCACCGGAAGAATCAAGGTGTTGGTTTTGAACGAAAGTTCAATGCCAATGGAGTTGAGTGGGAAGAAGATCAATACCCCAAGACAAAGTTTGTTCCTCAACAAGAGAAGTATGATACTTCTTTCAAGGGGACACAAACTCAAGATGATCTTCCACCACAAGACTACAAGCAAAAAGGCAAGGACAAGCTTCAAGAGGAAATTGATGCATTTGAAGAAGCTCCTAAGACCTTAGTCAAGTGGATTCCCAAGACTACTTCAAGTTCCACTTCATCAAGTACGACTACAACTCCAAGGATTCCCATCAAGATGGTGTGGATCCAAAAGAAGAAGAACTAGAGAGTTCTTGAGGGTGACTCCGCCAACATACTTCACTCTTATCATTTTGGCAAGAACAAGTGCAATCAACTTCCACATCTTGCACTAGTTCAAGGAGTCACAAACCCTCTTGTTGGTAAGACAAGGGACAAGGTAACCTAAAAGTTTTCATGGACATCATCTTGTGTGTGCATCACTCTATGTCTATGGATATCCTTGTTTGTTCCTTGTGGGACTAACCCATGTAGGTATTGAAAGTGCAATTCACTCAAATGGATAGCTCCAAGTGATCTACATCAACATTGAGCATCCACATCTTCAACATCTACATGAAGTCATCATCGACAAAACCCGAGGTTAGTTCATCCCTCTAAGGGGGGATATCACATCTAGGGGGAGCTTTACTCTAAGACTTGAACTAAAGCAACTCTAAAGATGTGAACACAACAATGCTTTATGTAAAAGTGGTAACCCCACTTGAGCTTAAACGATGAGTATGACCTATGATCAAGTGTTCTCACTTGACTCCTAAGTCAATATACTCATATATAGATGACCTTGTCATCGCAAATTGCTTGATAGATGCTAGAATTGGTTGTGCATGCCTTGTCACATATTTCATTTGCCATCTTATTGTGTGAGCATGTTGGTTGCATATTTTACTCATTCGAGGACATCCACTTGTTGTTTTGATTGTTTGGTTTTATTTCCTTTTGCCAAGTGGATGGACAAGAATGCCTAAAAACCTCCTCTAGCTATCTATGCTTTTCTCGTCTCAAACTCTATTCATGCTACATCACAAAATTTGATCAAGTCAGATTCGAACCACTCTATGTGAGGAGCGCTCGGAGTCCCCGATTCGTCATAGACTTAAACTTCCAAAACCTCTTTATGATTCTCGGTCTGACCGATACCCTACTTTCGGTCCTACCGAGATCATTAAGTTGATCTAGGTTTTTGATCTCGGTGCAACCGATTTGAACCATTCGGTCACACCGAGTTGCAACAACTGTATACAGTTTTGCATCTCGGTGCCACCGAGTTGTTCCACTCGGTCACACCGACAGGGTCGGGCTATATACAGTCACGGGCAAAAATTTGGAAATTTCTCTGAACCCCTTCGCCCGTGCGATAGCCTGCTCTGCCAACTTGGTCTCCGGATCGTCTCCTCGCCGCCAGCCACCTCCAGTCACTGGTCTCCGTCGCCGTCAACGTAAATTCAACCCCGCCGTTGCCGCCGTAGCGAGTCTCCGCTGAACTAGGGTATGGACTCGATCTTTGTGCTATTCCCCAATCCGATTCTTAGCACATTGTGATCATCATGATTCTTGCCACGTTTGTTAAACTTCTATCCAGTCAATGAACTCGTAGATTCGGTTTAATTCGAAAATTTTAGGGTTAGGTTTCCGCCGAAACCATCTCGGACCCACCGAGTTGAAAAACTCGGTCCCACCGATTTGGCTTATGCCATTGCACAAGTGAGACTCGGTCTGACCAAGAATTACTTATCGGTGTGACCGATTTTGGAACTCTGTGAAACCCTAGCGGTCTCGGTGCCACCGAACTGTGACTCAGTCTGACCGAGTTCACTAGTTTAGGTGCCAAAACTGCTTCGGTATCACCGAGTTTAGAAATTGGTAGATCTGAGATGCTTTCAGTGGGAAACTAAAACTAAGTTTTTGAATTATTCTTTTGCAAAAATCTCTGCATTTTGTGATGCTTATCCACTCTATCTCATCTATAACCTATTCACAGGGTCAGCAGTCAGAGTTTGCATCATGTCAGACCAAGGTGATAGCCAGAACTTGTCAGAGCAGCAAGTGCAGATGAGTGAGGGCACTAGTCCCTCAAGTTCCTCAGATGATGGCAGCAGGAGCACCCCTAGCAATCTGCCTAAAGCTGCCACAAGACAGAGAAAGAAGAGAACCTCAGACTCAGAAGATGAGGATTATGTGGCAGAAGAGGAAGCAACTTCCAAGAGAGTTGAGCCAGCACAGGGCATAAAACCAGGGATGAAGATCAAAAGGCCAGCAGGCAGGCAGCCTATGTCAAAGGCCAGAGCTTCAACTGAGAAGCCCACTCCCATTGAGCTAGTTGCTGCTGAAGGTAAGAAGAGGAAAGAAAGGGTGAAGAAAACTGTAGCCAGAGTGCTTGGCAAGGCTTCCATCATGGAAGATGAGGAGGAAGAAGAAGAGGTAGCTGCACCAGCACCTAAGGCACCCAAGCTGATGGGTGATGCCATAAGAACAGGGGCAGCTGCTTCCAAGGCCAAGCCAGCTCCAAAGCCAAAGCCAAAGAGGAACACAAGAAGCATCCCAGCTACTGAGAAGAACAAGGCCCCAGTGCCTGAAGCTGCAGAAGAAGAAGAAGAGAATGTTCTTAGAAAGCTCAAGCCCAAGATCCCAGACCACAACGATGCTCATCCTGTGGCTGAGGATATGAAACTCAGGAGAGATTTAGGGCTCCGGAAGTGGAGAGAAGCAGACCCGTATGCTTCAAGGAGAAGGACTGCAGTTGACTACAGGTTTCACACCAAGGAGCAGCAAGACTTTTATGAGACAGTGCTGCTAGACAAGAAGCCAATTGTCTGTGATATGAGATGGGTTGATTGGCAATACATCAAGGACAACGAAGAGTACTACCCTGGAGTGCAGGACAGCTTCAAGGCATGTGGAGTAGAGGACTTTGTTGGGCAGAAGCTCACAAAGTGGAACGAGGAACTCATCATGCAGTTCTACTCCACAGCCCATTTCTATCCAGATGGCAGGATTATATGGATGTCAGAGGGTACGAGGTACCAGTCTACAGTTGCTGAATGGGCTCAGCTGATTAATGCCCCAGAAGAGCATGACGATGACTTGGACATTTATGCCAAGAAGAATATGGACCACAACTCAATGTCAAACATGTACAAGGAGATTCCAAATGAAGCACTTGATACATTCAAGTTTGGCTCAGTACACTATCTTCTGTCAGGGCTGCCAACCATCAACTGGATTCTTAGGCACACCCTATTGCCCAAGTCTGGAGATCACAAGATGATCAGGGGCCACGCGATAGCCTTATGATTGAAACAATCAAGAGGACAGCAGCAGACCAGAAGAGGAGCTGTGGATATGCCCCACAGATTCAGGAGCTCATCAACTCTAAGATGGGCACGGGCATATACTTATTGGACAAGGAACACCTGCCCATCCGTACAGACTTTTAAGATAATCAAGTGGTCATGACTGAGAATGAGCCATCATCTGCCCAAGCACAAGCCAAGAAGGAGAAGACGAGGAAGGAGAAAGCTGCCAAGATGCCTACTCAAGAGGAGGCATCTGAATATTTCCTGAAAACCAAACAAGAGCAGCTTGGTTACTTGATTGCATCCACTCTGCGGATTGAGCAAGGACTAGCCACCCTAACTCAGAACCAGGCAAGCTTAGAGAGGATCATGGAACAAAAGTTCTATGACTTGGATGTCAAAGTGACAGAGATTCAGACTGGAGTGGAGCAGCTCCAGGATGACATGCAGGAGAGAAGAGGAAAGACTACAACTGATGCCTTTGCCAGAGTGCCACGAGGTCCGAGGTCGTCTGCAGTGCCAGTTGCTGACCCCAGAGCCACCACGTCTGCACCAGCTACAGCCTCAGTTCCACCAGCTCCAGCGTCCATTTCAGCCTCGACTCCGACCACGTCTACAGAAGGCTTCGTCCTTGGAGTGCTCCGGACTCCACCACCACCTGAAGATCAAGCCTGAGTGTCGACTTAGCACTATGCATTTTCTAGGAACTTTTTGGTAACTTGTTGCCAAAGGGGGAGAAAATGTATAGATCATAGGCTTCGAGAGAGAGTGTTGCTTTTATTCTCTCTTGTTTTATTTGGTGGTTTTTCGAACTTTGTTTGCTTTTGTGTGAGATACTATGTCATTGCTCGTGAGACATTGATGATCATGTGTTTGATCATAAGCTACACTTAATGTTTGCTTAATATTATCATCTTATCTATCTTATGTGATCATTCACTATTCTTGGTGATGAGTGCATGTATTTCATTCTTATCATTTTAAGCGCTCCACCAAGATGTATGTGACATGGAAGAGTAACCCATGACTCTAACTCTTTGTGCATTTGCAGTCCAAAGCAAATTTTAAATATGCACAAATTTAGGGGAGCTCTTACTTGTCACATACTTCTCAAAGTGACGATATATTTCATGCTTATTATCATTTGTCGAAGCTTTGATCTATATGTTGTCAAGGAGATTGAAAGTGCAACTATCCCTAGGTGGTTTTGGTAATTCATAACAACATATAGCTCATTGAGCTAATGCTATTCCAAGATGACTATTTCAGGAAAGCTCAATGATTGGCATGGCATGGATGTGAAAGTGGAACCCTCAAAATGCTAAGGACAAAGGATTGGCTCAAGCTCAAAAGCTCAAGACTCTTCATTTTATATTTTAGTGATCCAAGATCACATTGAGTCTTTACAAAAAGCCAATACTATTAAGGAGGGATGAGGTGTTGCTTAATGAGCCTCTTGCTTCATGTGCTTAGTGATATGCTCCAAAACCCTCAACTACTTTCCCATATCCACATATGACCTAAACCCTAAGCCAAACTCGGTCCTACCGATTATTTCTATCCGGCGCCACCGAGTTTCACTTGTCATAAGCCACTGCCAAACCCTAGCAATTAGGTTCTACCGATAGGGATCTCGGTCTCACCGAGATGGGATTGCAAACTCTCTGTTTCCCTTTCGTAACTTTTCGGTCCCACCGAAAGAGCGAATCGGTCCCACCGAGATTGCAATGTAAACTCAGTGTTTCCCCTTTGTAACTTTTCGGTCTCACCGAGTTCCACTCGGTCTCACCGAAAGAGCAAATCGGTCCCACCGAGTTCACCTGACCAACTCTCTAGTTAGCTTATTACCAAACTCGGTCTCACCGAGTTTGTGTAATCGGTCTCACCGAGATTACGTTATGCCCAAACCCTAACCATATCGGTCCTACCGAGTTGCATGTCAGTCCCACCGAAAATCACTAACGGTCACTAGGTTTACATTTTCGGTCCGACCGAGTTTGTGATTCGGTCCCACCGAGATTGGAAAACTGTGTAACGGTTGGATTTTGTGTGGAGGCTATATATACCCCTCCACCTCCTCTTCATTCGTGAGAGAGCCATCAGAACACATACACCATTCCAACTCATATGTTCTGAGAGAGAACCACCTACTCATGTGTTGAGACCAAGATATTCTTGATCTCTAGCCTTCCCCAAGTTGCTTTCCACTCAAATCTTCTTTCCACAAAAACCAAATCCTATGAGAGAGAGTTCAGTGTTGGGGAGACTATCATTTGAAGCACAAGAGCAAGGAGTTCATCATCAACACACCATTTGTTACTTCTTGGAGAGTGGTGTCTCCTAGATTGGCTAGGTGTCACTTGGGAGCCTCCGACAAGATTGTGGAGTTGAACCAAGGAGTTTGTAAGGGCAAGGAGATCGCCTACTTCGTGAAGATCTACCGCTAGTGAGGCAAGTCCTTCGTGGGCGATGGCCATGGTGGGATAGACAAGGTTGCTTCTTCGTGGACCCTTCGTGGGTGGTTGCTTCTTCGTGGACCCTTCGTGGGTGGAGCCCTCCGTGGACTCGCGCAACCATTACCCTTCGTGGGTGGAGCCCTCCGTGGACTCGTGCAACCGTTACCCTTCGTGGGTTCAAGTCTCCATCAACGTGGATGTAGGATAGCACCACCTATCCGAACCACGGGAAAAACATCCGTGTCTCCAATTGCGTTTGAATTCTCCAAACCCTTCCCTTTACATTATTGCAAGTTGCATGCTTTACTTTCCGCTGCCAATATACTCTTTGCATGCTTTCTTGAATTGTGTGATGATTGCTTGACTTGTCCTACAATAGCTAAAAAACTGCCAAGAACTAAAATTGGGAAAAGGTTAAGTTTTTATTTGGTCAAGTAGTCTAATCACCCCCCCTCTAGACATACTTTCGATCCTACAGTTTCCATGGAGTCATTCCCGGCAAGAAGGCTGCATCACTCGGTCAGATCGCTCTCGATGTAGTGTTCGGTGACTCCAAGAATTACCGCAAAGAAAAGTTGACATTTGAAGTTGTGGATTTCCAGAGTGCCTATCATGCTATTCTGCGCAGGCCAGCTTATGCATATTTTATGGCTCGACCATGTTACGTGTACTTTAAATTGAAGTTTCCTGGTCCCAAAGGGGTGATCATTTTCACTGGTAGTCGGAAGAAGGCGGAAGAGTGCTTCCAAAAGGGCTCAAAGATCGCCGATGCACAGATGGTCGTACTGGAATTGCAGGAATATCAAAAAAATGCAGATCCAAGTGATTTGTTGCGAGCCAAGAAGCCTGCCACGGATTCAGCATTCCATTCGTCTGGCGAAACAAAGTCGATTCACATTCACCCGACGGATCCCAATGCTGCTCCGACTCACATTTCAACAACACTTGACTCCAAATAGGAAGAAGCGCTCATCCAGTTCCTCCGTGAGAACTGAGACATCTTTGCATGGAAACCTTCTGACATGCCAGGTGTTCCTAGGGGACTGGCTGAGCATCATTTGCGAGTCAACCCAAAAGTGAAACCACTCAAAGAACATCTTCGATGGTCCGCCGTGCAGAAGAGGAAGGCAATCGGTGAAGAAGTGGCTCGGCTTCTGGCAGCTGAGTTTATCCGAGAGATTTACCACTCCGAGTGGTTAGCTAATGTTGTTATGGTCCCAAAGAAAGACGACTCACTTCGCATGTGCATCGACTTCAAACATATCAATCGGGCCTGCCCGAAAGATCACTTTCCTCACCCTTGCATCGACCAAATAGTCGACTCGACTGCGGGGTGCGAGTGTTTGTCCTTTTTGGACGCTTATTCCGGGTATCACCAGATCCGTCTGTACGGACCCGATGAGATAAAAACAGCTTTCATCACCCCATTTGGGTGCTTCTGTTATGTCACTATGCCATTCGGATTGAAGAACGCTGGAGCCACATTCATGTGGATGATTCAGAAGTGCTTGCTCACTCAGATCAGTCGGAATGTGGAAGCATACATGGATGACATTGTGGTCAAGTCACGTAAAGGTTCCGACCTACTAGCTGACATTGCTGCAACCTTTGCCAACCTCAGAAGGTATGATATCAAGCTTAATCCATCAAAGTGCACGTTTGGAGTTCCAGGCGGAAAATTACTCGATTTTCTCATTTCTGAACGAGGGATCGATGCCAACCCAGAGAAAGTGGGCGCCATACTCCGGATGAAACGCCCTGTACATGTGCATGATGTCCAGAAGCTTACTGGTTGCTTGGCCGCCCTAAGTCGATTCATTTCTCGCCTCGGTGAAAAGGCACTGCCTCTTTACCGACTGATGAAGAATTTAGATAAGTTCGAGTGGACTCCTGAAGCTGATGCAGCATTCGCAGAGCTTAAAGCCCTACTTTCCACCCAGCCGGTGCTTGTTGCTCCAATCAGCAAAGAGCCTTTACTGCTTTACATTGCAGCACAGGACAAGTCGTCAGTACAGTACTTACGGTCGAGCGGGAAGAAGAAGGAAAAGCTTACAAACTTCAGCGCCCATTATACTATGTCTCTGAAGTTTTGACTCCATCAAAGCAAAGATATCCATATTATCATAAGCTTGTTTATGGGATTTATATGACCACGAAGAAGGTTGCACATTACTTCTCTTATCACTCCATTACAGTCGTCAGCGATGCCCCATTATCAAAGATTCTGAACAATGGAGATGCAACTGGTCGAGTGGCAAAGTGGGCGATTGAACTTCTTCCCTTAGATATCAAGTTTGTGGCAAAGAAAGCTATTAAGTCCCAGGCAATAGCAGATTTCCTCGCGGAGTGGATTGAACAACAACTGCCGACTCAAGTTCACTGGGAGCACTGGACCATGTTCTTTGATGGTTCCAAGATGCTGAATTGTTCCGGTGCTGGGGTGGTTCTAGTATCCCCCAGAGGAGACAAGCTCAGATATGTCCCCCAAATTCACTTTGATTCCTCCAATAACGAAGCAGAATGTGAAGCACTCCTGTATGGGTTGCGTATGGCCATCTCACTCGACGTCCATCGCCTCATGGTCTATGGCAACTCAGATTTGGTAGTCAATCAAGTGATGAAGGAGTGGGACGTCAGAAGCCCAGCCATGACTGGTTACTGCAACGCGGTGAGGAAGTTGGAAAAGAAGCTTGAGGGGTTAGAGCTCCATCATGTACCCCGACTGAAAAATCAAGCAGCAGATGATTTAGCAAAGATAGGCTCCAAGAGAGAAGCTATTCCCAGCAATGTGCTCTTGGAGCATATTCATGCACCTTCAGTTCAAGAAGATCCCTTCGCTGAAGAGCCCCCGCAGCCTAGGAGTGCCACGGATCCGACTAAAGTCGAGGTCCCAGCCGTGGTCGACTTAGTCATGGAGGTGTTGGTCATCACTCCCAACTGAACTGTGCCATACATTGCATATATCCTGAGGAAAGAGCTCCCAGAGGATGAAGAAGAGGCCCGATAGCTCGTCCATCGATCCAAGGCCTTTACTGTAATAAGAGGTCAACTGTTCAGAGAAAGTGTAACTGGGGTCGGCCAGAAATGCATAACGCCAGAAGAAGGCCGAGTGATCCTCCACGACATCCATTCGGGGACCTGTGGTCACCATGCATCCTCTCGGACCATTGTGGCTAAAGCATACCGAGCTGGATTTTATTGGCCACAGGCAAATGAAATGGCGAAAGATATAGTCGACAGATGTGAGGGCTGCCAATTCTACTCCAATATGTCACACAAACCTGCATCAGCCCTGAAGACCATCCCGCTCGTCTAGCCCTTTGCTGTTTGGGGATTGGACATGGTTGGTCCACTGAGGACTGGTAGGAGCGGCTTCACCCATGTGCTTGTAGCAGTCGACAAGTTTACCAAATGGATCGAAGCCAAGCCTATTAAGAACCTTGAAGCTAGTACTGCTGTCAGTTTCATCAGAGAGTTGATTTTCAGATATGGAGTTCCGCACAGCATCATCACTAACAACGGATCAAATTTCGATTCTGATGAGTTCAGAACCTTCTGCGCCTCACAAGGCACACGGATCGACTATGCTTCAGTCGCCCATCCTCAATCGAATGGACAAGCAGAAAGAGCAAATGGCCTGATTCTCAAAGGACTGAAACCCCGACTGATGCGAGATCTCAAGAACGCGGCGGACGCCTGGGTTGAAGAACTTCCATCAGTTCTCTAGGGATTGAGGACAACTCCTAATCGGTCGACTGGCCGAACTCCATTCTTCTTGGTCTATGGAGCTGAAGTTGTTCTTCCGAGCGACTTGCTTCATAATGCACCACGAGTTGAGCTCTTCTCTGAAGATGAAGCAGAACAAGCTCGGCAAGAAGCAGTCGGCCTCCTAGAGGAGGAACGAGAGATGGCCTTGATCCGATCGACCATTTATCAACAAGACTTGCGTCGATTCCACACTAGACACGTGAAGGGTCGAGCCTTCCAAGAGGGAGACTTAGTTCTTCGAGTGGATCAGCAGAAACCACACAAGCTCGCCCCAGCTTGGGAAGGTCCCTTCATTGTCACCAGAGTGCTCCACAATGGAGCATACCACCTTTACAGTGTCGAGCATAAGAAGGACGAGCCACGGGCTTGGAACGCGGAGCTGCTCCGCCCCTTTTATACTTAAGCACTCGTTCGAATAAAATGTAATAAGAAATACCTTTGTAATTTTTTCATCACAGACAAGAGATTTACAACCTTCTCATACGATTGTTGTTGTTTTTATTTACCTCTGAAATCCCCCGGTGGGTGGGCTTAGCCGCGAATCCGTTTCGCCTAAGTTCAAAAGAAAATCCTACCGAGTGATGAGCAAGCCTCTCACTCGGGGGCTTAGCCGCGAATCCGTTTCGCCTAAGTTCGAAAGGAAATCCTACCGAGTGGTGAGCAATCCTCTCACTCGGGGCTTAGCTGCAGTCCAGTACTCGCCTAAGTTTGTAAAATCCTACCGAGTGGTGAGCAAGCCTCTCACTCGGGGGCTTAGCTGCAGTCCAGTACTCGCCTAAGTTTGTAAAATCCTACCGAGTGGTGAGCAAGCCTCTCACTCGAGGTCTTAGCTGCAGTCCAGTACTCGCCTAAGTTTGTAAAATCCTACCGAGTGATGAGCAATCCTCCCACTTGGGGGCTTAGCTGCAGTCCAGTACTCGCCTAAGTTTGTAAAATCCTACCGAGTAGTGAGCAATCCTCCCACTCGGGGGCTTAGCTGCAGTCCAGTACTCGCCTAAGTTCATAAAATCCTACCGAGTGATGAGCAATCCTCCCACTCAGGGGCTTAGCTGCAATCCAGTACTCGCCTAAGTTTGTAAAATCCTTTCACTCGGGGGCTTAGCTGTAGTCCAGTACTCACCTAGGTTCGTAAAATCCTACCGAGTGGTGAGCAATCCTCCCACTCGGGGGCTTAGCTGCAGTCCAGTACTCGCCTAAGTTCATAAAATCGTACCAAGTGGTGAGCAATCCTCCCACTCGGGGGCTTAGCTGCAGTCCAGTACTCGCCTAAGTTTGTAAAATCCTACCGAGTGGAGAGCAATCCTCCCACTCGGGGGCTTAGCTGCAGTCCAGTACTCGCCTAAGTTCATAAAATCCTACCGAGTGGTGAGCAATCCTCCCACTCGGGGGCTTAGCTACAGTCCAGTACTCGCCTAAGTTTGTAAAATCCTACCGAGTGGAGAGCAATCCACCCACTCGGGGGCTTAGCTGCAGTCCAGTACTCGCCTAAGTTTGTAAAATCCTACCGAGTGGTGAGCAAGCCTCTCACTCGGGGGCTTAGCTGCAGTCCAGTACTCGCCTAAGTTTGTAAAATCCTACCGAGTGGTGAGCAATCCTCCCACTCGGGGGCTTAGCTGCAGTCTAGTACTCGCCTAAGTTTGTAAAATCCTACCGAGTACTGAGTAATCCTCCCACTCGGGGGCTTAGCTGCAGTCCAGTACTCGCCTAAGTTTGTAAAATCCTACCGAGTGATGAGCAATCCTCCCACTCGGGGGCTTAGCTGCAGTCCAGTACTCGCCTAAGTTTGTAAAATCCTTTCCCTAAGAGCTGCACCACAAGTACAACGTACGCTCCATCCCTACCCGCAAGGACGACGAGGTGCAGGTCGACCGCAGCCCTCTTCTCCGAGCTACGCCACAAATACAACATGCGCTCCACCCTTGTCTGCAAGGACGACGAGGCGCAGGGCGACTGCAACCTTCTTCTCCGAGCTACGCCACAAATACAACGTGCGCTCCGTCCTTGTCCGCAAGGACGACGAAGCACAGGTGGACTGCAACCTTCCCCTTTGAGCTACGCCACAAATACAACATGCGTTTCATCCTTGTCCACAAAGACGACAAGGCGCAGTTCGATTGAAGTCACTCCAAACAAGTAGGGAGCAGATCCCAAAGGCGATCACAAGCATAATCAAAAGCAGTTCGGATAAATCCAAAAGTTCCAAGCAACAAATCAAAAGTATTCGAGCATCAAGCCCGAAGGAGTTTAATGGTTACAGCAACCACTCGGCATTCTGAGGCAAATTTAGACAGGTTTAATCCTCATAGTTTGTTCACTCGGCAGGAGGAGGGCTGGCGGGTTCGACGAATTCGTCCAAATTGATTCCATCTGTGATTCGAGTGGCAGCAACGATGAAAGTCTCCATAAAGGACTGGAAGTCGTGCCTTTTGGTGTTGGCGACCTTGATCACCGTCATCTTGTCTTCACGAGCTTCCTTGCAGTGGACTCTTACCAAGGACAACGCCACGTCAGCACCACACCGGGCAGAGGACTTCTTCCATTCTTGCACTCGACCAGGAATCTCGTTGAGCCGAGCCATCAGAGATTCCAGGTCATTTTGATGCGTCGCCCTTGGCCAGAGTGATGAGTCGATCCGTGAAACTACCACCTTCAGACGTGCGAGGTAACTTGTGACGCTGGCGACATGGGATTCCAGTCGAAGCACGTTCATGGCAGCTTTGTCGCAAACCGGAGAAACGATAGGGTCCAGACCCGTCTCGATCCTTCTGGTTTCCTCGTCAAAGTTTTGGCAGAATTCTACAATCAAAGAGTTAGTGAGTCGATTGGACAGGATTAACTCACAAGCAGCAAAGCAGTCGGATTAAAAGGAGTACCTTTCAACATAAGATAGAGCTTCTTAGCAAGAGTTCTCAGATAAGCTTCCATGTCATTTCTCTTAGGGACCGCGGACTCCAACTTCTCATTCAGGGCAATCTTGTCCTTCTTCAGACGACTCACTTCTCGGTTAGACTCATTGAGACAAGACTTTAGCTTGTTCACCTCCCCTTCCAACGCTCCGACTGAAGCCAGCTTCTGGTCCGCAAGGGCAGTCTTGTCTTGGGCTTCCTTATGCGCTACTGCAAGGTCCAAGTCCTTCTTCTCCAAAGCCAACCTCATTTTCTCTACAAAAGAAGCAATCGGATCAAACAAGAGATTGAAGGAATATCTTAAAAGACGACCGACGTGAACAGTCGACAGGCAGTTACCTTCCATACCAGCAGCTTCATCTTGAGCTTTCTTCAACTTCTGTTGGGCCAGCTCCAAGTTGAGGTTGAGTTGCCTCTGCTTCTCCTCAAATTCAGCAAACTTAGAAATGAGGGTACAAGATTTCTGCAGGAGGTAAAAGACGTGTCAAACGACAAGATCAAAGGTTATTTACTTCCGAGTGAATGAAACTTAAAAGTTTACTCAGACCCCAGCCGACTGCCCACAGTCGACTGCGGTCTCGGGGACTACACCCAGCGGGTGCACTTGGCATGCCCCCACTGATTCAGACCCAACTCGACCGGTCCACCCGAGTCGAGTAAAAAAAAGAAAGAAGAGAAAAGAACTATTCAGACCCCGGTCAACTGCCAGCAGTTGACCGCGGTCTCGGGGACTACACCCAGTGGGTGCACTTGACGTGCCCCCACTGGTTCAGATCTCATTCGACCGGTCCGCCCGAGTCGAGTGGAAGAAAAGAAAAAAAACTCAGACCCCAGTCGACTGCCCGCAGTCGACTGCGGTCTCGGGGACTACACCCAGTGGGTGCACTTAGCGTGCCCCCACCGGTTCACACCCCACTCGCCCAGGCCGAGTGGAAGAGCACAAATACCAAAGACAACAAAACACCCAGTGGGTGTACAGATTCGACGCAAACAATAAGAGGTTGTATGGAAGAAAATATTTCAGGTAGCATATCCTAATAGAACAAGGTCAGTCGAAAGTTTACTTACCTGGACATTGGCCCGGAGAGCAGCGCTGGCATCGTAAGCAGCCTGGCTATTCTCGTGCACCGTCTTCATCCGCTCCATCATCACGTTAGCCTGATGGATGGCTTCCGCAGCCGCGTCCGACTGGTTCTCTGGAACATGGTAGTTGGTGAAGAAGGGGGTAGACGACCCAGGTGCGGCAGCTTGGAGCTTCGAAGCGTGAGGTTGGACGACTGAAGGAAACACCGGTACAATCGACGGTGCAGGGCGCTCACTCAACAATGGTACAACGGAAGTTACAGAGGCCCCGCCTGCGTCTTCAGACTGCCGGACGGTTGGTGTTGTCGTCGGTCCCTACTGAGACGTCTTGCCAGCTGCTACCTTTTTGTTCTTTCTGGGCCTAGGGGCCGCATCTTCATCATCATCTGGAAGATCGATGACGTTGGGTGGAGCTGCAGAGAAATTAGTCGACCCCAAGTGAATCGCTAGAATTCAATCGACCAAGTAATCAAAGAACAAGATCATAATAGTTTTTACCTGGGTTGGAGGTAACCGCATCCTCCATCTCCCCGTCTCGATATTGGTAAGAAGAAGTTCCAGATGTAGCAGCACTGCAAATGTCAACATTCAGTCAGTTATGTTCTGTTGCTCGGGTCGACCAAAAGAACGGATCAGATGATTACCCGAAGATGGTGGGGATGGTCACTTTGATTCTGGGCAAAGCCTTCGGTGGTTTAGAGGAGGTGGCCTTCGATGCTTTGGGCGCAGGAGGCGACACAGTCTTGAGCTATTTAGATACCTTCTCAGTCAGCGCTGGGGAAGACGTCCGAGGGCGCTTCGAAGAATGCACAGTCGGTGTGGCCGCCAAGACCGGGGTGCTCGCCGGGTCTTGAGCATGCTTGGACCTCCTCTCTTTGTGAGGAGGCGAGTCGACCTCTTCGTCATCACTCGAGTCGTCGCTCTCCTCGTCCTCCTCTGCGTCCGAGTGCCACTCGCCGCTCTCGCCCCCGCTTGCCCCTTCCTCGACGTCTTGTTCCTGCACTCCATTGGGCATCGAGTACATATCAACGAGAGCCTGAAAAGACAATGAATGAAAGAAATGCAGTCGACCGTCAACAAGGTGTTACACAGTGAATCGAGAAGATACTTGACAATGCAGAATCATACCTGTTCTGGCTGGCGCGAATGGTCGAATGGAATAACCCTCCTAGATCCCCGGGGATTATCTTTGTTGCCGGTGATTCCTCTCAGCCATTTCTCCACCGTGTCTTCACTAACGTCCTCCGGGTGGATCCGAGTGGAGTCCTCGAGTCCCGAGTACATCCACATCGGATGGTCACGGGCTTGGAGTGGTTGGACGCGTCGACTGAGAAAGACCTCCAGCAGGTCCATTCCAGTCACCCCGTCGCGGACAAGTTGGACGACCTGCTCGACCAACGCCTTCACCTGCGCCTTCTCTTCCGGGATCACCCTCAAGGAGGAGGGCTTCTCCCCTCGAGCCAAGGAAAAGGGGGGAAGTCTAGTCGACTGACCCGGGGTCGGCTGGTCCTTACAGTAAAACCAGGTCGACTGCCAGCCCCGGACCGAGTCGGGAAGGATCATAGCTGGGAAGGTGCTCTTGTTCCTCATTTGGATTCCAAGGCCCCCGCACATCTGGATCACGTGCGTCCTCTCATCACTCGGGTTGGCCTTCTTGACCGACTGGGAGCGGCAGGTGAATATGTGCTTGAAGAGACCCCAGTGCGGTCGACAACCCAAGAAATTTTCGCACATTGACACAAAGGCAGCAAGATACACTATGGTGTTTGGAGTGAAGTGGTGGAGTTGAGCCCCGAAGAAGTTCAAAAAGCCACGAAAGAAAGGATAGGGAGGCAAAGAGAACCCGCGGTCGACATGAGTGGCGAGGAGAACGCATTCACCCTCCAGCGGCCGCGGCTCGGTCTCGTTCCCCGGGAGCCGCGCCGATTCGTGGGGGATCAATCGCCCCTCAACCAGGTCGTCAAGGTCGTCTTGGCTGATCGTCGAGCGGATCCAATCGCCCTGGATCCAGCCCGGCGGCAGGCCGGACCTTGACGAGGATCCACCCCAGCTGGTCCTCTTTCCTTTTGCCTTTGCGGTCGCCTTCTTCGCGCGCTCCAACGCCACCGTCTTCTGCTTTCCCATGGCGGCGGATCGAGTCCGAGCGAGGCTACGACGCCGAGAGCGGAAGCGGGCGCAACGGAGAAATCTGAGGAAGAAGAAAGAGAATGAGGGCGCACTGTTCAAAAGCCCGGTCCGGTGCCTTTTATAAGGTCACTTCCGAGTGACTGACTTGTAGGCCCGGACGATCTTATCAAATCCCGCAACAGTCGCGTGCGCGATACGTGGCGAAAAAGGTGGCTTGGGAATCGAGGCGACCTGCCTAATCCGTCCCGATTACCACGGCCTCGCCCGTCCGGCGCGGTTCCCAAAATTCGAATCCCGCGAAATCCGCGGACAGCAGAACAACTTGTCAGACGGAAGACATCCTCCGCATCATCATTCGGAACTCTTCCATAAAAGTTCACTCGACAAAAACTAAGAATGGACCAAGGCGACTGAAAAAGAAGTTGGTGTCATCCCCTCAGTTCATTGATCCAGAGCAAGATATACTCGTAGCACGAAAAATGAGTCGGAGGTGTTCTCAACTCCTTCCTCACTCAAACCCTGATCCATTCGGGGGCTAATGATGAAGCTATGTACCTAGGGTAGGGTCATGGATCTGTCCAAGATACCCTCCCCAAGGACATCCCTAAAGATACCAGGAGCATTCAAAGAAAAATCATCATCCACTCGACCATGAAGTTATGTTCCACTCGACAATCCTGAAGACACTCGACCATATAGATAATCACTCGACTACCAGAAGATTTAGAGCCTCTCCACTCTGCAATGGTCGGGAATTAAGTCATAGCTTTAATGGTCATTATGTATCTTTATTGCAGGCGTTACCACTAACACCTCCATCTTTATGTACCTTAAACCCTATGTAACTGAGGGCGGGAGGGGTCTGGCGAACTCTATATAAGCCACCCCCCTCCTCAGGGACAAGGGTTCGCACTTTCTATAACACACACGCATATAATCCAGTCGACCGCCTCCGGGCTTCGAGACGTAGGGCTGTTACTTCCTCCGAGAAGCGCCTGAACTCGTAAAACTCCCGTGTACAACTCCTCCATAGCTAAGACCTTGCCTCTACATTCCTACCCCCTATTCTACTGTGAGACTTAGAACCACAACAGTGGTCATCCGCGCATCTGCAAACCCGTCGCCCTGACCCAACGGTCTCGCATGATGCGGCGACCCATCATATCCGTCTTTCGCGTCGGCTCGTCCGTTGATCTACGCCGGATGTCGCTGCCCTATTCCGACCGGCACTCCTGCATCACCTTGACCCGGCGGCCTCGCGCCATGTGGCGGCCCATCACAGCCGCCGTCCGCGCGTTGGCCCGCCGTCCTGCCGACCATCGTCGTTGGCTTCATATCGGACTCCACCGTCACCCCGCCTCCACCGAGCGGCGTCCACGACCTCGCGCGCGATCGGATTGATCACCCACCCGCTGCCGCGATCCACCTCATCTACACCGTGCGACCGATCTGGCCCATCAGTTGCGCGCACCTTCGCAGCCCCATGAAGACTGTCCCGAGTTCAGCGCGCCCTTCTACCGATCGAGCAATGGATTGCCGCCGTGTCGCCCCATCGGGCCGCAGCGCCGCCGCCCCGTGGTTTTTCTCCCGACTGCACCGACCCGCATCACCGCCGCGTCGCCCTTTTGGGTCGTAGTACTACGGCCCGCGGTCCACCGCCGCCCTGAGGCCGTCCGCTCCAAGTCATCCTCGTGGCTACACCGACCCTCGCGTCGCCGCTGCGTCGCCCCGTTGGGCCGTAGCGAGCGTGGCACGCGGTCCATGCCACAGTCCTGAGATTGTTCCGGCGGTAGCACCGACCCAGGTTCCGTTGTTGTGCCGCCCCTTCGGGCCGTAGCGCCGTGGTCCGCGGTCCCTGCCGCCGCCCCGAGGTCTTCCCGCCATCGCCTCGACTTGCCCACCGCTGCTGCATCGCCTCGTCGGGCCGTAGCGAGCGTGGCATGCGGTCCACGCCACCGTTCCGAGACCGTTCCCGCGGTTGCACCGACCCGGGTTCCACCGCTGTGCCGCCCTTTCGGGCTGTAGCACCGCGGTCTGCGGTCCCCGCCGCCGCCCCGTGGTCTTCCCGCCATCGCCCCGACTTTCCCACCGCTGCTGCGTCACCCGTTCGGGCCGTAGAGCCGCGGCCCGCAATCGGCTCCGCCGTCACCGCGCGTTGACCTTCCGTGGTATGCGTCGCGTCGTCTCCCTCGGCGCGGGAATGGCACCGTTCACGCCGATCTTCATCACGCTTCCGGGTTCCTCACCTACTTCGAGCATCGTCGCCGCCGCACGTCCACCCCCTTCATCTTTGTCCAGCACCAGCCCGTCGCCAGCTTCGTCGTCATCTACCAAGACCACTTCATCTACTCCAACAACCCCAGGCGACATCGGGCCCGCGCCAATTGGCGCCACAACCGTCGTTGAGTCCTTCTCTGCTGGCCTCTCCGACTTCTCTGACATGGCGTACAGCTCGTGCAGGTCCCAGTCTACGCATACCCGGTGCTGGCAACATCGATGCGTGCCTTCCTCCACACCGTGTCCCGGGCATGGCAAGCCTGGTGCGGCGCTTCGTCAACTTCGTCTTCGTCCGTCTACGCATGCCCTGTTTTGGCAATACCGATGTGTGCCTTCGTCTACAACGTGTCCCCAAGTTTGGCAAACCCGGCGTGACGCCTCGTCAACACCGTCCTCTACCCGGCGCACACTACTTCGACACCACTGCGCCCATGACTAACTTGGCGCCTCCTTGCGCCCTCAGATCCGCGGCGACATCCTCGACACCGGCTACCCCGACTCGACTCGACCAAGATTTAAAAGTTATCTTGCCTGACAAAGGTAAAAATATTTATTTGACGTATGTTGCATGGCACTCTTCTGTGACGTCTTAAGCTTGATAATGGGCATCTGAAAGTTTCACTCCAGCGTCCTTCTTATTCTTCTTAATCAGAAGATAAGAAGGATTTGTTGTTTCAATGCCATTAGACTAACCACAATGGGTAATAACATAGAGTAGTAACATGCCTATGTTACTGGTCTATGTTACTACCTCTATAGTGGAGAGTAACATATATGTGGTAACATGCAACACTTCGTTTATTAGGCTCTAGACTCATATTGTCTTGATATATGTGATGTTACTCATATTAGTAGTAACTAGTTATGTTACCACATGTCTCTCTTTCTTCATTTATTGCTTGTCATATCATATATTTTATCTAGATATGTGTGATGTTACTACCTATGTTACTCCCAGTGTGGGTAGTCTAAAGCGAAGGAGCTTTGAAGAATGCTAGGGCTGGATGAAATTATTAAAAGAGTTTATGAAGTTGATCGCACCTATGTAGCTATTTTGGAGTTCTTACTCTTTTTTTCTAGATTAAGAGTTGTCTATTATGGGGGTTCAGAATGCTCGTGAGATGATCGCCGTTACAACTTTGTATCTATGGTGAGAATGGCGTAAACTGTTTTATAAGGAGAAAGTTCAAGATGCTCGATTACTTTGGTAATTCATGCCCTGGCAGCTAACTATCTTATTGCTTCCTCTCCAAGGTCTACCAAGAAGAGGGGGTCGATTCCCCCCCCCCCCCCCCCGGGTTTGTAAATTTAATGTTGAAGCCTCTTTCGAGCAAGATTTGCTTATGGGAACGATTGGTACAGTCCTGAGGGTTGACAAAGGCAAATTCATTGTTGTAGGGAACTGAAGACTACAGTGGTGTGGGGATTATAAAAAATGGCTTGGTGTGTGGAGGGATGATGAAGTGTGTTTTTTGTTTTATAATGTGGTATTTTGATGGTCTCTTTCTGGGGTATAATTATGTGTTATCTATAAATTTACTCACACCTATGCACGGAAGTTTCTTGCAGTGATAACCACATGTACTATATTGATGCTACAGTGTCATATATTGGCATTTTTTCATGTGATGAGAGGGTGCGAGATTGATGTATTTTCTATAAGCTAGTTGTTGCGGATTGATTTGAGAGATTATTGAGCAGTCAGAATCATGAATCAAATTAAAAAATGAACACTCACTTGAATAAGAGAGCTCCTTGAGAAATCGCTGACCAAGTCAAAAATTAGGAACTCAACCAAAATCATATTGATGCTATAGTGTTGCATGTTGACATTTTTTTTGTCAGTGATGAGTGTGTGCGAGAACGATATATTTTAAAAATACAAAACAATCCTATTTTCCAAAATCCAATTTAAATTTTGAATTTTAGGTGTAGTTCATGCGAACCTGGCAAAGTTTGAGGAGTGCAAGGTGATACGGCCATGCTACGATGTGATCTCACATCCAACGGTGGCCCAGGAGACCCAGAGCATTTTCAGAAGGGCCCTTCGAAAAGTCCATAATCGCGCCCTGGTCTACATCCCACCGACGTTGACCGTTGGATGTGAGATCCAATGGCCAAGATCACATTCCAGCATGGGGGCATTTAACCTCCCGTATCACTCGATATTTTCTCAAGTTTGAGTACTAAAGTCATCTTTGACTCATCTCGTGCCGCTCAAACTCCTGGGAATCAACGAAGCCTCATAGTCTTGACACAACTCTGACTCAAAAAAACAGGAGGGTATAGTCCACGGATTTGATATGTTTTTTTTTGACGGATTTGATATTATTAGCAGGAGTGAGAATTGTTCGAGCGAGTCCACGGCTGCTCGCAAGTGGCGACTGTTCTTAATTTATGTTTGCTGTTTAAAGAAACTGTTTCAAAATAATTTATGTTTGGAAAACCAAGTAGCAGCCGGCTGCTTCGTTTTTGCCGTGCGAGATCGGTGGTTTGGGCCTTTGGGGTGGGCGGAGGTGTGGTCTGGTTGACCAGTCGCTCCAGTCATACGCCGTTCGTTCACGTAGGGGGAAGAAAAAAAATCGTTTGTTTGCATCGTTCCTAGATTTTGAAATCCCAACCATGTAACGAATACTAATGGCATGGACCAACATACTGATGGCGTTGGTGGTTTGGTTTGTGAGGCACGCAGTTTCCTCCCTCACAAAAAAAGAAAAAGAGGCACGCATTTTCTTGGGTAGTAAATGTCATGGCATGTACTCCACTCCACGAAGGGTTTGAGTTTGATGTGTTGTCTTTTTGTAC
This sequence comes from Triticum urartu, assembly GCF_003073215.2. Taxonomy (NCBI): domain Eukaryota; kingdom Viridiplantae; phylum Streptophyta; class Magnoliopsida; order Poales; family Poaceae; genus Triticum; species Triticum urartu. The sequence goes on from NC_053025.1 coordinate 523,601,957, forward strand.
AAGTCTACAAATAGGTTACATCCGTGACTACTTCCGCAGAGTTGGAGTCGATGCAAAAACCCGACACGGTAGTACCGTAAGCCAGTAATGGTACTACCGCGCTAGGCGCGGATGAAAAAATTTCATCCGCCCCTTACTGCCGCATACTTGCGAAACTAAGCCAGATACCACGGTACTACCATGCCCAGTGTGCAGTACTACCGTGATGGGTGCCACCCACTAGAGAGAGGGTGACAACATCTAGACTCCGACCACAGTACTACCGTTTGCCAGGAAGCGGTACTATCGTGGGCGCTTGCGGTACTATCACACCGGCGGACGGTACTACCGCAAGGGCCTGCGGTACTACCGCTCTACGGAGCAGTACTACCGCACGCCCTAGTTCAGGAAGCACAAGCAATATTCGCATAGACAAGGAAAATATAGGATGCTCCAAAGGCTAGAAGAAAAGGAGGTACAAAGGAATATGTGTACGTGATGAATCCACCCAACCTTTCCGACGCGGACCCCCTCTTAATAGTACGGCTTCCCTACGACTCAATACCATCGAAAAGAAACATAGAGAAACGCCGTCTTCCATAGCCTTCGAGGGGAACCAAATCATCTTGTGCCTAGTCAATATATATCTGAAATATTCGATGGACATGATTAGTCCGCAAACGTATTGTTATCAATCACCAAAACCAACTAAGGAATAAAATGCCCTTACAGCTGCGCCGCCCCGTTGGGTCATAGCGAGTGTGGCACGCGGTCCATGCCACTGTCCTGAGATTGTTCCCATGGTTGCACCGACCCGGGTTCCGCTGTTGTGTCGCCCCTTCGGGCCGTAGCGCCGCGGTCCGCGGTCCCCGCCACCGGCCCGAGGTCTTCCCGCCATCGCCCCGACTTGCCCACCGCCGCTGCATCGCCCCGTCGGGTCGTAGCGTGTGTGGCATGCGGTCCACCCCACCGTCCCGAGACCGTTCCCGCGGTTGCACCGACCCGGGTTCTGCCGCTGTGCCGCCCCTTCGGGCTGTAGCACCGCGGTCTGCGGTCCCCGCCGCCGCCCCGAGGTCTTCCCGCCATCACCCCGACTTGCCCACCGTTGTTGCGTCACCCGTTCGCGTCGTAGCGCCGCAGCCCGCAATCCGCTCCGCTGTCACCGCGTGTTGACCTCCCGTGGTATGCGTCGCGTCGTCTCCCTCGACGCGGGAATGGCATCGTCCGCGCCGATCTTCATCACGCTTTTGGGTTCCTCGCCTACTTCGAGCACCGCCGCCGCTCCTAACCAAGCTGTCGCCGCCGCCGCACGTCCACCCCCTTCATCTTCATCCAGCACCAGCCCGTCGCCAGCGTCACCGTCATCTACCCCGACCACTTCATCTACTCCAACAACCCCAAGCGACATCGGCCCCGCGCCGATTGGCGTTGTAACCGTAGTTGAGTCCTTCTCTGCTGGCCTCTCCTACTTCTCCGACGTGGCGTACAGCTCGTGCAGGTCCCAGTCTACGCATGCCCGGTGCTGGCAACATCGATGCGTGCCTTCGTCCACACCGTGTCCCCGAGTGTGGCAAGCCTGGTGCGGCGCTTCGTCAACTTCATCTTCGTCCGTCTACGCATGCCCCGTGTTGGCAATACCGACGCGTGCCTTCATCTACGACGTTTCCCCGAGTTTGGCAAACCCGGCGTGACGCCTCATCATCAACACCGTCCTCTACCCGGCGCACACTACTTCGATACCACTGCGCCCATGACTAACTTGGCGCCTCCTTGCGCCCTCGGGTCCACGGCGACATCCTCGACACCGGCTACCCCGACTCGACTCGACCAAGATTTAAAAGTTATCTTGCCTGACAAAGGTAATTTTTTTTATTTGGCGTATGTTGCATGGCACTCTTCTGTGACGTCTTAAGCTTGATAATGGACTTCTCAAAGCTTCACTCCAGCGTCCTTCTTATTCTTCTTAATCAAAAGATAAGAAGGATTTGTTGTTTCAATGCCATTAGACTAGCCACAATGGGTAGTAACATAGAGTAGTAACATGCCTATGTTACTGGTCTATGTTACTACCTCTATAGTGGGGAGTAACATGTATGTGGTAACATGCAACACTTCATTTATTAGGCTGTAGACTCATATTGTCTTGATATATGTGATGTTACTCATACTACTAGTAACTAGCTATGTTACCATATGTCTCTCTTACTTCATTTATTGCTTGTCATATCATATATTTTATCTAGATATGTGTGATGTTACTACCTATGTTAATCCTAGTATGGGTAGTCTAAAGTGAAGGGGCTTTGGAGAATGCTAGGGCTGGATGAAATTATTAAAAGAGTTTATGAAGTTGATCGCACCTATGTAGCTATTTAGGAGTTCTTACTCTTTTTTTCTAGATTAAGAGTTGTCTATTATGGGGGTTCAGAATGCTCGTGAGATGATCAACGTTACAACTTGGTATCTATGGTGGGAACGGCTTAAACTGTTTTATAAGGGGAAAGTTCAAGATGCTCGATTACTTTGGTAATTTGTGCCCTGGCAGCTAACTATCTTATTGCTTCCTCCCCAAGGTCTACCAAGAAGAGGGGGTCGATTTTCCCCTCCCCCCTACCGGGTTTGTAAACTTAATGTTGAAGCCTCTTTCGAGCAAGATTTGCTTATGGGAATGACCGGTACAGTCCTGAGGGTTGACCAAGGCAAATTCATTGTTGTGGGGAACTTAAGACTACAGTGGTGTGGGGATTATAAAAAATGGTTTGGTGCGTGGAGGGATGATGAAGTGTGTTTTTTGTTTTATAATGTGGTATTTTGATGGTCTCTTTCTGGGTATAATTATGTGTTATCTATAAATTTACCCACACCTATGCACGGAAGTTTCTTGCAGTGATAACCACATGTATTATATTGATGCTACAGTGTCATATGTTGGCATTTGTTTTCATGTGATGAGAGGGTGCGAGACTGATGTATTTTCTATAAGCTAGTTGTTGCGGATTGATTTGAGAGATCATTGAGCTGTCAAAATCATGAATCAAATTAAAAAAATGAACACTCACTAGAATAAGAGAGCTCCTTGAGAAATTGCTGACCAAGTCAAAAATTAGGAACTCAACCAAAATCATATCGATGCTATAGTGTTGTATGTTGACATTTTTTTGTCGGTGATGAGTGTGACGCCGCGAGGCCGATGCGCCAGGTGTCTTCCAGTTATTCGCTATTGTTGCCATGTCATTTGCTTGCGTGTTGCATTTTATCATGTCATCATATGCATTGCATCATCATGTTTTCAAAACTTGCATCCATCCGGGTTCCCCCACTTCCGTCCGTTGTTCATTCTGAGCCCAGACACACTTGCACGCGCCCGCGGCACATCCGAAATATTATTTTATAAGTGGCCGGAAAATGTTCTTGGAATGGGTTGAAAGTTGGCATGTGGTGTTGTTATGTTTTAGGTAGGCCTCCTGCCAAGTTTCATCGCATTCGGAGTTCGTTTGATGCCCCCAACGGATAAATATAGCGACATTATAGTCGGTCAAAACGTCGGACGTTTTCGGTCTCCGGAAACAGTTGCCGGGCTGCCTTCTCTTCTCTCCTCTCAGCTCATCGCACTCTGCCCAGCCCACCTGCAGTCCATCTAGTCCCCTCTGCCCGGAGTCGCACGATCGCGATCCGAGGGTCCGAAAATGGCCTCAAACCGACCAAACCCTCACCCCTACCCTATTTAAACAGTCCCCTTGCCATTTTGGGGGCATCCCTAGCCCTCCACCTACCTCTAACCCCCTCCCCCTCAATTTCCGCGCCGCTCCAGCCCCTCCTCACCACTTGGCGTCGACCCACAGGGCTGGCCGCCACCTGCGCCGCCACTCAGGGCCGCTCCCATGCCTCCACGTCGCCCCTGGTCTCTCCGCGCCGCCACGAAGCCCGCGGGGCCGCCAGGACCCGGATTGGAGCCCTGGAAGCCCATCTCCGCCTGAAGCGCACCGCTGCTCCTCCCGTAGCGCTCGATCCAATCTGGATCGAGGCAACGGCCTCCGCCCCGAGCGCCACCTCGCATCTGCGCTGCACCCCGTCAGCGTCGCCGGCGGCCACCGGAGATCCCGTCGCCGTCAAGCTCCACCGGAGGACCTCCTAGGACGATCCAACTCCCTCTCCTCTTCTCATTTTTCCTCTCTGCTCCCTCTCCCTTATGAAATCTCTCTCTCATCTTCACAGGAGGAGCCCCGTCCGTGCCATGGACGCCCTGCCTCGTCGGATCCATCCTTTCCCGCTGTTCCACGCCCGGATCCGCGCCCCAGGTCCTCCTTTGCGCCTCCCCGTCGGTGAGCCGCCGTCGTCCGCCGCCATGACTTTCGTTCGTCCTCCTTGCTCATGCTGGGGCACGAGGACGACGGGCAGGAGCTGCTCGCTCCGCTCGTAGGCCCCGCCGTGGCCCAGGGCTGCCAGGCCCAGCACCACCCCTCTCCAGCGGCCTGCTCCAGCGCCCCCTGGGCCGCCTCCACCGACCTGGGCTGAGCCCAGCTAGGTGAGTTGCAAGCCGCCAAGTCGGCTGTTTCAGATGTGGCCCGAGACATGTTTTTTTCCGCAAATCGTTTTGATATTAATCCTGAGACTGCAGATTTGCAGAAAAGTCCCTAGACTTCATGCATATAATAACTCACAAACCGTGCATCGGATTAAAACAAACTTTATATGTAAAATGCTTAGTTTTTCGTCTAGTTTCATAATATTTCATTTTCATCTATCTTTAAAATGTTTAAAATGTTGTTTGGTTAAATTTGCTCCTATGCCTTGTTAAAATGCTTTATTTCATAACTAAATAACCGTAGCTCCAAACTTAACAAACTTTATATGTAAATGGGATAGAAAAATGCCTAGTTTATCATGGTGGCTTTACTTTGCATGTTTAAAAACTCTAAAATATGGTTTAGGGCAGAACAGTACCAAACCTTAAAAATTGCACATGAGGAGTTTCCGGACTTGTTGTTTGTTGTTCCGACCTCATTTAAACTTGCCTAGATAGGTAGTTTTCATTTGCTTCACCTCTTGCCATGTTAATCAACATTTAATATTGTTGGGTATATAAACGAGATTGAACTAAATAACTTGTTGTGGTGTTTCGTCAATATGCAACTCGTTGCATATTGAGCTCCACTTAACTTGTAGTTTTGCTTGTGCACTTTGCCTTGCCATGAATCATTAAATCGGACATGCATCATACTTGGTGGTGCATCATGCCATGATTATTTGTTGGTTGTTTACTATGTTGTTTGCTTTTTCCGGGTTACTTCTCGCGTTAGCTTCGTTTTCGTTCCGGAGTTGTGAGTATCCGTTCATCTACGTCCGTTTGTCTTCTTCATGGACTCGTTCTTCTTCCTTGCAGGATCTCAGGCAAGATGACCATACCCTCGAAATCACTTCTATCTTTGCTTGCTAGTTGCTCGCTCTATTGCTATGCCGCGATACCTACCACTTGCTTTATCATGCCTCCCATATTGCCATTTCAAGCCTCTAACCCACCTTCCCTAGCAAACCGTTGTTTGACTATGTTACCGCTTTGCTTAGCCCCTCTTATAGCGTTGCTAGTTGCAGGTGAAGATGGAGTTTGTTCCATGTTGAAACATGGATATGTTTGGGATATCACAATATCTATCTTATTTAATTAATGCATCTATATACTTGGTAAAGGATGGAAGGCTCGGCCTTATGCCTGGTATTTTGTTCCACTCTTGCCACCCTAGTTTCCGTCATATCAGTGTTATGTTCCTTGATTTTGCGTTCCTTACACGGTTGGGTGTTATGGGGACCCCTTGACAATTCGCTTTGAATAAAACTCCTCCAGCAAGGCCCAACCTTGGTTTTTACCATTTGCCTCACCACCACCTACTTTTCCCTTGGGAGTCGTGCTCCCGAGGGTCATCTTTGTTTTAATCCCCCCGGGCTAGTGCTTCTCTAAGTGTTGGTCCATCCTGAGCGATGTCCGGTGCCCCCTGGGCAACCAGGGTCTATGCCAACCCGACGTCTGGCTCCTCCGGTGTGCCCTGAGAACGAGATATGTGCATCTCCTATCGAGATTTGTCGGCACATCCGGGCGGCTTTGCTGGTCTTGTTTTAGCATTGTCGAAATGTCTTGTAACCGGGATTCCGAGTCTGTTCGGGTCTTCCTGGGAGAAGGAATATCCTTCGTTGACCGTGAGAGCTTGTGATGGGCTAAGTTGGGACACCCCTGCGGGGTTTTGAACTTTCGAAAGCCGTTCCCGTGGTTATGGGCAGATGGGAATTTGTTAATGTACGATTGTAGATAACTTGACACTTAACTTAATTAAAATGCATCAACCGCGTGTGTAGCCGTGATGGTCTCTTTCCGGCGGAGTCCAGGAAATGAACACGGTTCTTGTGTTATGCTTGAACGTACGTAGTTTTAGGATCACTTCTTGATCACTTCTAGTTCACGACCGTGCTTTGCTTCTCTTCTCGCTCTCATTTGCGTAAGTTAGCCACCATATATGCTAGTGCTTGCTGCAACTCCACCTCACTACCCTTTTCCTACCCATAAGCTTAAATAGTCTTGATCTTGCGGGTGTGAGATTGCTGAGTCCTCGTGACTCATAGATTACTTCCAAAACCAGTTGCAGGTGCCCATGATACCAGTGCAGGTGATGCAACCGAACTCAAGGAGGAGTTCGATGAAGATCGTGTTCGTTGTGTTGTTTCCTTTCCTTTCGATCAGTAGTGGAGCCCAGTTGGGGCGATCGGGGACCTATGCATTTGGGGTTGTCTTTATTTTGGTTCCGTAGTCGGACCTTGTTTGTATCTGGATGATGTAATGCTATATTTATGTATTGTGTGAAGTGGCGATTGTAAGCCAACTCTTTATCCCTTTCTTATTCAGTACATGGGATGTGTAAAGATTACCCCTCTTGCGACATGCCTACTATGCGGTTATGCCTCTAAGTCGTGCTCGGACACGTGGGAGATATAGCCACATCGTGGGTGTTACAAGTTGGTATCAGAGCCTTCCCCGACTTAGGAGCCCCCTGCTTGATCGAATCGCTGGCGTTGTTGAGTCTAGAAAAATGTTTTGAGTCTTTTAGGATTATATATATATATCGGAGAGTAGGATTCTTTTACTCCTCAGTTCCTTCGTCGCTCTGGTGAGGCCTCCTGACGTAGAGTTTTGACTCTTCTCTTCTCAAATTTCACGATTTTTTTTAGGATCACGCGGGTATCTTGGAATCGTTCTGAATGTTTTGTGACGAGAACATTGTTCTTGGTGCCTCCTGACATTTAGGGGTTGTGGTAGTGTCCCGGGGAGTTGAGCTCTGAGGTGTTGTCATCGCAATTTTATCGTTGCAGTTCTAGAATACCTGAGTTCGCCGACATCGAAAATCTCTTTTATGCAGTTGTTGGTGAGATAACCTCGACGCCACCCAGTATTGGGCGGGAGTTCAGGAGTATTGCCATAACTCGTATAACGGATGCTTTTCAAAGGTTGAGGTAAATGATTTCCGAAGGTTTCTTGGTTATGTGTTGAAGGATGGATACAGCTGGATGTAGGATTTGTTAGTTTTGGGTGAGATATAATGCTTCCCATGAATCCCCAACACCTGATTGCATAACCAGAAAGTTTCAGGAGTTTATAAGTGGGAATTCAAGTAGCCCTTAGGATATCTTTCCGACAGATGCATGATATGAGATTGGGGTTCGATGTCTAGTGGTCCACCTATCCACGATTGGTTTTACAGTGGTCTCGTTGTGTCTTAAAGAGTCCTTGGCTATGCTGATTCGGGGATGCTTCGTATGTCATGTGCACTGCCTTGTACATGATGGTGTTGTACGATCGAGCCCGTGTGGGCCCCACCACGAAAACTTCGGACGAAATCTCTATCATATGTTTGTTCCGGCTTATTTTGCAAGCCAATCCTTTGTTTTTGTTTTCAGTTGTGGTATTCGAGTTGCTTCGAAGTCAAGTGTTGATTCTATACCTTTCCTAAGTGGTGTTCTCATGTTCCTATGTGAATACTAATCCTTCATGATAATTGAGATTGTCATGTCAATCCTTTTCAACCGACTTGTTTCTCTTCAAGTGGATCCGATCATTTTCAACATCTGCAAGTTCAACTCTAAGTATTCTCATCGGTGTTTGTTTCATCCGTCCCAAGTTGTCTTTATTTTTCCCACCCTCCCACCCTTTTTCTTCGAGGACTCGGATTTCTTAATCAAGTATCCTTTTATTGATGGGAAGTCTCTCCATTCAGTTCCATCAATGTTCTTATCCGGTGATTCTCAGGAAGATTCTAACGGAGCTTCAAGTTGTCATTCTCCATTCCTTTTCTTTTTTCGGTGGATTCAAATCAAGCTTTTGGTGTTGATCATATCCCTTTTCTTCGTTTCTAATGCTTTCTCATGCCGGTGCACGTCGTAATCATCCACTTCTCGCTATTCAATTGTTCCAGAGTGCTCAAGATATATCAAAGATTCGTGTTTCCACTATGCTTTCGTTCAAGCTCTTTCGAGGATGTTATCTCATTCAAGTCATTTAATTCAACCAATGCAATCTCTCTTTTCAAGCAATCGTTTCAACGGTGTTTCTTTTGAGTGGGCCCTAACCCACATGTTCTTTTCCCAGGATCTTACCTGACTCTTCTTATTTTTTTCCGGAGTTATTCTCAAATTCATTTCAAAGTTTGACGTAAGAATGAATTATCATCAGTCATATGTATTTCTCCAAGATCGGTCAAATTCTTTTCATCGTTGGCTCAACCTTTCCAATTTTCTTTCCAGAGTGCCTCAAAAATTCTCAGGGGTGGTTCTCGTCATCATTCTCAACATTTTAAGACCGAGGAAGAGTTTCTCTTCAATCATATCCGTTCTCGTGAAGATTCTCAGTTCTAGCTTGATGCCATACTCTCATAATTGTTTGTGACAATTATTTTCACCCATCCGAAGCATTTCAAGAGTCTTTTCAGTTTGATTCTCCGAAGGCCATCATTTCGGGATTATTCATTCTCAGCTTTCAGCTATTGTTCTCCAAATCTTACCGGTGCATCATTCAAATATTCTCTAATCAGATTGTGATCTCTTTGTTCTCATATATTTATATTCCCTCAAGTATCTTCAGTCGTTTTTCAATTATCCCCGGTGAATTGTGCCTTTGCTACGTTCATTTTCAATTCTTACGGTGGTTCATTCAAGATTTCTCTTCCTTCGTTTATTATATCAATTTATTCGTTGCTTCAATCCTACCGGTGGTTCGTGGAAGACCTTCTCAAGTTTGCGACATATCTATCTTAATCTTTTCTACGAGAATAAGTAGTATGTCAAACAAGCATAATGTAATTCTTATTCTTGTTCATCCAAGTGATTAATTCCTTATTCCAGAGGTTCACTAAAATTCTTTATTTCTTTGTTCCATCTTTTCCTTTTCCGGAGTTCCAAGCTCTTTCAATTATATCATTTCAAAGCTTCATCTAATCATTGCAAGGCTTCAATCTTATTCTTTTCATCTTTCACTTCCTTTTGATCATTCTTTTATTACCGGAGTTCTTCACGAAGGCTCAACATGATGATTTGCAAGGATACTTTTCATTCTTCAATTGTTCTTCAAGATTTCTCTCGGAGCTAAGATCTGCCAAGATATTACTCTAAAATAAACATGGTGCCCAACACATGTTTTGTTTGAGGAGTTCAAGCCTTCTTCATCTTGCATTCCGAAGTGCAATTCTTTCTACCGTATCATTTGAGGTGGTGCTATGTCATTCTTCATAATTTGAGTTCATGTTTCATGATTCACATGTTGTCAAGAATGAGATATCTTAAATCCATCAATCTCTTCATTGGAGTTATCTTGGGTTATATTTCACCTAAAACCTTCCCTAAGAAATGTTGCTATTTATGGTGTTTATCGATGATCCAAGTTTCCTCCTATTCTCGCGATGAAATATGTTTTCATCTCTCCGTCGCTCTCAAGCAAGCAATTGTTTTCGTTTGTGGCAGGTTTTCACCTCAAGTTTTTGAGATGTTTTCCATAAGCCCTCGACAAGCCTGTTTTTTCGTTGTTGATTTCCCAACAACTTCGTTCAATCCTTCTTTTTAAGGATGCTCTCTCAAATTCATTTGAGGTAGAACATGTTGTTTTATTCTCCGTTCTTTTCTTTGCATTCTTTCATTTCTTCCGGAGGCATTGTGAAGATGCTCTTTTCACTCATCATCTCGTATTGTGAAGATCATGTTCTTTCCTTTGCTTATCCATTCAACCGGAGTGTCGTGTTTTCTTTCGAGCTCTCTCATCTTATCAAGTTTTGCCTCCCTTCTCAACCGGAGTACTGTCTAGAATCTTTCTTACCCCTTGTTCCATTATTTCAATAGTTCCGGAGGCAGTGTGTTGTTGATTTCATAAAGTATCCTCTCATCTTGTCAAAATCTTGTTCTATTCCTTCCATTTTCAGTCGGAGTGCTGTCCAAATTATATCATTCTTATTCCTTCTCTATCTTGTTTTAACCGGAGTGTTGACGTAATTCATCCTTATCGTTCCTTGTACATCTCGTTTTAATCGGAGTTCTTGCATGTACTTCTTGTCCATTGCAACCCATTTCTTACGTCTTTCAACCTACAAGGTTCTAGTAAGGTTCCTTGTTTCTCTTATCTAACGGAGTGTTTTCAACTTCGTTCATCTTCGTTGTATTCTTTCTTTAAAATTGTTTAACCTCTCAAGGTTCTTGGTCTCACTCATTTGTCAAAGAAGCAACTTTATTTTACCTCTTTCTTTTCCGTTTCTCCCCGGTGCCATCCTAGATCTCGGGACGAGATCCTCTCGTAGTAGTGGAGTGTTGTGACGCCCCGAGGCCGATGCGCCAGGTGTCTTCCAGTTATTCGCTATCGTTGCCATGTCATTTGCTTGCGTGTTGCATCGGGTTCCCCCACTTCCGTCCGTTGTCCGTTCTGAGCCCAGACACACTTGCACGCGCCCGCGGCACGTCCGAAATATTATTTTATAAGTGGCTGGAAAATGTTCTCGGAATGGGTTGAAAGTTGGCATGCGGTGTTGTTATGTTGTAGGTAAGCCGCCTGCCAAGTTTCATCGCATTCGGAGTTCGTTTGATTCCCCAACGGATAACTATAGCGACATTATAGTCGGTCAAAACGTCGGACGTTTTCGGTCTTCGGAAACAGTTGCCGAGCTGCCTTCTCTTCTCTCCTCTCAGCTCATCGCACTCTGCCCAGCCCACCTGCAGTCCATCTAGTCCTCCTCTGCCCGGAGCCGCACGATCGCGATCCGAGGGTCCGAAAACGGCCTCAAACCCACCAAACCCTAACCCCTACACTATTTAAACAGTCCCCTTGCCATTTTTGGGCATCCCTAGCCCTCCACCTACCTCTAGCCCCCTCCCCCTCAATTTCCGCGCCGCTCCAGCCCCTCCTCGCCACTTGGCGCCGTCCCACAGGGCCGGCCACCACCTGCGCCGCCGCTCAGGGCCGCTCCCACGCCTCCACGTCGCCCCTGGTCTCTCCGCGCCGCCGTCAAGCCCGCGGGCCCGCCAGGACCCGGATCGGGGCCCTGGAAGCCCATCTCCGCCCGAAGCGCACCGCTGCTCCTCCCATAGCGCTCGATCCAATCTGGATCGAGGCAACGGCCTCCGCCCCGAGCGCCACCTCGCATCTGCGCCGCACCCCGTCAACGTCGCCGGCGGCCACTGGAGATCCCGTCGCCGTCAAGCTCCACCGGAGGACCTCCTAGGACGATCCAGCTCCCTCTCCTCTTCTCATTTTTCCTCTCTGCTCCCTCTCCCTCATGAACTCTCTCTCTCATCTTCACAGGAGGAGCCCCGTCCGTGCCATGGACGCCCTGCCTCGTAGGATCCGAGGTGGATCCATCCTTTCCCGCTGTTCCACGCCCGGATCCGCGCCCCAGGTCCTCCTCTGCGCCTCCCCATTGGTGAGCCGCCGTCGTCCGCCGCCATGACTGTCGTTCCTTCTCCTTGCTCGTGCGGGGGCATGAGGATGGTGGGCAGGAGCTGCTCGCTCCGCTCGTAGGCCCCGCCGTGGCCCAGAGCTGCCAGGCCCAGCACCACCCCTCTCCAGCGGCCTGCTCCAGCGCCCCCTGGGCCGCCTCCACCGACCTGGGCTGAGCCCAGCTAGGTGAGCTGCAAGCCGCCAAGTGGGCTGTTTCAGATGTGGCCCGAGACATGTTTTTTTTCGCAGATCGTTTTGATATTAATCCTGAGACTGCAGATTTGCAGAAAAAGTCCCTAGAGTTCATGCATATAATAACTCACAAACCATGCATCGGATTAAAACAAACTTTATATGTAAAATGCTTAGTTTTTCGTCTAGTTTCATAATATGTCATTTTCATCCATGTTTAAAATGTTTAAAATTCTGTTTGGTTAAATTTGCTCCTATGCCTTGTTAAAATGCTTTATTTCATAACTAAATAACCGTAGCTCCAAACTTAACAAACTTTATATGTAAATGGGGTAGAAAATTCCTAGTTTATCATGGTGGCTTTACTTTGCATGTTTAAAAACTCTAAAATATGGTTTAGGTCAGAACAGTACCAAACCTTAAAATTTGCACATGAGGAGTTTCCGGACTTGTTGTTTGTTGTTGCGACCTCATTTAAACTTGCCTAGATAGGTAGTTTTCATTTGCTTCACCTATTGCCATGTTAATCAACATTTAATATTGTTGGGTACATAAACGAGATCGAACTAAATAACTTGTTGTGGTGTTTCGTCAATATGCAACTCGTTGCATATTGAGCTCCACTTAACTTGTAGTTTTGCTTGTGCACTTTTCCTTGCCATGAATAATTAAATCTGTTCATCTACGTCCGTTTGTCTTCTTCATGGACTCGTTCTTCCTCCTTGCGGGATCTCAGGCAAGATGACCATACCCTCGAAATCACTTCTATATTTGCTTGCTAATTGCTCGCTCTATTGCTATGTCGCGATACCTACCACTTGCTTTATCATGCCTCCCATATTGCCATTTCAAGCCTCTAACCCACCTTTCTTAGCAAACCGTTGTTTGGCTATGTTACCGCTTTGCTTAGCCCCTCTTATAGCGTTGCTAGTTGCAGGTGAAGATGAAGTTTGTTCCATGTTGAAATATGGATATGTTTGGGATATCACAATATCTATCTTATTTAATTAATGCATCTATATACTTGGTAAAGGGTGGAAGGCTCGGCCTTATGCCTGGTGTTTTGTTCCACTCTTGCCGCCCTAGTTTCCGTCATGTCGGTGTTATGTCCCTCGATTTTGCGTTCCTTACACGGTTGGGTGTTATAGGGACCCCTTGATAGTTCGCTTTGAATAAAACTCCTCCAGCAAGGCCCAACCTTAGTTTTTACCATTTACCTCATCACCACCTACTTTTCCCTTGGGAGTCGCGCTCCCGAGGGTCATCTTTGTTTTAACCCCCCCGGGCCAGTGCTTCTCTAAGTGTTGGTCCATCCTGAGCGATGTCCGGTGCCCCCTGGGCAACCTGGGTCTATGCCAACACGACGTCTGGCTCCTCCGGTGTGACCTGAGAATGAGATATGTGCAGCTCCTATCGGGATTTGTCGGCACATCCGGGCGGCTTTGCTGGTCTTGTTTTACCATTGTCGAAATGTCTTGTAACCGGGATTCTGAGTCTGATCGGGTCTTCCTGAGAGAAGAAATATCCTTCGTTGACCGTGAGAGCTTGTGATGGGCTAAGTTGGGACACCCCTGCAGTGTTTTGAACTTTCGAAAGCCGTGCCCACGGTTATGGGCAGATGGGAATTTGTTAATGTCCGGTTGTAGATAACTTGATACTTAACTTAATTAAAATGCATCAACCGCGTGTGTAGCCGTGATGGTCTCTTTCCGGCGGAGTCCGGGAAGTGAACATGGTTCTTGTGTTATGCTTGAACGTACGTAGTTTCAGGATCACTTCTAGTTCACGACCGTGCTTTATTTCTCTTCTCGCTCTCATTTGCGTAAGTTAGCCACCATATATGCTAGTGCTTGCTGCAACTCTACCTCACTACCCTTTTCCTACCCATAAGCTTAAATAGTCTTGATCTCGCGGGTGTGAGATTGTTGAGTCCTCGTGACTCACAGATTACTTCCAAAACCAGTTGCAGGTGCCGATGATACCAATGCAGGTGACGCAACTGAGCTCAAGGAGGAGTTCGATGAAGATCGTGTCCGTTGTATTGTTTCCTTTCCTTTCGATCAGTAGTGGAGCCCAGTTGGGGCGATCGGGGACCTATGCATTTGGGGTTGTCTTTATTTTGGTTCCGTAGTCGGACCTTGTTTGTATCTGGATGATGTAATGCTATATTTATGTATTATGTGAAGTGGCGATTGTAAGCCAACTCTTTATCACTTTCTTATTCAGTACATGGAATGTATAAAGATTACCCCTCTTGCGACATGCCTACTATGCGGTTATGCCTCTAAGTCGTGCTCCGACACGTGGGAGATATAGCCGCATCGTGGGTGTTACAATGAGTGTGTGCGAAAATGATATATTTTAAAAATACAAAACAATCATATTTTCCAAAATCCAATTTAAAATTTGAATTTTAGGCGCAGTTCATGCGAACCAGGCAACGTTTGAGGAGTGCATATCACGTGATACGGCCATGCCACGATGTGATCTCACATCCAACGGTGGCCTAGGAGACCCAGAGCATTTTCAGAAGGGCCCTTCAGAAAGTCCATAATCACGCCCTGGTCTACATCCCACCGACGTTGACCGTTGGATGTGAGATCCAACGACCAAGATCACATTGCAGCATGGGGGCATTTAACCTCCCGTATCACTTGATATTTTCCCAAGTTTGAGTACTAAAGTCATCTTTGACTCATGTCGTGTCGTTCAAACTCCTGGGAATCAACAAAGCCTCATAGTCCTGACACAACTCTGACTCAAAAAAAAAATAGAAGGGTATAGTCCACGGATTTTATATGTTTTTTTTTTGCGGATTTGATATGTATTAGCAGGAGTGAGAGTTGTTCGAGCCAGTCCACGGCTGCTCGCAAGTGGCGACTGCTCCTAATTTATGTTTGCTGTTTAAAAAAGCTGTTTCAAAATAATTTATGTTTGGAAAACCAAGTAGCAGCCGGCTGCTTCGTTTTTGCCGTGCGAGATCGGTGGTTTGGGCCTTTGGGGTGAGCGGAGGTGTGGCCTGGTTGACCACTCGCTCCAGTCATACGCCGTTCGTTCACGTAGGGGTAAGAAAAATAATCGTTTGTTTGCATCGTTCCTAGATTTTGAAATCCCAACCATGTAATACGGGGTACCACGAATACTCATGGCATGGACCAACACACTGATGGCGTTGGTGGTTTGGTTTGTGAGGCACGCAATTTCCTCCCTCACAAAAAAGAAAAGAAAAAGAGGCACGCATTTTCTTGGGTAAATGTCATGGCATGTAGCACTCCACGAAGGGCTTGAGTTTGATGTGTTGTCTGTTTCTGCAAGTCTACAAATAGGTAGCGCCTTCATGAACTTTCCCTACTTGTTATCGATAACTAACGGATGGTGCAGGAAGGCTCTACCGTTATCAGTTTACCCTAAATTAGAGAAAGCACTCCCGATCGACTCCCTCTGTAAAAAAGATATAAAAGTGCTAAACAATCTTATATTTTTTATAGAGGGGGTATATCTTAGTCTAACATATCACACCACGAAATGCGGTCCAAGCTACTGCACAGTCCGACTACTTTTGAAAATTAAGAAAGAGTTCGGCAGCATGTGCGCTCCTGACCAAAATGGTAGGGCTCTTCAATTATACTAGTAGTACTAGATCGGGGTCGGGCCATGGCGCGAGGGTGCCGGTCCCAACGTTTTGGTGAAGCAAGTAGTGCCAAGTTAGTAGGAATCTACGTTTAGCGTACGCATTCAAACATGATAACAAAATGAAGTGAAGAAAAAACATTTGTTTGTGATAGAAGACATAATGGAGTTCAATATCGGCACAAGATTATAAGGCAACATCAAGTTCAACATGTTCATAAGACCATGCTGCAGCTGAACATGTACATGTTGAAGGAGAGTACATTGGAATCTTACCTTTGCTGTCAATATAGCAGCTCAAAGTTTGATGCATCAAGTTTGGAAAAAGGAATAGGTCAAAAGCTATGCAATATGATAAATCAGAATTAGAACAAGTCATTTATATAGAAAGCATCGCACTCCACAGGTCATTCATAATAATTAGATCAAGTCATTTGTACATACAGAGATTGAAGGCTGAGTAGTGCATTAGAGGGTAGTCGTACAATACAAAATACATATCCATTGCTCTGGACAGAAGTGTAAAAAAGCATAATCACACTGATTGTGTTCTGTGTGTAAATCCTTCGACGGTAAACGGCCTTACGAATTCCAAGATGAACCAACATAATATAAAGAATGATCTTGGCCGAGATTCTCACAATAGTATGGTCAACCTGAGTCGGAAGAAATGGTTTAGAGACAACATAAGTAAGTGGTTGAAATATATAAGCTATAAAAGAGAGTACATGTGCAGGACAACAGACAAATTCCAATTGGATTTCTTGCACAAACAAAGATACATGATGCAAAGCCTTCATAGCAAGTTGATAACTTTCGGCAAACCTTGATAGGTGGACGGACCCAATAAGAACTAAAAACTTTGACAACATATTCTGCTAGATTTCTTTAATTCTTTTCAACATGAGAATGCAAGAAACTCATTTCCTTGTGAAACCTCAGACGTTAATGGATACCCCATAGAGTCATCCCAGTTTTTCTTCTAACCAGATTGTTTAGGAGACTATACTCAAAATGTTAATTAAGAGAATCTTGTGAACTATCATGAAACAAATAAGACAGGGATAACACCTTTGTATCATCTACTAAGCTGGAAGTGGAATACATCGGACATCGCATCTAAAAGAGAATCGCTTTGGACAGATATTACGTAGCCGCTTCAACATAAAAAAATATGAAAGATAAAAGACAATTTTTATAGTTCCTCCTTTTAGTTTAAAACTATGAGAAACAACACGAATGGAAAAAAATAAGGAAGCATTTCAGAACTACTCTAATAAAATGGCATTCAAAACCTTGCAATATATAGCTACTTCTTCTTGTTGTTTGGCACATCAATTTCAGTTGTATATACAGAGGCCAATACATGTAAGAAATGAGGAGAAATGAAAGGGGCGGTGAGTACTAACGAATATGGCCAATGTCTAAATATACTAATCAGTAATCACAATCACAATTCCCTCTGGAGATTAACCGATTATCACAAACACGTGGGGTAGAAAGTCGTAGCTCACCTACGGCATAGAGGTGGCATAAAAGTAGGAGCTCATCATTTCCCATAGTTGAACATGCCGCCACCAGCCAATTAACATTCCATTACTCATGAAAAATTGTAAAGCAAACAAAAATTAACGCTTTGTGACTGACCAACAAAAATTAGAAAACATATTCTTATAACCGAAGGTGCTCTGAACCCAAATATTTTCTTCATAAACATCGAGAAACTCTCGTGAACAAAGTAAGCTTGCGACATATGCAAAGGTATGATAGGACGCCAGATAGGAGGTAACAAAATTAAGTTTAAAATATACGCTATCAAATCAATAACCGTACAAAAATATTGTGGGCCAAATCGAATTCATATAGGCCACTAACTAAACTGGCAAGAACAAAAAATTATTATTTTTACCAATTGTTCCACATTAGTCTAAAGCTCTTGTTATTTCTTTTATCCAAATTAAGACTGTCATTATTTATACTGAATATGCTTAAAGCCTTTATCTGATTTAGCCAAAGAAGAACATCTAATATAACAAAATAGCGGGGCGCCAGCTGTTAATCATCATAGGACTTAGAAGTATCACCTCCATACAGCCCATAACATAAAATTAGATGGCAAAAACATGCATGGACTGAACTCTTCAGCAAAATAATATATGTCTATTCAAAGTTATATGTTTCCAGATTGTTTAGGATTATTTTAACTGCTTTGACATTCCCCCCTCCTCAATTAGAGTTACACAAGTCATAGGATTCGGTGTACTGAATTGATACTTCGCACATATATAGTACATCTTTGTATGTACTTTACAGAAGTACCTCATGGGCTCATACTACCAAGACCGATAAAAAATTGGGCAGCTATGAGATGAATAATTTTTTTGAACTTACTGATGACAGGGAGGTCCATATCAAGCTCAAGAAGCTTAAAGCCATCCATGTCTGGCATGTGCACATCACTGATAACAAGATCAAACATGTCGCTGTTTTCCCATAGCATCCTCAGCACGATAACAACATGATTCATCACAATAACATGTTACTCTTCCAAAGTGGGTGACAATACAAGAAAAGGGAAATGGTCCTATGCATTTTTATGACAAAAACAGATGCCTCGTGCATCTTCTGTACTATAAAATGAGTATCATAAATTCAGGTCATGCAATCAAATGAATCTATCCATCTAGAGGTACTCAATCTTTGGCTACAGGCAGCATTTATATATGATGCGCATGAAGGAAATATGCCCTAGAGGCAATAATAAAGTTATTATTTATTTCCTTATATCATGATAAATGTTTATTATTCATGCTAGAATTGTATTAACCGGAAACATAATACATGTGTGAATACATAGACAAACAGAGTGTCACTAGTATGCCTCTACTTGACTAGCTCGTTAATCGAAGATGGTTATGTTTCCTAACCATAAACAAAAGAGTTGTTATTTGATTAACGGGATCACATCATTAGGAGAATGATGTGATTGACATGACCCATTCCATTATCTTAGCACCCGATCGTTTAGTATGTTGCTATTGCTTTCTTCATGACTTATACATGTTCCTATGACTATGAGATTATGCAACTCCCGTTTGCCGGAGGAACACTTTGTGTGCTACCAAACGTCACAACGTAACTGGGTGATTATAAAGGAGCTCTACAGGTGTCTCCAAAGGTACATGTTGGGTTGGCGTATTTCGAGATTAGGATTTGTCACTCCGATTGTCGGAGAGGTATCTCTGGGCCCTCTCGGTAATGCACATCACATAAGCCTTGCAAGCATTGCAACTAATGAGTTAGTTGCGAGATGAATGTATTACGGAACGAGTAAAGAGACTTGCCGTAACGAGATTGAACTAGGTATTGAGATACCGACGATCGAATCTCGGGCAAGTAACATACCGATGACAAAGGGAACAACGTATGTTGTTATGCGGTCTGACCATAAAGATCTTCGTAGAATATGTAGGAGCCAATATGAGCATCCAGGTTCCGCTATTGGTTATTGACCGGAGACGTGTCTCGGTCATGTCTACATTGTTCTCGAACCCGTAGGGTCCGCACGCTTAAGGTTTCGATGACAGTTATATTATGAGTTTATGAGTTTTGATGTACCGAAGTTAGTTCGGAGTCCCGGATGTGATCACGGACATGACGAGGAGTCTCGAAATGGTCGAGACATAAAGATTGATATATTGGACGGCTATATTCGGACACCGGAAGTGTTCCGGGTGATTTCGGAGAAAACCGGAGAGCCGGAGGGTTACCGGAACCCCCCCGGGAGGAGTAATGGGCCATATGGGTCTTAGTGGAGAGAGAGAGGGGCAGCCAAAGGTGGGCCGCCCGCCTCCTCCCCCCTGGTCCGAATTGGACTAGGAGAGGGGGGCGGCGCCCCCCTTTCCTTCTCCCTCCCCACTTCTTTCCCCCTCCTAGTAGGAGTCCTACTCCTACTAGGAGGAGGACCCCTCCTTGGCGCACCATAGGGGCCGGCCGGCCTCCTCCCCTTGATCCTTTATATACGGGGGCAGGGGGCACCCCTAGACACACAAGTTGATCCACGTGATCATATTCTTAGCCGTGTGCGGTGCCCCCTTCCACCATAATCCTCGATAATATTGTAGCGGTGCTTAGGCGAAGCCCTGTGACGGTAGTACATCAAGATCGTCACCACGCTGTCGTGCTGGCGGAACTCTTCCCCGACACTTTGCCGGATCGGAGTCCGGGGATCGTCATCGAGCTGAACGTGTGCTAAAACTCGGAGGTGTCGTAGTTTCAGTGCTTGATCGGTCGGGCCGTGAAGACATACGACTACATCAACCACGTTGTGCTAACGCTTCCACTGTCGATCTACAAGGGTACGTAGATCACACTCTCCCCTCTCATTGCTACGCATCACCATGATCTTGCGTGTGCGTAGGAAATTTTTTGAAATTACTACGAAACCCAACAGTGGCATCCGAGCCTAGGTTTTATGTGTTGATGTTATATGCACGAGTAGAACACAAGTGAGTTGTGGGCGATATAAGTCATACTGCTTACCAGCATGTCATACTTTGGTTCGGCGGTATTGTTGGACGAAGCGGCCCGGACCGACATTACGCGTACGCTTACGCGAGACCGGTTCTCCCGACGTGCTTTGCACAAAGGTGGCTAGTGGGTGACAGTTTCTCCAACTTTAGTTGAACCGAGTGTGGCTACGCCCGGTCCTTGCGAAGGTTAAAACAGCACCAACTTGACAAACTATCTTTGTGGTTTTGATGCGTAGGTAAAATTGGTTCTTGCTTAAGCCCGTAGCAGCCACGTAAAACTTGCAACAACAAAGTAGAGGACGTCTAACTTGTTTTTACAGGGCATGTTGTGATGTGATACGGTCAAGACATGATGCTAAATTCTATTGTATGAGATGATCATGTTTTGTAACCGAGTTATCGGCAACTGGCAGGAGCCATATGGTTGTCGCTTTATTGTATGCAATGCAATCGCCCTGTAATGCTTTACTTTATCACTAAGCGGTAGCGATAGTCGTGGAAGCATAAGATTGGCGAGATGACAACGATGCCACGATGGAGATCAAGGTGTCGCGCCGGTGACGATGGTGATCACGACCGTGCTTCGAAGATGGAGATCACAAGCACAAGATGATGATGGCCATATCATATCACTTATATTTATTGCATGTGATGTTTATCTTTTATGCATCTTATCTTGCTTTGATTTACGGTAGCATTATAAGATGATCTCTCACTAATTATCAAGAAGTGTTCTCCCTGAGTATGCACCGTTGTGAAAGTTCTTCGTGCTGAGACACCACGTGATGATCGGGTGTGATAGGCTCTACGTTTAAATACAACGGGTGCAAAACAGTTGCACACGCAGAATACTCAGGTTATACTTGACGAGCCAAGCATATAAAGATATGGCCTCGGAACACGGAGACCGAAAGGTCGAGCGTGAATCATATAGCAGATATGATCAACATAGCGATGTTCACCAATGAAACTACTCCATGTCACGTGATGATCGGACATGGTTTAGTTGATTTGGATCACGTAATCACTTAGAGGATTAGAGGGATGTCTATCTAAGTGGGAGTTCTTAAGTAATATGATTAATTGAACTTAAATTTATCATGAACTTAGTCCTGGTAGTATTTTGCAAATTATGTTGTAGATCAATAGCTCGTGTTGTTGCTTCCCTGTGTTTATTTTGATATGTTCCTAGAGAAAATTGTGTTGAAAGATGTTAGTAGCAATGATGCGGATTAGATTCGTGATCTGAGGTTTATCCTCATTGCTGCACAGAAGAATTATGTCCTTGATGCACCGCTAGGTGACGGACCTATTGCAGGAGCAGATGCAGACGTTATGAACGTTTGGCTAGCTCAATATGATGACTACTTGATAGTTTAGTGCACCATGCTTAATGGCTTAGAATCGGGACTTCAAAGACGTTTTGAACGTCATGGAGCATATGAGATGTTCCAGGAGTTGAAGTTAATATTTCAAGCAAATACCCGAGTTGAGAGATATGAAGTCTCCAACAAGTTCTATAGCTAAAAGATGGAGGAGAATCGCTCAACTAGTGAGCATGTGCTCAGATTGTCTGAGTACTACAATCGCTTGAATCAAGTGGGAGTTAATCTTCCAGATAAGATAGTGATTGACAGAATTCTCTAGTCACCATCACCAAGTTAGTAGAACTTCGTGATGAACTATGATATGCAAGGGATAACGGAAACGATTCCCAAGCTCTTCGTAATGCGGAAATTAACAAAGGTAGAAATCGAGAAAAACATCAAGTGTTGATGGTAGACAAGACCACTAGTTTCAAGAAAAGGGCAGAGGGAAGAAGGGGAACTTCAAGAAGAACAGGGCAAGCAAGTTGCTGCTCAAGTGAAGAAGCCCAAGTCTGGTCCTAAGCCTGAGACTAAGTGCTTCTACTGCAAAGGGACTGGTCACTGGAAGCGGAACTACCCCAAGTATTTGGCGGATAAGAAGGATGGCAAAGTGAACAAAGTATATTTGATATACATGTTATTGATGTGTACTTTACTAGTGTTTATAGCAACCCCTCAGTAGTTGATACTAGTTCAGTTGCTAAGATTAGTAACTCGAAACGGGAGTTGCAGAATAAACAGAGACTAGTTAAGGGTGAAGTGACGATGTGTGTTGGAAGTGGTTCCAAGATTGATATGATCATCATCGCACACTCCCTATACTTTCGGGATTAGTGTTGAACCTGAAAAGTGTTATTTGGTGTTTGCGTTGAGCATGAATATGATTTGATCATGTTTATTGTAATACGGTTATTCATTTAAGTAAGAGAATAAATTGTTGTTCTGTTTACATGAATAAAACCTTATATGGTTACACACCCAATGAAAATAGTTCTCGTTGGATCTCGATCGTAGTGATACACATAATCATAATATTGAAACCAAAAGATGCAAAGTTAATAATGATAGTGCAACCTATTTGTGGCACTGCCGTTTAGGTCATATTGGTGTAAAGCGCATGAAGAAACTCCATGCTAATGGGTTTTTGGAATCACTTGATTATGAATCAGTTGATGCTTGCGAACCATGCCTCATGGGCAAGATGACTAAAACGCCGTTCTCCGGAACTATGGAGCGAGCAACTGACTTATTGGAAATAATACATACTGATGTATGAGATCCGATGAGTGTTAAGGCTCGTGGCGGGTATCATTATTTTCTGACCTTCACAGATGATTTGAGCAGATATGGGTATATCTACTTAATGAAACACAAGTCTGAAATATTTGAAAAGTTCAAAGAATTTCAGAGTGAAGTGGAGAATTATCGTAACAAGAAAATAAAAGTTTCTACGATATGATCGCAGAGGTAAAATATTTGAGTTACGAGTCTGGCCTTCAGTTAAAACAATGTGAAATAGTTTCACTACTCACGCCACCTGGAACACCACAGCATAATGGTGTGTCCGAACATCATAACCGTACTTTATTAGATATGGTGCGATCTATGATGTCTCTTACCGATCTACCACTATCGTTTTGGGGTTATGCATTAAAGACAGCTGCATTCACGTTTAAAAGGGCACCATCTAAGTCCATTGAGACGACACAATCTGAAATGTGGTTTGGCAAGAAACCAAAGTTGTCGTTTCTTAAAGTTTGGGATTGTGATGCTTATATGAAAAAGTTTCATCCTGATAAGCTCAAACCCAAATCGGAGAAATATGTCTTCATAGGATACCCAAAGGAGACTATTGGGTACACCTTCTATCACAAATCCAAAGGCAAGACATTCGTTGCTAAGAATGGATCCTTTCTAGAGAAGGAGTTTCTCTTGAAAGAAGTGAGTGGGAGGAAAGTAGAACTTGATAAGGTAATTGTACCTTCTCCCTTATTGAAAAGTAGTTCATCACAAGAAATCTGTTCCTGTGACTACTACACCAATTAGTGAGGAAGACTAATGATGATGATCATGTAACTTCAGATCAAGTTAATACCGAATCTCGTAGGTAAACCAGAGTGAGATCCGCACCAAAGTGGTACGGTAATCCTGTTCTGGAAGTCATGTTACTAGACCATGACGAACTTGCGAACTATGAGGAAGCGATGATGAGCCTAGATTCCGCGAAATGGCTTGAGGCCATGAAATCTGAGATGAGATCCATGTATGAGAACAAAGTATGGACTTTGATTGACTTGCCCAATGATCGGCGAGCCATTGAGATTAAATGGATCTTCAAGAGGAAGACGGACGCTGATAGTAGTGTTACTATCTACAAAGCTAGAATTGTCGCAAAAAGGTTTTCGACAAGTTCAAGGTGTTGACTATGATGAGAGTTTCTCACTCGTATCTATGCTTAAGTCTGTATGAATCATGTTAGCAATTGCCGCATTTTATGAAATCCAGCAAATGGATGTCAAAACTGCATTCCTGAATGGATTTCTGGAAGAAGAGTTGTATATGATGCAGCCGGAAGGTTTTGTCGATCCAAAAGGAGCTAACAAAGTGTGCAAGCTCCAGCGATCCATTTATGGACTGGTGCAAGCCTCTCGGAGTTGGAATAAACGCTTTGATAGTATGATCAAAGCATATAGTTTTATACAGACTTGCGGTGAAGCCTGTATTTTACAAGAAAGTGAGTGGGAGCACTACAACATTTCTGATAAGTATATGTGAATGACATATTGTTGATCAGAAATAATGTAGAATTATTCTGCAAAGCATAAAGGAGTGTTTTAAAGAAGTTTTTTCAAAGAAAGACCTCGGTGAAGCTGCTTACATATTAAGCATCAAAATCTATAGAGATAGATCAAGACGCTTGATAAGTTTTTTCAATGAGTACATACCTTGACAATATTTTGAAGTAGTTCAAAAATGGAACAGTCAAAGAAAGAGTTCTTGGCTGTGTTACAAGGTATGAAATTGAGTAAGACTCAAAGCCCGACCACGGCAGAAGATAGAAAGAGAATGAAAGTCATTCCCTATGCCTCAGCCATAGGTTCTATAAAGTATGCCATGATGTGTACCAGATCTATTGTATACCCTACATTGTGTTAAGCAAGGGAGTACAATAGTGATCTAAGAGTAGATCACTGGACATTGGTCAAAATTATCCATAGTGGAATAAGGAAATATTTCTCGATTATGGAGGTGACAAAAGGTTCATCGTAAAAAGTTACGTCGATGCAAGTTTTGACACAGATCTGGATGACTCTAAGTCTCGATCTAGATACATATTGAAAGTGGGAGCAATTAGCTAGAGTAGCTCTGTGCAGAGCATTGTAGACATAGAATTCGCAAAATACTTACGGATCTGTATGTGACAGACCCGTTGACTAAAATTATCTCACAAGCAAAACATGATCACACCTTAGTACATTTTGGGTGTTAATCACATAAATGATGTGAACTAGATTATTGACTCTAGTAAACCCTTTGGGTATAGGTCACATGACGATGTGAACTATGGGTGTTAATCACATGGTGATGTGAACTCTTAGTGTTGAATCACATGGCGATGTGAACTAGATTATTGACTCTAGTGCAAGTGGGAGACTGAAGGAAATATGCCCTAGAGGCAATAATAAAGTTATTATTTATTTCCTTATATCATGATAAATGTTTATTATTCATGCTAGAATTGTATTAACCGGAAACATAATACATGTGTGAATACATAGACAAACAGAGTGTCACTAGTATGCCTCTACTTGACTAGCTCGTTAATCGAAGATGGTTATGTTTCCTAACCATAAATAAAAGAGTTGTTATTTGATTAACGGGATCACATCATTAGGAGAATGATGTGATTGACATGACCCATTCCATTAACTTAGCACCCGATCATTTAGTATGTTGCTATTGCTTTCTTCATGACTTATACATGTTCCTATGACTATGAGATTATGCAACTCCTGTTTGCCGGAGGAACACTTTGTGTGCTACCAAACGTCACAACGTAACTGGGTGATTATAAAGGAGCTCTACAAGTGTCTCCAAAGGTACATGTTGGGTTGGCGTATTTCGAGATTAGGATTTGTCACTCTGATTGTCAGAGAGGTATCTTTGGGCCCTCTCGGTAATGCACATCACATAAGCCTTGCAAGGAGTTAGTTGCGAGATGATGTATTACGGAACGAGTAAAGAGACTTGCCGGTAACGAGATTGAACTAGGTATTGAGATACCGACGATCGAATCTCGGGCAAGTAACATACCGATGACAAAGGGAACAACGTATGTTGTTATGCGGTCTGACCAATAAAGATCTTCGTAGAATATGTAGGAGCCAATATGAGCATCCAGGTTCCGCTATTGGTTATTGACCGGAGACGTGTCTCGGCCATGTCTACATTGTTCTCGAACCCGTAGGGTCCGCGCGCTTAAGGTTTCGATGACAGTTATATTATGAGTTTTGATGTACCGAAGTTAGTTCGGAGTCCCGGATGTGATCACGGACATGATGAGGAGTCTCGAAATGGTAGAGACATAAAGATTGATATATTGGATGGCTATATTCGGACACTGGAAGTGTTCCGGGTGATTTCGGAGAAAACCGGAGAGCCGGAGGGTTACCGGAACCCCCCCGGGAGGAGTAATGGGCCATATGGGTCTTAGTGGAGAGAGAGAGGGGCAGCCAAAGGTGGGCCGCCCGCCTCCTCCCCCCTGGTCCGAATTGGACTAGGAGAGGGGGGCGGCGCCCCCCTTTCCTTCTCCCTCCCCACTTCTTTCCCCCTCCTAGTAGGAGTCCTACTCCTACTAGGAGGAGGACTCCTCCTTGGCGCACCATAGGGGCCGGCCGGCCTCCTCCCCTTGATCCTTTATATACGGGGGCAGGGGGCACCCCTAGAAACACAAGTTGATCCACGTGATCATATTCTTAGCCGTGTGCGGTGCCCCCTTCCACCATAATCCTCGATAATATTGTAGCGGTGCTTAGGCGAAGCCCTGCGACGGTAGTACATCAAGATCGTCACCACGCCGTCGTGCTGACGGAACTCTTCCCTGACACTTTGCTGGATCGGAGTCCGGGGATCGTCATCGAGCTGAACGTGTGCTAAAACTCGAAGGTGCCGTAGTTTCGGTGCTTGATCGGTCGGGCCGTGAAGACGTACGACTACATCAACCGCGTTGTGCTAACGCTTCCGCTGTCGATCTACAAGGGTACGTAGATCACACTCTCCCCTCTCATTGCTATGCATCACCATGATCTTGCGTGTGCGTAGGAAATTTTTTGAAATTACTACGAAACCCAACAGCGCAGTACACCAAATCTACTTGTGAGCTGTGACAACTACCAACAGCAAATTTTTTTACTGGTCGTCCTAGACACTGAGGAACAAGCAACATTTCTGAAAAAGAGCAACAAAAATTAACCATGCCTGACCCAGTAGCGGGCTCCTAGACAAATTACAACCTTGAGCTGCAAAATAGGGCAAGGTATGATGTTCAAGGGAGAATTTAAGGATCCTTTGTTAACAAACAAATGCTACAATTTTATCTTTGCTGAGCCAGCACAAAACACATCTTTACAGAAACCCCCCGGACCGCATCGGTGGAATCCAGTGAGCCGTGAGTCAGCTCAGGGTAGTTCTCCAATTTTTACCAGCGTAAACCCCTTTGCTTCCAAGTTCTCCCTCTATTCTTAGAAGATGCAAACACAATGCACACGCTCATCAAAGACCATTCAAGAAAAATTAAGAAGCTATTTAGAATGACCATATGGTACTATAACTTTAGACCAATACTTTCGTGCATGTAACCACATAAAAGGCAGCAAACATTCAACAGAGACCTGATCGTATTTCATGAGGCACTCTCCACAGCAGGGGGCACCAGCTTTGATCTGTCCAGCTGTTGCACCGACAATCAGGTCGGCGATGAAAGAATCATCCGTGTCCCCATACCTATACGACACCATCACACCCCAATGAGCATCCTTTGCCTGTTTCACAGCCTCTATGGCCTCAGTGACAGTGCCCACTTGATTTTCCTACATACACATGATAAGAAAAGGAAACACATAATAAGGTAAATGAAATAGAGAATCACTGTACAGGTAAGGAAATCAAGAGAGTAAGGAAGAATCAAGGAGGCAAGTACTACATGTGCAACCATGTGGCTCTTGCAACCTTATGTGCCTACAATCAGTTCAACTATTAATTGCTCATCTTTGTGAATTTAAGGACAACATCGCATTGTCTGTAAATGCCCTTAAACTCAAATCATGTCATGCAAAATAATAAGCACAAAATGGAAGGAGCGGCATTCAATCAAACAAAAAACTACACTGATTATCCAGGCACAAAGATTGGTGTGGTTACTCAAACTGAATTGTGGCTTGTTCCAACTTAAAAATGCCTAATTCCAGAGTCTGTGGTATTGTTAAGACTTCGGGAGTCCCAGTAACTTGCACAAAGCAGCATGTTTATAAACATCAGTAAACAAATGAGTGATTTGTGGCTTACCTTGAGAGTAAGAGTGTTGCAAGTATTTACTGCTCACTTAATGCATTCAGGATCTGGCATTAATAAGGTAGAAGCAGAACACAAGAACATGAATGAGGCTTAAAACTATGTAGGCTAACATTCCATTTAATTAAGCAGAACACGATTATCCATTCAAGCTATACATTTTCCAGATTGTTTAGAATATTTCATTGGTAGCAAAGAATTTTGTTAAATAATATAGACTGATATTCCATACCAAAGGAGATAGATATCAACATGTCCAGGAAGAAAAGAACGACTCTCAGTTCATATGTTTCAGGTATTAGCCATATACGTGTATCTCATATACATGTAAACAAAACAATATGTACAAAGAAATTTCTCTTTCGGCTAGGTAAATAATCTCTTCGGTTATGAAGTAAAAAAGAAAATCTTCAGTTTACGTGCATCTCATATACATGAAAATAGCAGGCCACCTGATACTCCATCACACAAATAGAGTGAACAAATAAAGGAACAAACATTCATGAATAGTCAGAACAGTTTATCAGAAAGTACAGCAAAATGGCGTGCTTACCATATGAATGAACCAAACTGCTCCAACAGTACCCAACAACCTCCAACAGCACAAAGGGCCTCAACATCTCACCTCCAAACTAAAACAAACAATCAAGCAGAAAGTAAAAAAACAAGAACCAAAACAAGGAACATAGAAAACCAACTGATGCTGCAACAGTAACCAGCAAGAACCACTAATAGGCACATGTAGATCCCAGTCTCTCTAAGACTGCTGCCAAAGGAGCCATGATGACCAAACCATGGACCTAACACAGGAAACAAACTTGAAGATGGCAATAAAAAACAAGCACACCAAACAAACACAAATTAAGTGTTCTAACTGCAATGCACCAAATTAAATCAAAGGCCACATAGTTTATTGCACCCAAACCCTGATCCAAGGAAGAAACTGGACCAGATCAAACAAAACCTCACATAATTTACTGCATACACTTTCCTGACAGCAGATCCATGCTATGCCAGTTTAGAGAAAAGAATAAGAGCAGTAACCGTGCATGTGAAAAAAAGCCCCACACCTAGCAGGATTTAGACAGGCAAGAACCTTTCCAGAAACAATGCATGACCTATTTACATTTTCAGCATAGATAAAAGATTTAAAGTTTCCACATGATCTGACACCTCTAATGATCTCCTCGACATGGGCTAGATAACTCAAATTTAGAGCCGACGGTGCTTAAGATCCAACCAAAAAAAGAGAACTTGGCCTGACTTGAACTATCTGCCAGGCAGCCGTTGTCTACCACCGCCTCAAATAATGAATGTAAGCATGTTAATTGGCGATTTTGAAAGGTCAGGTTACTTCCAGCAACCACATCTCCATCGTTTTTTCTGGTTTGGCCACAGCGTAGATCCGTCCATGCTGTACCATTTCCTCTCGAGTATTATATTTTGCCAGGCAAAGCCAAGGCCATGTTTCACAGTAAGCGCTAACAGAACAACAAAGACAAATAAGAATCTCTTCTTTGGAACCTAGCCAGACCTAAAGATCTGTATTTGACAGCAAGGTACTAACAAAACAATAAAGACCAAAATATATCTTCTTTGGAATTTAGCTAGAACTGAGGCTCCTCCACAACAAGAAACAAATCAAAGAAGAATATCTTCTTTGGAACCTAGACAGACCTGAACATCTCTCTTTGACAACAAGGTAACAAAAAACAATAAAGACAAAAAATTCTGCATGTGTGATCTAGCTAGACCTGAGGATCGTCCACAAGAAGAAACTAAAAATCCTACGAGGCTAACAAATGGCATTAATAAGAGCACAAGCAAGCAGAGGCCTGGAAGACTGAGAATAGAAGAAGAAAAGAGATACTTGCAGCAGGTAGCAACTAACACAGTATGCATTTGAACAAAACAGGCACATAGCAACATAGAAGTAAGGGGATACCTGTTGGAAATATGCCCTAGAGGCAATAATAAAATGGTTATTATTATATTTCTTTGTTCATGATAATTGTCTATTGTTCATGCTATAATTGTGTTATCCGGAAATCGTAATACATGTGTGAATACATAGACCACAACACGTCCCTAGTGAGCCTCTAGTTGACTAGCTCGTTGATCAAAAGATAGTCATGGTTTCCTGACTATGGACATTGGATGTCATTGATAACGGGATCACATCATTAGGAGAATGATGTGATGGACAAGACCCAATCCTAAGCATAGCTCAAAGATCGTGTAGTTCGTTTGCTGTAGTTTTTCCGAATGTCAAGTATCATTTCCTTAGACCATGAGATTGTGCAACTCCCGGATACCGTAGGAGTGCCTTGGATGTGCCAAACGTCACACCGTAACTGGGTGACTATAAAGGTACACTACAGGTATCTCCAAAAGTGTCTGTTGGGTTGGCACGAATCGAGACTGGGATTTGTCACTCCGTATGACGGAGAGGTATCTCTGGTCCCACTCGGTAATGCATCATCATAATGAGCTCAATGTGACCAAGTGGTTGATCACGGGATCATGCATTACGGCACGAGTAAAGTGACTTGCCGGTAACGAGATTGAACGAGGTATTGGGATACCGACGATCGAGTCTCGGGCAAGTAACGTACCGATTGACAAAGGGAATTGTATATGGAATGATTGAATCCTCGACATTGTGGTTCATCCGATGAGATCATCGAGGAGCATGTGGGAGCCAACATGGGTATCCAGATCCCGCTGTTGGTTATTGACCGGAGAGTCGTCTCGGTCATGTCTGCATGTCTCCCGAACCCGTAGGGTCTACACACTTAAGGTTCGATGACGCTAGGGTTGTAGAGATATTAGTATGTAGTAACCTGAAAGTTGTTCGAAGTCCCAAATGAGATCCCGGACATCACGGGGAGTTCCGGAATGGTCCGGAGGTAAAGATTTATATATAGGAAGTCCAGTTTTGGCCATCGGGAAGGCTTCGGGGTCGCCGGTATTGTACCGAGACCACCGGAAGGGTCCCGGGGGTCAACCGGGTGGGGCCACCTATCCCGGAGGGCCCCATGGGCTGAATTGGGAGGGGAACCAGCCCCTGGTGGGCTGGTGCGCCCCCCCTTGGGCCTCCCCTGCGCCTAGGGTTGGGAAACCCTAGGGATGGGGGCACCCCCCACTTGGCTTGGGGGGGGGAAGCCACCCCTTGGCCGCCCCCCCCCCTTGGAGATCCATCTCCTAGGGCCGGCGCCCTCCCAAGGCCCCTATATAAAGAGGGGGGAGGGAGGGCAGCCGCACCCTTGCTCTTGGTGCCTCCCTCTCCCTCTGTAACACCTCTCCTCCCCGCTTGCGCTTGGCGAAGCCCTGCCGGGATCCTGCTGCATCCACCACCACGCCGTCGTGCTGCTGGATCTTCATCAACCTCTCCTCCCCCCTTGCTGGATCAAGAAGGAGGATACGTCTTCCCAACCGTACGTGTGTTGCACGCGGAGGTGCTGTCCGTTCGGCACTTGGTCATCGGTGACTTGGATCACGTCGAGTACGACTCCATCAACCCCGTTATCTTGAACGCTTCCGCGCGCGATCTACAAGGGTATGTAGATGCACTCCTCTCTCCCTCGTTGCTAGATGACTCCATAGATTGATCTTGGTGATGCGTAGAAAATTTTAAAAATTCTGCTACGTTCCCCAACAATACCTGCAGGCCGCACTTTACATGATGCAGGGATAGGCAGATCTTCGATTCCAGGGAAGAGTGTTCACCACCAGAGAGAGGCATATATATGAGCCCTTCTTCTTCTTCCTCCCCGCAGCTGTAGAGGACTGCAACTCTGCCCTTGGGGTTCTGCCCCCCTGTAAATGAACAGATAGACACATCTGATCGAATCTCGACTGGATTAATAGGTAAATCTGAGAGAGAGACAGTGGAAACGGGAGAAGTGGAAAGGGCGTTCACCGTGATCTTCGCACTGCGGCTCGGGAGGCGACTCAGCTTGGGTCGTCTTCTTCCCAGAGATGCACGAAGATGAGGAGGCCGAAGCGAGCTGGTGGCGGCCGGATTTGGCGGGGAAGCACTGAGTGGGCGCCTCGCATCAGGTCGCCTCCCTCGCCTTCTCATGCAAGCGGCGACCGCGGGTCGTCCGTTGGTCTCCCCACTGATGAGCTCGTCAGAGTTGTGCGTCACCCCCACCATCGTCGACAGTGGGACTCATCTGCTCGACGTCCTTCACCCCTCGAAGCGAGAGCGGCCAGGTGGTGAAGCACGGGAGGGCGGGCTTAGCAGGACGGGAAGTGCGAGAGAAGATGGGGTGGCGGCGGCATGAGAGAGGCAACAGGGGAACGAGCGTGGGAGAGGAGGAGAGGGTCGTGGCTGCTCGCGCTCGCGCTCTCCTGGTGTTGCGCTGCGGAGCATCGAGAGGGCGGGGGAGCAGGAGACGAGGCGACGGCGCGAGGGCGAGCGGAGGCGACGGCGCGAGGGCGAGCGGAGGCGACGGCGCGAGGGCGAGCGGAGGCGACGACGTGAGGGTGAGCGCAGGCGGCGGCGTGGGGAGCAGCTAGGCGGCGACGCGCGAGATGCGGGAGTGAGGCGGCTAGGGTTATCTCCATGGGGAGCCGGCATTTTATAGCCCCATATGTGAAATGATGAAAATGCCCTCGGCGGGTCGTCGGAATTATGCGCGGTGGCACGAACGGGACGAAACTATTCATTGCTACAGGGTCACCTCTTCGATCCGACGGCCGAGGTCCTCCCAGGGCTCGATCCGATGGCCCAGATTGCATCAAGCAAAACGATCCAACGGTCAGGAATCCCAAACGGCTGAGGAGCCAGGAGGATGACTGTCATCCTTATTTCTCGATATTAGTACTGCTGGTGCTAAGTTCGTGTCCACCCCTACGCCCAGTACCGTACCGGTGTAGTACCGCGCCTAGCGACTAGCAGTACCCAAAAGAGAAAATACAGCTTCAATCATCTGTCGACGAAACAGTAGAAGTACTCGCTCATAACCAGTGGTGATCGCCAGTGCTAAGCTTATTTTTTCTTCCGAACGATTTGCTCCAGCGTGTTAACTGTCAGCAGCTTGGGAATCATACGAGCGGCCCACCGAGATCGGGTCACGCGGAAATCGTTGTTCCGGCTCAGATTCGGCGTAAATGCGACCCAACGGTGTGATGCAATGTTTGTCGCCGGATCAGCCAACCGATCAAAGATTAAGCGTCGGTCAACCGCAACAAGATATGGCTGGTAGAGAAAGGTGTACTACGTGCAACACGAGGCATCCAAGCCAAAAATATTTGGATCAAAACACGACACCTCCACTCCACCAATGGCCGTGCCGCGAGTCGTGTGGCGCAGCAGCGCTCCAGGCTTTCTGCCTCGTGGACGGACGCGCGCCTCCCACATTTCCGGGACGGCTGGGCACGTCGCTCTTGCTCATAAAAGGCGCATGGGTCCGGAGAAGATCGGGGCGGCCTGCGGGACGCCGTCGGATGCGCATCTGACGGTCAGGTGTGGGTCGCCAGGGATTCGCCATGAATACGCCGATGGCGACGGGTAACTGGCTGACGGGGTAGCTAGCATGGTTGTGACAAAGGTCCCTGCTAAGCAATACTGTATTTGGATCACTTGTACCGTTGTACGAGTGGTTGGCAGTAGCTAGTCGGCACGCGTGATAATAATGACAAAAGGTGTCAATACTTCGAAATGACCGAGAACTAGGACAGGGCCGAAATGCTACTGTCTTCGCCTAACTCGCCTTTCTCAGAATAGGGATCCACGGTTCCGTCTGTTGGCGTGGCTGAAACGAACAAAAGCGAGGCCATTCAAATCGATTGATAACGTATCCACCAATAATATTAAAGGTTTGGTTTTGGCGAGCCAACCTATGACCTGTGGTTGGATGGTTAGAGGAACTAATGGGGTGTTTGTTTCCAGAGACTTTTTAATGTAGGAACTAGAAAAAGTCCTTCTTAAAGACTTTTTTATCAAATAGAAGGGACTTTTTAGGGACTAAACTAGACATTTGGGACTAAATGAATGCCCCTCCATGCACCCATTGCCCCGCCACCTTATGGTGTTGTTTGACTGTTATTTTTCTATATACTACGGGCAACATGGTCATTTAATAACCTTTAGGAAGAGACTAGGAACTTTTTAGTCTCTGAAAACAAACAGGAAAGGACTTTTTAAAGACTAGGGACTTTTTCGTTTGGACTAAAAAAAGTCCTAGGACTAGAGAACCAAACACCACCTATGATTAGAGGGACTATGGGTTCAAATCCTGATACTCGCATTTATTCCTGAATTTATTTCAAGATTTTCGACGATGCGCATTCAGTGGGAGGAGATGTTTCCGTCGACGACGAGGTACATACGGTGACTTCATAAATCACAAGATGATATGCCGGCTCAGTCTTTCGGAGCCCCTCATAGGGGTAGGATGTGCGTGTGTGCGTTCGTAGGAATGAATGTATGCGTGTGTATATGAGCGCTTGTGTCTGTATTGATGTTTAAAAAACAAGGTTTGGTGTAATACTACACCTCAGTGCCCCTGACCTGAGTGACGACTACTGTCTTGACGATATCATTTTGGATTTCCGCTGTCTCTGGCCTTCTTCCTTTTTGGAAGTAACAGACCAAATGCTAGCGAGAGCCAAAGGAGGAATCTCAAACTCAAAGCATCAGATCAGGCGAGAGTAGCAAACAAAGAATCTAGACGAACGGCCAAAAGCAGCAAGAGTGCAAGACTGAGACAGACTGTTGGAGATCAAAAGACAGTTGCCCGGCAAGATTTTGAAATCCACTGCAGAAGCAAGACTACTACTCTGTCAAGCTAGTTCATGCCTTCATGGCATCACAGGAGAAAATACTAGCTTTGGATATTCAGGACCACTCCATCTATCAAAATGAAACAGAATTACACTGTACTGAGTACTGACCATAGGTATTTCGCACCATTTTCATACCACAACAAATACGAGTCTTTCAACATCGGCTCAGCCAGTAATGGGGCCAGGCCAGATATAAAACCCAATCAGTCGCCGGTAACATTTTTCACCATCATGTTGAAGAGAACCACTTATTTGTATAGACTACAGGGGGGTTCCTTCGATTCTCCAGCAGCAATTTATATAGCAACAACAAACATCAGCATTTTGTGCACAGCTGGGAGCATCCATGCTATCTCAACAGTGGCCCTGGATTATTCATGGGCCCTTTGAATCAGAGTATGTTGCCAGCAAGGAAAGCAAACGATCAACCAGCAGGCTGTACTCTGCTCCACCGGTTGTCGTCATCCTTGAGCTGTTGAATATAGCTGTATCGGTTTTCTCTGATGTAAGTTACTCCAGACCATATCCCTCGAACAAGAAGGATGCTTATAAACACCATGCTTCCAAATGTGCAGACCACCTGTAGACAAATTGAGTTACTAATGCTTCCAAGTTACTGAAAGAAAGGACTAGAAAATGAGTTTGCCACAAGCATCAATGCAACATAATGCAAGGCATGTTATTCTCAAAGAACTTATTCTGCGATTTCAGACAAATTGTAATTCATGGTTCTGATGAATCTCAACTATGGACTTTGTCGTGTCTCCCAGAAATGCAAACTCTGGGAATTAAAGCTTTGAGAGGTACTACAATGGCAAGTACATTACGTGGAACCATTTAGCTTGCCCGATAAATGCAGTGAGCGGGTAGCCGGGTACCTTCCAAAAGCTGAATAATATAACCTTGATTAATATCTCGAAAACAAATGCCCACATGCCAATGAATGCAACTGGTGATTTTTCATGCCTCTGTTTTAGGCAGCTGTAACCCTAATTGGTGTATTGATTGCACGAACCAACTACCAGCGTGACATCAATTTCTTGGCTAGCAGGTAACCACAAATATGACATAAAATGTATGAATTCAATAGATTATGATGGCAGCCTAACTGCTATCCAGAACTTTAATTCTGGGGTACGTGTTGATTCTACAGCCATATTTCTGATTCTGGTTGATTCTCTGTCACCAGTCACTACAAACACAGGCTGGAACTAGCTTACATGAAATACAACCGGTCATGCAGCACTTCAAAATGTTATTGATGTTCATGTCCATATAGTGTGAGGACTCTGCTAACCCTGATGGGGAGAGATGCATTTTCGCAGGCTCAACCAACACCCTGGAGGGTTATCTTGGAGTACTGTTTCCCATCCAACAAAATTCCAGTAAATAGAAATACAAAGTAGAATCCATCCCAGACGTTAAGGGTGTCATAATGAAGTATTGGACATCTTGCAAAATAAAAGGCTGAATTGCAGAAACAGGAAAGACTGGTTCAAAATCCATGTCCATGGACCATACATAGAATAGACAAGCTAAGAAAGTGACAGTATCATTACACGAGATGAATGGCGTAAGCCATAAGGTCATCTTCATGTCTTGGTGGGTACAGTTTAACTGTGCAAGTGCCAAAGATACTTAACTATTTGCATGCCAGGAAAGTTTCCTGCTGGCGACTCAGTAGAATCCTCATAGGGTGGTCACTGAATTGGACTGTGTGTATGTGGTACAGACCATGAACTTAAAGGTTGATGATCCCTGTAAGCTTGGCGTTTTAATCCAGGAAGGAAAAGAGCCGCAGCAGCAAATCAGTTACGAGGGAAGTAGAGATGAAAAGAAACAGAACAGGGTTCTTCATTAACTAGCTCAACATGCTTAGCTTAAAAAGGTTCTCACTTTTCCATCACAATAAATTAATCTACCCACAGAAATAAGGTTGCAACTTTTAACTGCTGCAGAATTTTCCAAAAAATTAATTGCAATTTGCAAGCCCATCTACTAGTCAATTTGTGTGACAGAGACCCCTCTGATTTAATTCTGTTGAGTTAACCCACAACTACCTGTAGCAGTCAGTTTAACTGTGCCCGTCACGTCACTAGTAGAAAATAGAATGGGCCTAACAAGGGAATTACTGTGTAACATGAAATAAGCAAAACAGTGCTAGAAAAAAATGGGCTAGAGGGGTTAGATTGCACAAACCAAATAATAGACAGGCTTAAATAAAGAACTTTGAGGTAGAAAATGTTGGCTGCACAGAATCGAACAGTACAGATACATAAGCTGCAACTTTACATTTTCTATCGCAAACTGAGAGTGGTGGATCTGTACCACCTACCACAGGGTTACTGATCTGACACGTAACAGCATTAAACCAGCATAGATAGCTTTGGTGGCTAAAAAGAAATCAACAGTGGGGAATTTGAAGGGCCATTTACCAATAAGCAAAACACCACGTCTTGCACAAATGTTTTGGCCTCATTTCACCAGTCTATTATATGCACAGCAGTAACATCCTGCCTCTGGCATCCTATGATCCAACCTGATGCCCTGATGGCCTGAAGAATGCACCTTCCCTGAGTGATTGATGCTTCTCCTTGGGCTAATCCTACTTAATTTTTGGGGCTCTATGTTCTATTTGTACTAAGATCTGGAGCTCTCTCACTTGTAAACTCTCCAAGTGAGGAATGCACTCATATATATTCTTGTACTGGACCTATTTTCTAAAAGCAAACGATGCTGATAACAAGGAAGTCACTATGTCTTGGTGTGACTAACTATCTGTGCGGTCTTACACATCTATTGAAACGTTCAGTTTTGAGCGATTGCCTGAAAGAAAACCAGGGCAACCCCCTCACCATTTTTAGAAAACATCCATCAACTCAACAAAGTGACGACCTCACGTATATCGGGCTAATTAATTGACATATAGCTCCAACCATATGGAGTCAGCAACAATAACAACCACCCATTTTGCTGCCCATCAAATTAGCTAACTATGCCAAAATTTCAGAAACCAAGGTTCCTATACATGTTAAGCATTTTCTAAGCAGACAAGTAAAGACTACTCAATAATTCTTGCTCGCTGCTTAAGAAAACGGTAGCCAAACCAGTACGTATTTGTTCTCCGAACCAACATGCCCTCTAGAAACAGAAATAAATCAGACAAGGAGCACAACGCTTTGTTCATACATATCAAGAGCAACACATGAGCACTGAATCGGCATTTCATCAAGTACTTCCCAAGCAGACAAGTAAAGACTGCCCCATCAATAAGCACTGGCTGTCTTCCTCAGCTCTCACTGCCTAAGCAAATAGCAACAAAGAGTACCTATCTGTACCCCGCACGAACACGCCTTTTCGGAGCACAAACTAGTGACTATCCCTTGATCATACAGCATCACAACCATTTGTTGCGCATAGAAACACTAAATCAGAAATAGTAATTGCCCACAATTTTGAAACAGGGCATCAAACAGCTTATATGTGAAGGAATTCCTCACCTCAAGAAGCCCCTTGAGGATCCACAAGAAGGTGAGAACCAGCACGCCATTGACCGAGAACTTCACCTGCACGCGCATAAACACGGGAACACACCAGATCACGCACAAATCCGGCGGAGATCTCCATGCCGCTGATCCCGAACAAGCATGATAAACTCAGGCTGATAAAGCAAGCAGCGAAACGGACCAGCTCAGCGGGGACGGAGGGCGGCAGCACGGACCTGGCGGCGCGGCGCGCGCGGCGGGAGGCCTTCCTGAACACCGAGTGCAGGAACCGGGCCAGGAGGTCCAGGCTGCGGTCGTCGTCGTCCGCGTCCTCCTCCTCGTCCCCATCTTCCTCCCTC
Organism: Triticum urartu; assembly: GCF_003073215.2. Taxonomy (NCBI): domain Eukaryota; kingdom Viridiplantae; phylum Streptophyta; class Magnoliopsida; order Poales; family Poaceae; genus Triticum; species Triticum urartu. Next base: position 523,640,819 of record NC_053025.1, read on the forward strand.
CCGTCCCGGTAGGAGGCGGCTCCTGACAGGTCGCCGACCCAGGGGCGCGCGTCTGGGACGACGACGACGGCGTCGGGATGGCGGCGGCGGGCGGCGCGGAGGAGACGGGTCGGAGGCGGGGCGCGGAGGTGCCGATTGAAGGGGGGCGGGGAGGGCTTGAGGTGGCGATGGTGCCCGGAGGCTGGGCCAGGGAGGAGAGGGGGGAGGTGGCAGGTGATGGTCGCCATGGGAGGAGGCTGCTGGTGCTCAGCCTTCCAAGGGAAGCTGGTGGTTTGCCCCCCTTTTCCCTTTTTCCTTTTCGTTTTTTCACATTAAATTTGGGTTTTTACTGTTTATAAACGATTGCGTGTTTCAAAAACTTTACGCCATTGGGAACATTTGGAACTAGTGACACTGTTAATTGGGAAATTTAGCACCCATTTTATCCCTATATGTTACTGGTACTACTTGGCTAAGATTTCTGTTTGGAGCTGCTCTATCCTTCCAAAATCAGTTCCACGGTTAATTGGAAGTCTCCAAAATCAGTTCCACGCTTAATTGAAAGTTTCATTGTAGATGATGTCAAAGAAAAACCACACGAATGATCATGACCAGAATGACCACGAAGAACTTACGATTATAGTTGTATTCTTTCTAAAATACACGCAGTCATTCTATTTTAACAAGAACCTTTGTTTAGGTCGGCTCTCTCGCTATATCCACCGGGACATCGAAAAAATCAGTAATATGCACAAACTTGTGTAGATCAACTCATGAAACCCAATCATTATTACCACTAATAATTTCAGTCCAGGCAGAGATGGCACATCACAGCGGACCACAAGCTTTTCATCCGTCTGCTTAGTCAAACTGTACAAAAGTCACACACACGCACGCTTAGAGAATCGTCCTCTCAACGACAGCAGTTAAACTCGCTAAAGCCCGAGGAGATCTGTGCAGCCTCTGCACATGGTTAACCGTCAGCTTGCTGGCTAGCTACTCCACCTTCATCGACTCTGCAACACACACAAAAAAAGATTCATCAGACGACTCGACAGTCAACACAGCCGCAGAAGAAACGCAACGGAGAGAAGCGCGAGACCTACCGGAGTTCTCTAAGCTACTGGCGCCGACGACGTCCGACGGGAAGGCAGCCGGACCAACATTGCCAAGTTCCTCGTCCCAAACGATGCTCCTCTGTCAGTGAGACAACAATATTAATCTCTCATCTAGAAATCTACTCCCTTCGTTCCTAAATATAAGTCTTTTTAGAGATTTCAATACGAAATACAGATAGATGGATATAGACATATTTTAGAATGTAGATTTACTCATTTTATTCCGTATGTAGTCTGCACTGGAGGGAGTGGGATGTTTTGATCGAGGGAGTTGGATGCAGACAGACCTGGGGAAAAGCAGACAGCTGCTGAGCCGCTCTCGCCATATGAACATTTGCCGGGTTTGGGATGATGATCCCGTTCCCGTATAGTTCAGGACGCGAGAGGCCCGGCTGCGACGCCCTGTACATATTGCTGTTAGGATGAACGCTGCCCAATCGCTGGCCGTATCCCGGAAACGCGGAGCGGGCGTCCTGCGGGCAAAGGATCTGCACGGCGGAGGCGAGCAACCGGAGGCAAAATGGTCAGTCTGCGAGGAATATTATGTTTTTAACAGTATAAACATATGTGAGTTCTTTGTTGTTCAGAGTCTCCATTGGTCTTACGTCTTGGAGGTCGAGATCGCAGTTCAGCTCGGGGCTGACCGCCGAGAGCTTCATCGAGAGGAACTGCAGAAACCAAAACGGGCAACACTAGGAGCTTCAGCCATTGTTGGCCAAGAGTGAGTGATCTTTGAGGAATCTGTTTCGGTGTGCTTACCTCGACCTGCCGCTGCAGGGACTGCACATAGTTTATGATCTCGTCGAGCATCATGGCCTTGCCTGTAATCTTCTTTGTCACAGGCAGCCGCATCGGTTAGAGTGAGTAAACCCATAAACATTTTATAATGAGCAAATCTATGAAACTTTTGCTGAAGAGTAAATTTTCAGTTGCTGATGATGTTGATACCTTGTTGCAGCCTGGGACGAGGTCTTGTAGATGCTTCATCCTCTCGTTGATCTTCTCCCTCCGAAACTGCATTTCAGACGGACAAGCTATTACAAGCAAGAAAATTGCAGCCCTTTCAATTATGTTACTGGAGAGATTGGTCACTCACCCTTTCTGCAAGGCTGTGGTTGTTGGTCGCCTGGCCGCGCTTCGCCCGGATATGCACGTAGTCCTCTCTGTTGCTAGCAGCATCACCTTCCTTCTCGCCAGCGCGCTCCATGCTGACCTCTCTCTGAGACATGCCACCGGTTTCCTCCTGCTGTGTGATATGTAAACGATGAGATGCAGCCCAAAATGATGAAACTACTAAGAACAGGGAAGGGAAGAATTTCTATAACTTCATTACTTGTGAATGCATCGTCGAACTGCCCTCGCCGGAGCCCTTCCTTTTACCGCCTTTCAAACCCTTCTCCATGCTCATGTTTCTACTCAGCTCAGTACCACTACCACCTGGAGATAATTGCAACATGGAAATGCCAGTAGTAAGAAGAGAGAACTTTCACAGATGAATGAACAAGAACCTTGTTCTGCTTCAACAGGAGAGGCGAGGAGAAGAAAAATACCAGCAGTAGGATTGTAGAACTGAACTCCATCTTGCATCCCTGCATTGTGCATAGGAAAAAGGACGTGCTCGTCGAAATCCATGGCATGATCGAGCAAAGCAAGCGGGTTGGCTCCGGCCGCGAAGCTCCGCTCGCCGTTGCTTCCAGCAGCAGAGCAGGGAGGGGAATACATCTGCCAAGAAAAACAATGATCACTCACATGATCTCGACCATGTTGCCAACAACATCCCACAAATACATTTATGCAAGGAACAAACAAAGCCATTAACCAAACCTTGTGCTTGATACCTGATGATCTCAGTGTGATGCTGCAACCATTCTAAGGAATGCCCAGCCTTCTAAATTGCCAGGTTTGGCAAGCGGTGAAGGGGGCTTTACTTAAAGGGTGGAAAATGCGGAGGAGCAGATCGGGGCGGAGCGAGCTGGCAGTCAATATCTTGCAAGGCTCAACAAGGAACAACTAACCCCTGCAGCCTTACATAAAGATTGTCCTCCAAAGTGAAAAAGTTAAGCGAGCCTAATGCAACGGACAGACGCAAGGGCAAAGACGGAAGCCGCACACACAGTACAGGGAATAGAATTGTCGGTACCGCGCGCTAACAATCGTGTACCAGCTGGATCACGTCCGCGGATCAGAATATATAAAGAGCTCTGAATTCAGCGGATCAGCTGGAGATTTTACAGTTGGTGGTGCCGCGGAAATCAAGACCGGCCCGAGGATCGGATGCCACTGTCATCCACGTACTGCATGGGCCAGCTCGGAATGAGGTTAATGACTAATCAATGGATGAGCCAGATCTATACATGCTTAAACCCTACCGGAAACTGAACCTCTGCCCCCACCTTCACCAGGATTTCTGAGAACCCTGTACATGTTTTCAGTTTATGGGCCTTCTTTCTTTTGCAGGAAGTTTAGTTTATGGAGCTGTCAGCTCTTTGGAATATATATATAACTCCACTGGGAGAGCTATGATAGTACTACTTTTTTAACACAAATGAAATCATGTTACTCCGCCCCGGTACAAACACGAGTCACATTATTATATGTGCAGTCATTGTTTTAAAACTTTGATCACTGGTATGCGCAAAAGTATTGGATTATGCATATTCAAAAATAATATCCTTGCATTTGCCTCGCAAAATACTTTTTAAGTTATATGCGCAGTCACTTGCAACATGGTTTTAGTTCAAATTTGAACCTAGACGATGCCACTTATTTTAGATTGGAGGGAGTATCTTTTTACTATATTTTAGGCATATTGCAAGTGAAAAGCTAGCAAACATCGTGCACTGGAGACCGGGAAAAGTCAAGTGCGCCATAGATTCAAGAATTGCCTCACCACTTGGTGGCATTACGGAGATGCCCACGCTGATTCAAGTCTTCTTTCCTTCCATCACAATCTGCACTGGTCTATACATAAATCAAGTGTTTCTACATGAAAACTCCGGAAGTGCCTTCGTTGGGGTGGATGCAAACTACGCGGCTATGCGAGTGTATGAATAACACTGAAAAAACTAGCTACCACTGAATCAGATAAACACAACAGGAAAGGGAGCAACATCTCCTGCGTGTTCTGGAAAAGAAATGCAAACCATGGAAGAAATTTAGGGTCCGTGATCGAGGGCAAAAAAGCCAGAAACTTAGCCGGTTGTTACTAGTGGAGAAGGGGAGGGTTCCTCATCGCCATACAGCGAGTACTGAGCACTGCACCTCCCACCGTCCAAATTTGATGCCAGAACAATGAATGAATACGAAGAGAGATGCTGAATTTGCACAAGCTGCAGGAGCCTTGAGACTCAGCTGTGAGCTGTCGTCGGTGCAGAACAGCGTTAAGAGCGGCAATCCAAATTGAGAAGCCAAAATCAGCTAAGATGCACGGACAAGGGCCCGGAGGCGTTAAAAGTTCCACCCTTTGATTGAGCGTGTAGATCGAGGGGGATATCATGAGTCAAAAACGCCAGGATGAAGCCCCGAAATCGTCCAGGGAGAAAGCTGATGCCACTTATTACTAGGCTAATAATGCTCTTGTACTGCAATTTCTCGAGAGAGGTAAACAAATGCCCATGATACTGTTGAAACACGCAGAGGACACTCATGGGAGGAGGAAGAAGATGCAAGCAGCTCACTGTCCCCGAAGAAAATATTCGACCAAAGTGTAGTGTTGGAGAACACATGTATAGTTGGCACTCATGGAAGGTGGGAAAATATGGAAGCAGCTCACTCTCCTCCCAAGAAAATATCCTACTAAAATGTACTGCTGGTATATAAAAGCTGAAATGCAATACAATTATGCAAAACCACTTGCCAGCAGAGAGGGTTTTTTTTTTTGAAACAGAGGGAAAAGATTTGCCTCAAAACTACTTGCCAGCAGAGAGGATGTCACAGTAGCATATGTAGAGCATCAATGGAGTTGAGTAGATGTTGTTACCAGCAAGGAGGCGAGAGCTGCCGCTGCTTCCCCTGCTCCTCCTCTTCTTTCGATCACCAGCGCTGCCTGCAGTCACCCTCACAGTCTCACCAGCCTATGGCATAATGAACAGTGTTCACCATGCAGTAGTAGTGGCGGCGTGCGGACATGTGGAGGGAAGATAATAAAAGGGGAGAAGGGCGCCACCACGAACTGTTTCTTCCACCGGCTTCACACACAGCGCCCTTGTTTTATGATGACGCCCCGCTGCAGTACAAGCAATAGTGGAAGTACTTCCCGTCTCTGTACAGGACTAGTTGCATACCCTGCCCCAACAAGCACTAGCTGCTGTGCTGTACAATGCAACAATGGTGGCAAGATGGGAGCACCGGCAAAGCTGAAAGGGGGCGGTGTCCATGTACGTGGATGTAGCTAGCGGTTCAGTTCACTTGAAGTCGTCTTGGAATCAATCAATATTGGTGCTGGTGTGCATTTGCGGCCACCTCTCTACTCTACTGCTGCTGTTGTTTGAGTTGTTGGGCGGCAGCGGGTGCGGGTGTGGGGAGGGAAGCTGGGCTGGACGTGGAATAATACAGTCAAAAAGTTGAAGGCCTGCGGGTGCAGGGCAGGGCAGGGCAGAGCATCCTGGCAGGGGCGTGTGTTGGCAGAGAATTGGATTCTTGTTCTCACTCTCTGGAATCCTGTAGAGGCCCGCTGTCGCTTGTGCGGCACACATCCGGCTTTCCTGCTACTCTTGTTCCCAAGATAACTGAAGATGGATACGGAAAACTAGTCGGGCACAGGCGATGTATTGGGGCAACCTGAATGTGTAGCCAAACACAAACGAAGAACATGACAACACTCGAGGTTTCATGTCAGGTTCAGCAACGCATTCGTAAGAATTAAAGGGTTAAATTAATATTTAGCACTGGCACAAATTTAACTAGCTTTTCCACGTAAGGAAACAAGACTGACAAAATTCTTTTGTTTGTAGTGAGTGATAAATTTCTGATTCCCACCCACACAAATGCTATGCATATGACAGACTTTTTTTGAGACAAAAAAGGAGGCTGATACTACCGCACTGAGCCAATACCGAGCCTCTGCATGACATGATACACATAGCCAAGATCTCCTGGCAGTAAAACACCGCAATGCTTTGGCCCAGCTGGTTTTGTAAACTATTTCCCATGCCCTCCCTCCCCCCACATTCTTTTCAGTGCACCAAACCACAAGCAAAGAGCAGAAAGACGAGGCCTTTCTCGGGCACCGGGACTGATCCGTACGGCTGCCATTTGAGTACTGCGACCAGCAACGGTGGCTCACAGCCCCGGTGCCCAAAGGTGTAGGAGTAGTAAATCTCATGACAGATATCACATGGTTTAAAAACGTTACCATCAAGATGAACCGGGCCAATCGTCAACAGGACATGTGTGGGCAAAGCCGGGAAGATGCACGCCTGCACCGGAAAGGTTATCCTTTCTTCCCCCTGTGGTCAATGAAAAGCTCGCTTAGAAAATTAGGGCAATCTTTGGTCCCTGCAATGCAGGAGGAGCAGCACGGCAGCTCCGTGGTTCACTCGACCCATCATAGGCCGCGGGAAAACATGGATTACTGAGATGCTTTACAGGTCTAAGCAAATGATGATGGGCACACAGCATCAGAGTCTCATAGTTTCATTGACCAGCTTTCGACTAGGAGTGGAGCTCAGAAAATACCTCCAAAATTCAGACAAATGGATACTCTGCAGAGTAAGCTTATGGATACCAAGAATAAATCTGCACTCTGCAGCTTCAAAGTGGAGGTTTTCACCCTGTAACACCATCAATCAAGAGGAAAAAACCCTCTTGCTGATCATATCATCACCGAGAGGCCTCTATGCATATTCTCCTCCATATATCATCCTCAAGAATTAAAACTCTAATATGCCTTGCATCTGTAGTATACCTGATTAGCTGGCTCATTTGGAAGCATTTTACCAGAAGCAGTTCAAGGAAATGGTATGATAGCTCACTCTAGTCCTAACTATTAAGCCCCAGCATTCTAAAATACTGCAGGTGATAGAATCATGCAGAAAGGCATCACAGAACCAAACATTACATGAACCTTAACAAAGACAATTGAAGACCAGTAAGAAAGACAATTGAAGACCAGTAAGATAAAAAAAACAGCACCCGCAAAAAAAAAGATAAAAAAACAGGTTATATATAAAAAGGCAGCTAGAAAAGTGATACAATTACAATAAACTGGTTGATCATATTAACAAATAATATGTTGAATGAGTAGCAACTTCTCAGTTGTAGTGAACAACCTCTGAAAGCCATGATATTAGATACACTTGGTGATATAAATAAAAACCAAAGCTAAAAGACAACCTGCAGTACATTTAGTGATCAGTGTTGAAATTTTCATCTGTTTATTTTGAGCTAAAGGCCTATATATATATTCTCCTCTACATATCATCCTCCAGAAATTAAACTGCTCGACTATGTGTGTTGCATCTGTAGTATAGCTGATTAGTGCATTTGGAAGCATTTTACCAGAAGCAATTCACAGAAATTGTATCATAGCGAACTTCACTCATATATTAAGCTCTAACTTTCTAAAATCACTCAGTGATAGAATCATGCAGAAGGGCATCATGGAACCAAATATTACAGGTACTCAGTGATAGAATCATGCAGAAGACCACTTCATTAGATGAAAAAACAGGTCATATTTCTATAAAAGAAATACAAAGTTATGGTAACTATAGTTCACTGGAAAACAAGGCAGCTCGATATAAGTAATACAACTACAATCAACTGGTTGATCATACTATATGTGCAATGACTAGCAATTTCTTGGTTGCCGGGAACAATCTTTGAAAAGCATGATGTTAGGTACATTTAGTGATATTAAATGAAAAAACAGAGCTAAATGCCAACAGTGTTAAATCTTCCATCTGTTCATTGTGAGCTAAAAGTACACTAGATAGCCCGAAAGGAAACCTACATTTGCACTGACCTAAGAATAGCCCTCTACTGAGATGTACCTGACAGCATTGCATAATACATGAACAGTAGTGCTATTGACTTATAGAATACAACATAAAACGAGGATAACTTGACATCAATATATATTTAAGGTTGTAACTCAAAATGCCACCAGTAAGTCAGCGTACACAACTTCCAAGTGTTTAAAACCAACGTGATATGAGTAATATTCCGTTCTTGCTAAGAAAACAGTCCATTCTTGCTACTAAGAAAGCCACCAGGTGAGCTTCATGTACTTCACAACTTTCTAAATGCCATTTATGCTCATAATTATGGTAACAATACACACTTACCATAATAATAAACACAACCTGAGTCCTATTTCAAGATTTGTTGATGAAAATAATTAGTTCTGGGATAAAACGTAGTATAAAATTACTTACTCCCTCCGATCCATATCAATTGTTGCTGATTTAGTACAACTTTGTCCTAAATCAGCGACAATTAATATGGATCGGAGGCAGTATTAAACTGTCAGATGAGAGCTGATACCGAAACATGTATAGAGAGCAAAGTTAAGCTCTCAGTACCATAAGTCCAAACTATTTATTACATAATTGATCATGGCGTTGGCTAGATCAGAGCAGAAGTACTTTGGTGTCATAGCAAGGAATAACCGGAAAACGACAAGACATAGGATCTAAGATACAGACAAAAAAGTTCACAAGGATAAGAGCACTGGCATGCAACTTATAAACATGTACAAGGCAGCCTATGCATTGCATACTTGAGATACTAGTGAAAACTTAAATCAAGGAAACCCTTGGCGATGACCCTCGAAATTGCAGTTGGGCGAGATGTTCCTCCGCTGATTTCCAAAACTACGCCCAAGGATATTGTGATTTATAAAGGGCAGACGGTCCGAATCACCACCAATTACTGGGAAGTTAAGTGGGTTACGTGTACCGATCCCCCAACCATAGCCCGAAAACCTTGGGCTGGGTGGTCTCTTGTGATGCCTCCTACTGTTGTCCACCTTCCAAGCTGCCACAAACCTTTGCTTCCAATCTCCGCTCCATCCAGAACCCTTGCTAGAAGGACTCGTCTCCAGTTCAAGCCTCATCTTCCAAAGATTATCATCTGCTGCAAGATCCTGCAATTCCTTGCATGCGCACTGAACCCTTGCAAGATCAACCCCAGGAACAAACTCCAAGACTTTAGCCTTCAGATCACCTGGCAATGCCATCAAGCACGGCGGCAAGCGCAACCCGTTGAGTTGGCACAAAGATATCATCAGTGGAAGACACAGCTCATCCTTCAGCACCCTCCAAAGCTCAAGAATCTCCTTCTCCTCTGTTGCACCCACTTCATTGCTATCCAAATATAGCAGCGGCGCCAGCTTTGGTAACTCCAAGCACAATCTGCGCACTTCTGAGCATGCCCCAGGCACACACCCATATATCATCACAAAATTTGGCATCAATGAGCAGTTCAAAACCACTGTCTTCCCCTCTTCACCCTCAGGTAGCATGGCGACAAGCTCCGGTAGGGTGTACTTTACGGTCAGTGTTGCCGCTGCACCCGAGGCCCAGTCCTTCAGCAATCCGGGGCGAGACCCCATCGGATTCTCCGCAAGGAAGCCAGCATCGACAAGAGCTGCCTGCAGGGACACAGCTAGGCGATGGATAACTGTACCATTTGCGCATCCAGCATCCTCCGCCTCCATCTCCCGCTTGAGAATCCCAATCACAAGGCTCGACAAGCTCTTGGGTGCGTGGACGGCCTCCGCCATCACCACATCGGGCGGATCAGATGCCACGGGCAAAATAGGCTCCACGTGGAGGGCTCGCGGCCTCGGCGAAGAGATAGGCTCTATGTGTAGATTTTGCGGCAGCGACGAAGAGACAGGCTGTATGTGTAGATTTTGCGGCGGTGACGAGGATCCACCGGCCTCCCCAGGAGATTGGGAACCGGAAGCAATTTGCCCGATGGAGGCTGTATCCGGGCTAGGGTTCCGGGGAAGTGTTTGAGGAGGCGGTGGCTGCGATAATAATTCTGCGGAGAGCGTGAAATAGAGGAGGTCACCGGATGCGAGGCCGAGGGCGGCGAGGGTGGCTGAGGGGTCCGGTGAACAGAGCTCCTGCGAGCGGTTGAGGGAGAGGCGGACGGACTCGGCGGGGACGGGCTGCGCGGCGGAGAGCTTGGCGGCGAGGAAGGACTTCACATCGGCGAGCACGGCCGTGTCCGGCAGCTGCACGCGGTGCGTCTCAGCGACGCCGCCGCGCGCGTCCATGGAACGCAGCCGAAGCTTCATGGTCGTCTGTTGGGGAATTTTGCAGTTCTGGATCAGCACGACACGCGACGCGAGGGGTATTCAGGAGGATTGGTGGGATGGGTATGGGGCGCCCCTATGTCTCGCTTTAAGCGAGCACAGGGGCAAGCCTCGCGTTGGGGGGACCCCAGATGGGCCGACCCAGCCGCGCGGGGGGCCGCGGCCTTTTTTTTCTTCCTTTTTTCTGTTCTTGTTTTTTGCTTTATTTTTGTACTTTTCGCTATACTTTAAAATATTCTACATGTATAAACAAAACATTCTTCAAAAACACATTTGAAAAAAATGTTTAAAATTATTTTTGAAAATTGTTGAATAAGCATTAAAAATTGTTAAAATAAGTATTTGATAAATGTTGAACAAGTATTTGAAAATTTTGAATAGGTATTAAAAATATTGAAAAGGTATTTGACAAATGTTGAATAAGTCCTAAAATTGCTGAACGAGTATTATAAAAATGTTGAACAAGTATTTCAAAATGTTGAATAAGTATTAAAAATATTGAACGGGTATTTGAAAAATGTTGAACAAGTATTTGAAAATGTTGAATAAGTACTAAAATGTTGAACAAGTATTTGAAAATGTTGACCAAGTACTAAAATGTTGAACAAGTATTTGGAAAATGTTGAACAAGTATTTGGAAAATGTTGAATAAGCGTTCGGACAATGTTGAACGTGTAAACAAAAAAGTTGATCACTTACTTAAAAAATGTTTTTGACACATACGAAAATGTAGAGTGAAAACGAAAACAAACATAAGAAAAAAGAAAAAATGGAGAAGAAAAAAGAAAATCAAACAAAAAATAGAGAAGAAACAAAAGGAAAAAAACCAAAGACGAAGAAACAAAATGTAAGAAAGAATGAAAAAATGGAGAATAAAAAATAAAGAAACAAAACAAAAAACAAAAACCGGCTCGAGAAGACCTGCCCGGGGACCACACGGCCACCTTGCATGCCCTGGGGGGCACCTGCTCATGTGGGACCCCTTGCACCGCCTTGACCTGATTCCATTGCCATAATTCCCTATAAATATCGAAACGCTCCGCCATATTTTCAGAATAATTTTATCGCCGCCGCAAGGCTGTGTTCCACAAAGATCCCATCTTGAGGCGTGTTCCAGAGCCCTGCCGGAGAGGGAAGCCATTGTCGGAGTCATCTTCATCAACCTTGTTACCTCCATGATGATGTGTGGGTAGTTTCATTAGGACCTAGGAGTCCATAGTACTAGCTAGATGGTTCTCTCTCTTTTTGTCTCTTGAATGCCATGTTGTCGGGGAACGTTGCAGAAAACAAAATTTTCCTACGGTTTCACCAAGAACCATCTATGAGTTCATTTAGCAACGAGTGATCGGATTGCATCTACATACCTTTGTAAATCACGCGCGGAAGCGTTCAAAGAACGGGGATGAGGAAGTCGTACTCGACGTGATCCAAATCACCGGAGATCCTAGCGCCAAACGGACGGCACCTCCGTGTTCAACACACGTACGGTCAGCGTGACGTCTCCTCCTTCTTGATCCAGCAAGGGGGAAGGAGAGGTTGATGAAGATCCAGCAGCACGATGACGTGGTGGTGGATGCAGGGGTCACCGCAGCAGGGCTTCGCCGTTCTACTACGAGAGGGATAGGTGTAGCAGGGGAGAGGGAGGCGCCAAGACTCAAGGGTGTGGCTGCGCCTCCCTCCCCCCCTTTATATAGGCTCCCCTAGGGGGGCGCCGGCCCTAGGAGATGGGATCTCCTAGGGGGGGCGGCGGCCAAGGGGTGGAGTGCCCCCCAAGCCAGGTGGGGCGCCCCCCCACCCTAGGGTTCCCAACCCTAGGCGCATGGGGTGGGCCAAGGGGGGCGCACCAGCCCACTATGGGCTGGTTCCCCTCCCCACTTTGGCCCATGGGGCCCTCCGGGATGGGTGGCCCCACCCGGTGGACCCCGGGACCCTTCCGGTGGTCCCGGTACAATACCGGTGACCCCCGAAACTCTCCCGATGGCCAAAACTGCACTTCCTATATATAATTCTTCACCTCCGGACCATTCCGGAACTCCTCGTGACGTCCGGGATCTCATCCGCGACTCCGAACAACTTTCGGGTTACTGCATATTATATCTCTACAACCCTAGCGTCACCGAACCTTAAGTGTGTAGACCCTACGGGTTCGGGAGACATGTAGACATGACCGAGATGGCTCTCCGGTCAATAACCAACAGCGGGATCTGGATACCCATGTTGGCTCCCACATGCTCCTCGATGATCTCATCAGATGAACCACGATGTCGAGGATTCAAGCAACCCCGTATACAATTCCCTTTGTCAATCGGTACGTTACTTGCCCGAGATTCGATCGTCGGTATCCCAATACCTCGTTCAATCTCGTTACCGGCAAGTCACTTTACTCGTACGTAATGCATGATCCCGTGACCAGACACTTGGTCAGTTTGAGCTCATTGTGATGATGCATTACCGAGTGGGCCCAGAGATACCTCTCCGTCATACGGAGTGACAAATCCCAGTCTTTATCCGTGTCAACCCAACAGACACTTTCGGAGATACCCGTAGTATACCTTTATAGTCACCCAGTTACCTTGTGACGTTTGGTACACCCAAAGCACTCCTACGGTATCCGGGAGTTACACGATCTCATGGTCTAAGGAAAAGATACTTGAGATTGGAAAAACTCTAGCAAACGAACTATACGATCTTGTGCTATGTTTAGGATTGGGTCTTGTCCATCACATCATTCTCCTAATGATTTGATCTCGTTATCAATGACATTCAATGTCCATAGTCAGGAAACCATGACTATCTGTTGATCAACGAGCTAGTCAACTAGAGGCTTACTAGGGACATGTTGGTGTCTATGTATTCACACATGTATTACGATTTCCGGATAACACAATTATAGCATGAGTAAAAGAAAATTATCATGAACAAGGAAATATAATAATAATCCTTTTATTATTGCCTCGAGGGCATATTTCCAACACATGTTCCCGTGAGCCTTCTCACATGAACATGATCAATTCGATGTAATCTGTGATGTGTTTGTTGGGACATGATGGATTGTCACTTTATGATCAGATTGTTCATTGAAAGCAATTGATGTTTTAGGATTTATTTGTTGTATAAATAAATAGTTTTGCATGCTATCTGATCTATTTGTCTTCTTTGGCCAAGTTCGATGGGTTTTTATTCAAAGGGGCCGGTACTCTGTAGTGGGTTCAATCTTGCAGTGCTCTAAGGAAAATAAGGGCCAAGACACATATTGTACTGTTGCTACTAAGGATAAAACGACGGGGTTTCTCCATATTGATTAACTTCTTCCTGTCTATATTATGTCATCTTGCTCATTGCGATACTATGTTTCTTGCAAACTTAATACCTTAATATACATGTTGGATAGCAGTTTTCGGTGAAGTATTAGTTGTAGATACAGTTGGATTAACAGTTTACTTATCACGGACGTAATTCCTATATGAAATTATGCCATGAATGATTATAGTCATGAATATTGCAATTCAGTTATTTGCCCAATTGTAATTTGTTTACCATGCCATTTGCTATTTTTGAGGGAGATATAACTGACCTATGCTGAAGGAAATATGCCCTAGAGGCAATAATAAAGTTGTTATTTATATTTCCTTATATCATGATAAATGTTTATTATTCATACTAGAATTTTATTAACCGGAAACTTAGTACATGTGTGAATACATAGACAAACAGAGTGTCCCTAGTATGCCTCTACTTGACTAGCTCGTTAATCAAAGATGGTTAAGTTTCCTAGCCATGGACATGTGTTGTTAATTGTTGAACGGGATCACATCATCAGAGAATGATGTGATGGACAAGACCCATTCGATAGCTTAGCATTATGATCGTTATAGTTTATTGCTACTGCTTTCTTCATGACTTATACATGTTCCTCAAACTATGAGATTATGCAACTCCTGAATACCAGAGGAACACCTTGTGTGCTATAAAATGTCACAACGTAACTGGGTGATTATAAAGATGCTCTACAGGTGTCTCTGATGGTGTTTGTTGAGTTGGCATAGATCGAGATTAGGATTTTTCACTCCATGTATCAGAGAGGTATCTCTGGGCCCTCTCGGTAATGCACATCACTATAAGCCTTGCAAGCAATGTGACTAATGAGTTAGTTGTGGGATGATGCATTACGGAATGAGTAAAGAGACTTGCCGGTAATGCGATTGAACTAGGTATGAGGATACCGACGATCGAATCTCGGGCAAGTAACATACCGATGACAAAGGGAACAACGTATGTGTTGTTATGCGGTTTAACCGATAAAGATCTTCGTAGAATATGTAGGAGCCAATATGAGCATCCAGGTTCCGCTATTGGTTATTGATCAGAGACATGTCTCGGTCATGTCTACATAGTTCTCGCATAGGGTCAGCACGCTTAACGTTCAGTGACGATCGGTATTACGAGTTTTATGTGTTTTGATGTACCGAAGATAGTTTGGAGTCCCGGATTTGATCACGGACATGACGAGGAGTCTCGGAATGGTCGAGACATAAATATTGATATATTGGATGACTATGTTTGGACATCGGAAGGGTTCCGAGTAAGTTTGGACGAATACCGGAGTACCGGGGGGTTACCGGAACCCCCCGGGGAGTGTATTGGGCCTCATGGGCCTTGGTGGAGAGAGGAAGGGGCGGCTAGGGTAGGCCGCGTGCCCCCTCCCCCTCTAGTCCGAATTGGACTAGGAAGGGGGGCGGCGCCCCCCTTTTTCCTTCCCCCTCTCTTCTCCTTCCTTCCCTCCTACTCCTACTCATGGAAGGGGTGGAATCCTACTCCCGGTGGGAGTAGGACTCCCCTTGGGGCGCGCCTAGGAGGCCGACCTCCTCCCACTCCTCCACTCCTTTATATACGGGGGAAGGGGGCACCCCATAGACACACAACTTGATCATTGATCTTTTAGCCGTGTGCGGTGTCCCCCTCCACCATAATCCACATCGGTCATATTGTAGCGGTGCTTAGGCGAAGCCCTGTTCCGGTAGCATCATCATCACCGTCATCACGACGTCGTGCTGACGAAACTCTCCCTCGAAGCTCTACTGGATCGTGAGTTCGCGACACGTCACTGAGCCGAACGTGTGCAGATCGCGGAGGTGCCGTACCTTCGGTGCTAGATCGGTCGATCATGAAGACGTACGACTACATCAACCGCGTTGTCATAACACTTCCGCTTACGGTCTAAGAGGGTACGTAGACGACACTCTCCCCTCTCGTTGCTATGCATCACCATGATCTTGCGTGTGCGTAGGAATTTTTTTGAAATTACTGTGTTTCCCAACAGTGGTATCAGAGCCAGGTTATGCGTAGATGTTATATGCACGAGTAGAATATAAAGGAGTGTTGGGAATGGGTATATACATATTGCTTGCCATCACTAGTTGATTCTTGATTCAGCGGCATTGTTGGATGAAGCGTCTCAGACCGACATTACGCGTACGCTTACGCGAGACTGGTTCTACCGACGTGCTTCGCACACAGGTGGCTAGTGGGTGTCTGTTTCTCCAGCTTTAGTTGAATCGGATTCAATGAACATGGTTCTTTCTGAAGATCAAAAAGCAATCACTATACCGCATTGTGGTTTTTGATGCGTAGGAACGGTTCTTGCTCAGCCCGTAGCAGCCACGTAAAACTTGCAACAACAAAGTAGATGACGTCTAACTTATTTTTGCAGGGCATGTTGTGATGTGATGATCAAGACATGATGCTAAATTTTATTGTATGAGATGATCATGTTTTGTAACACAGTTATCGGCAACTGGCAGGAGCCATATGATTGTTGCTTTATTGTATGAAATGCAATCGCCATGTAATTGCTTTACTTTATCACTAAGCGGTAGCGATAGTCGTAGAGGCCATAGTTGGCGAGACGACAACGATGCTTCGATGGAGATCAAGGTGTCAAGACGATGATGATGGTGATCATGACGGTGCTTTGGAGATGGAGATCAAAGGCACAAGATGATGATGACCATATCATATCACTTATATTGATTGCATGTGATGTTTATCCTTTATGCATCTTATTTTGCTTAGTTTGGCGGTAGCATTATAAGATGATCTCTCACTAAATTTCAAGGTATAAGTGTTCTCCCTGAGTATGCACCGTTGCTACAGTTCGCCGTGCGGAGACACCACGTGATGATCCGATGTGATAAGCTCTACGTTCACATACAACGGGTGCAAGCCAGTTTTGCACGTGCAGAATACTCGGGTTAAACTTGATGTGACGCCCGGATAATTAAGCTACAGTAATCCTCTGCTAATGATGCCACGTCACCACGGTTACTGTTGTTAAACTCGCGTTGGTTCGAATCCGGTCCAAATTCAAATTTAAATAAAGTCAAAAATAAAAGTTTTCTTAAGTCAAACTAAAATGTTCAAACTGTGGAATTTTTTTCCATAAGTGATTATGGTGGTGAACCAACTTTTTGTAAAGTGTTTTAGTGCACAAAAAATAAATAAAACTGTTTAAAGAAAATAATAAAGGAAAAAAACCTCCCCCCTCACCCTGGGTCGCTTGGCCACCAGACCAACTAGGTCGGCCCAGCCGGCCCACCAAGCCCTCCCGTTCGCTTCCCCCTTCCTTCATGTTCCTTGGACTCGGCCGCTACAGGGTGCTCCCGCCCGCGGTCGGCACCACACCACCTCATCGATGACGCGGGAGGCGATAAGGCCTCCACCAAGGCCTCCCCTCAAGATATTTCTCCCACACCCCACTCCCCTCTCTCCTCCTCCTCCTAGCCCCTTGCCCAGATCCCCTTTTACCCCCTTCTGGACTCGCGCCATAGAGTGATGCCGCCGCTGTCATGTCGTCGTGGCCATGGCCAACGGCCTCCCCGAGGCTCGACGGGTTGTTCTACAGCCTCCCCGGTGTCGTCTCCGTCCTCTACGTGCCCGCGGCCGACCGATGGAGCTGTCTTGCATCGCCTACGCCGATGTCTTCTACTTTGGGCAGCCGAGATCACTACGGTCGTCTCGTCGTCTTCGTTGTTCCTCCGAGCCCGCTAGTCTACTCTGCCACCCCACTGTAAGCCTCCGGCCAACCCCCGACTCCTCCTTGCTTTCCCTTGTGCGTCATAGCTACTTTCGTAACTTTCCCGCACGCCCAAGCGCCGACCGCCACATAGCTTCCCCGTCCGCCCCCCTGCCCGTGCTCTACCACGTCCTGGCTCCGCCCCTGCTGTGCTACTCCTTCTTCCGCGCCTAGCTACTGGTTGCTGTCAACCCTGGCCACGGGCCCGTCCGCGATGCTCTTGTTGCCCTTGATCACACAACCGCACGAGCGCCCGCGGCCACGGCCCTGCTCGTCCGCCCGCGCCTTCTCTCACGGCCACGCGCCTGCGCTGCTGCCTACCCCCCCGGCCTCCCATGCACACCCCGCTCCACGCTGCCCTCCTCGTGCCGCCTGGCCCCCTGTGTCGCGCCTGCTGCGCTCCGTCGCTCGTGCCTAGCCGCCTGCCCGCTGGCGCCCTGCCCCCCCGCCATAGCTGTTACTGCACGACCTCGCGCTGCCCCGTCCTCCCCGTCACGGTCGCGTCCGGCACGGCCTCCGGCCTGACCCTGTTGTGCTGCCTACCGGATGGGCGCCGTGGTCGCCGGCACGCTCAGGCACCCGTACGCCCTGCCGCGCCCGGGTCTACCCCCTCGTGCGGGCGCCCACTCTGTTACCCTGCTTCCGCCGCCCGCTAACCGCCCCCCCTCGGGCCACTGACTTCAGGGGCCCAACCCCTTTAAATATAAAATAAACAAAAAATTAGTTAAACTATTTAATTAATTTAAACATAATTAGTCTAATTACCTAATTAGTTAATTAGTTAGCACTAATAGAAAACTGACATGTGGGTCCCCTGCCCAGTTGACCAGTCAACTGGTCAACAGTTGACCTAGTCAAGAGTTGACCTGGTCAACGGGGCCCATTGTTAGCCTCTGGTGGCCCTACTATGTGCACTCTGCTGGGTGCACATAGCAATTTCACTTTTTTCGAATTAGTAATAAATGCAGAAATTGTTTAAATATTTGAAAAATCATGTAAAATAATCCATAGTTCGGATGAAAAAGTTTTATACATGAAAGTTGCTCAAAACGACGAGGCGAATCCGAATATGCGGTTCGTTTACCTGTCAGATGCCTCCAACTATCTGAACATGGAACATTCCCCCTCCGGTCATCTGTGTGACACAGGTCCGGAACCGGGAAAACATTCCCGGTTGAACTCCCCCTTCACCTATATCGCGTAGTACTGCGTTAGAACACCACTAGCACCGCTTTTTTCTTGTCATGCATCTGTTTGCTCTGTATTTACTGTTTCTTCCTCCTCTTCTTCTCCGGTAGACCCCGAGACCGCTGTGGATGCCCTTGTGATCGACTGCTTCGACGACGACCCCCTCCTCGCCTGAGCAACCAGGCAAGCCCCCTTTTGATCATCCCGATATCGCCCATTCCATTCTCTCATGCTTGCATTAGATTTTGTTGTTGTTATTGTTTGCTCCTATTCTGATGCATAGCCTGCTTTTGTAACATGCTCATTGTACCTTACCTGCTTATCCTAAACTGCTTAGTATAGGTTGGTTAGTGATCCAACAGTGAACCCCCCTGTCGGTGTCAAAACCGGCGGATCTCGGGTAGGGGGTCCCGAACTGTGCGTCTAAGGCGGATGGTAACAGGAGGCAGGGGACACAATGTTTACCTAGGTTCGGGCCCTCTCGATGGAGGTAATACCCTACGTCCTGCTTGATTGATCTTGATGATATGAGTATTACAAGAGTTGATCTACCACGAGATCGTAGAGGCTAAACCCTAGAAGCTAGCTTATGATTATGATTGTTGTTGTCCTACGGACTAAACCCTCCGGTTTATATAGACACGGAGGGAGCTAGGGTTACACAGAGTCGGTTACAAGGGAGGAGATCTACATATCTGAACTGCTAAGCTTGCCTTCCACGCAAAGGAGAGTCCCACCCGGACACAGGACGAAGTCTTCAATCTTGCATCTTCATAGTCCAACAGTCCGACCAAAGTATATAGTCCGGCTGTCCGAGGACCCCCTAATCCAGGACTCCCTCAGTAGCCCCTGAACCAGGCTTCAATGACGATGAGTCCGGCGCGCAAATTATCTTCGGCAGGTTCCTTCTCCGAATACTCCATAGAAGATTTTGAACACAAGGATTGTGTCCGGCTCTGCAAAACAAATTCCACATACCACCGTAGAGAGTATAATATTTCCACAAATCTAATCCGTTGACAACTTTTTATAAGGTGACATCACACCATGGTCCGGTCATTATTTGAACCGTTTTTCTCAACCAGCTACTACACGTATTGCGAGGCGGTTTTCTTGGCACGTCTTGTCGAAGCAGAGATCATGTCCCCTTATCACGGGATTCCCATCAATAGGGGTGTGGGTAACCCAACCGCGCCATCAATTATGGCGCTTGGGGAATAAGTAGTTTACCAGGCAGGTAGGGAGGCGCATAGTTTCTTCCGCCCTTATAAAGGGACAAGAACTCCTCCTTTTCACCCACGCCTTCTTCTTCCCTACCCATCCATTCTTGCGCACTCGAGCTCCAACACCCAAGTTCGCATTTTCTCCGTAAAACCACTCCAAACATGTCCGGAGCAGGAGGCAAGTGGATGGTCTCCTCCGTTACGGAGGAGAACATTATGAAGCTCCAGGAAGCCGGATACCTGGCCGCAGACATCGCGCACCGGCTCCCAGACGAGGGGCAGATCGTCCCTACCCCCGAATCCCACGAAAGGGTTGTATTCCTTACCCATTTCGACCGCGGGCTGGGATTTCCCATCCACCCATTTGTTCGCGGGCTCATATTCTACTACGGGCTGGACTTCCATGATATGGCCCCCAATTTCATCCTCAACATCTCGGTGTTTATCGTCGTGTGCGAGGCCTTCCTCCGCATCAAGCCACACTTTGGTTTGTGGCTGAAGACCTTCAATGTTAAACCGAAGGTGGTGGTCGGCCAGCAAGCGGAGTGTGGAGGCGCCATGGTGGGAAAAATGCCCAACGTCACCTGGCTCGGAGGCTCCTATGTGGAGACAGTGAAGGGGTGGAAATCGGGGTGGTTCTACATCACCGAACCGCGCGACACCAACTGGGTGGCGGCCCCCGAATTTCGATCCGGCATCCCCACGCGGCTCACCTCCTGGAAAGAGAAGGGCCTATCCTGGGGTTCATCGATGGAGCTGACCGGACTCCAGAACTGTGTTAAAAACATGATAAGCAAGAAAATCAAGCTTGTCAACGTGGTCCAGGTCATGCTCTTCCGCCGGATCCTCCCGTGTCAAAGACGGGCATTCAATATGTGGGCGTTCGACCCGGCTAAGCACCAGACGCTGCGAGAGCTCTTCGACACGACACACCAGGACATTTGGAGGGTGCTGTTCAAGTCCGCCGAGGTACCTCCTCCCCTTACCAAGGATCACGGACTCAACGCAAAGCGCCCTGCCAATCCTGTAAGCTTCTTATATCTCATAAGACGTTTCTTTCCCCAGTATAATCATGTGGGGGATCTAAGCCTCCATGCCATTTAACAGGAATGGGTCGAAACAGCGGAGCAGATTGATTGTCCGGCCCCACTGCCCGAGGATCCAGCAAGTGCTCTCTTAACGGAGATGCTGGTTCTGGCACCCTATGAGGCGCCGGAGAAGAAGGCCAAGAAAAAGGCCACGGGGACCAGGAAAGGTCTCCGGCGCAAGGCCGTATCAGAATCATCGTCCGATAACACCGAGGCGCCCTCCTCCCACAAAAATGAGGAGGAGGAAGAGGAAAGTTCTCCTCCCCCAGCCGGGGGAGACAAGAAAAGGAAAGCCGCCCCGTCAGGGGAAGCTGAAGGGTCCAAGAAGGGTAGGACTCTCCTTCTGGACTGCTCCATGGCAGCCACTTTTAGCGACGAGGAGTGGTTGCCCAGGGACAAGCCCCTGGCGAAGTTGTAAGTATCCGGATACCATAATAGCTCTTGGTATGTTTTATTTTATTACTTCTTATCATGGCGAACATGATCATGCAGCCCCTCCAAAGCCCATATCGACGTATCCTCTTCGGATGAGTCTTTGGGCCCGTCGGAGATGAACAACGATTCACTCCCGACCGCCTCCTCCCCCCGCCCTACGAACGACGTCGAGGTGCTGTCTCAAAGGGTACCGAAGCAAGGGGAGACAGTTCCGGAAGTGCCCCAAGGCGACATTCCGAACGCTGGGCGCACGAGGGGCAAGACTCCCATGGGCTCTAATGCCGGGGGCAGCAAGTCTGTGCCGATGGCCTCTGTCCATCCAGGGTCATCGGACAATTTGCTGGAAGCGCTTCGCGGCGCTTCCATTGACGAAGAGCACCGCACTATCATGAGTGCGGTGGTCAAGAAGATTTAGTTCACCAAAAGCGGACTGACTGAAGCATGTGCCAGCCTCCTAACAGGCTTTGAGGTAAGTAATCAAATTGTGAGAAAATGTTACAGCATAGACAGTAGCCCCTGATGCTCTGTTTGGTGTTCGGAAGGATGGCCGAACAGAGGATCAAATAATAATCACAGGAGTCTAATCAAAATATGTCTATGTGAATAAGCAGGCTTCACTGCTGGCCGCTGCCGCTCACACAACGGAGGTCTCCGCACTGAAGCGGGACCTTGAGCGGTCCGAGGAAGAGCTCGGTCTTACCAAGAGGCAGCTCAAAGAGAACAAAGGTAAGTGATACCTCGTCTATTTATTGATAAAGAAAAAGGAAACTGGTTGTTAGATCACAAGATCGTCATGAATCTTGCCAGGGGCCACGACCGAGGTGGCGACCCTGAAGAAAGCGTTGTCTAAGGCCGAAGGCAAAGCGGCCAAGGAGCGCACCGAGCGCGAGAAGCAAGAGGCCCGAGTCGACGAGGTTCAGCAAGAGCTCCAGGAGTTTTTCAAGAAGTACGAGTCCTTGGAGCGTGACTCTAAGACACAAGGGTCCGAGCTTGCAAAGGCCCTTGAGAATGCACAAAATGCCAAGGCCGAAGCCCAAAAGGCCCTCCAGGAAATTGAGGCGGTCAGGAAGATAGCGGCGAGTAAGGCATTCTTTATGCAAAGCAAGCATGTGAAGGAAACTTTCCTTTTACTTACCCGAATTCGGAGCTCTCCAGGAGCGTTCGCAGATCTATCCCGCATTGTGTCGGATGCCGCGGAGTTCTACCGAGCCGAGGAAGGGAGCTCGACGGAGAAGTTGTTCTGGTCTCAGTATACTGGGACCGAACATCCGATGCCCTTGAGCGACCAGTTGAAGCAGCTGGTCGAACTTCACAAGGCGGCCGAACTAGCCATGAAGGGCCTCATAGTCCGGATGTGGCCTAGCGAGCCCCTGCCCGGCAGCTATTTCGGCCTGGTAAGGCGGCTTGTAAACGCCTGCCCCCGGCTTGAAGTCATAAAGCGGCCGGCTTGCATTGAGGGTGCGTGCATGGCTTTTGCCCGGGTGAAAGTGCACTGGGCGAAGATGGACGCCGAAAAGCTGGTGAAGGAGGGGCCACCGAAGGGCGAGGAGCATCGCCACCCCGAAAAGTATTATGATAGTGTCCTGAAGGGTGCTCGCCTTGTGGCAGATGAATGTGCTAAGGATGTAATATTTGAATGAATGTACTCTTTGATCCTGTAATATTTAACGAGTTCATGTGCGGTATGTAACGCTTGTTAATTTAAAATATTAGCTTCTGTGCGGCCGTTTATAAAATTTGAGAGTTGGCCAGTCGTCGGCTTCTGCCCCCATGTAACTAGTACTGAGGTGTTCGGGATAAACCTGATCACTCTTTATCCCAGTTTTGGGTCCTTCGAAGGAGGTGTTCAGCACAACGAACCATGCAATCGGACTATAAGGCTTTATCACTCTCACTTAGCCATAGAAGTCTACAATTTTAAATTTTGGCGAAGCCCCTAGTATTCGGAAGGCCGGAATTGGGGCGCTATGTACGCCTAAATCAGACAAGGCTGACTCCTCGCCCGAAGCGGAAAAAATCTTTAAGGATTTGAGACCTCTCGAACAGCGACCAGCTCTCGCCACATCATGACAGTCAGTTTTTGGCTTTCTCTACTGAGGTGCTCGTCCGGACGAACTGGGACACAATCGCAGTAGTTCTCCCAGTGCTACCTTAGCCGATATAGCGGAACGTAAGGTACCAAAACATGGGAGCCGGGCAAACCCAACTACTGACCCAAGACATGATTCGGAGCTGATGCATATAATGCTATAAGTTCGGGGTGCCGCATTGTCGAAAGTGTTCGGACTTTTCATGCCGTGTTATGGGGTAAACTGCAGTCCCTGGCGCACTGGTCGTATCAGAATGTACGAGTGAAACTTGTCGTAAGTAAGCAGACAGGAAAAAAAGATAAAGGGATGCAATAATGAGTGATGCTATATATTGTTATTTAAATGATACGTCAAAGCGTATGCATACATGTAGTGCAATAAGTAAAAAATAGGACTATTTGACATGTCCTATCCAAGGTCAAGATGCGTGTGGGTATGCAAAACAGGTATATCGATCGTTATTAGAGACCACCTGAGGATTCCCTTGTACGTCAAAGCTTCTTGCTTCCTTGGTGTTTCTTTCCCGTGAGGGTCCGATAATCAGACGATCGGAGAGGGCCTTCGGAGAATAGGGGCGTGAAAGGAAGAAAATGTTAAAGGTATATGGGTCCTGAAGCCGTTGAACCGCATTGTGGGCCGTGCCATGGCCGTGCCTCCGCCTATGCCCATGGTATCTTGAGTGCGTAATTATGTACGCGCGGCACAAATTTCGCCGCTTGACTGGGACTAGGACGGAGGCCGAATTTCTAGGCGAGCTCTAAACGTGCCTAGCGATCCTCTTGCAAGGTACTCCGGACTCGCTTGAAGGTGTCCGGGGTCTTTTTCGCCGAATTGGTGGTTTGCCTCATAAGGCTGCTTTGCGCTTCTGCTGCGAGGGCCACAGTGTGCTCCTCCGTGCGGAGCGAGCGTTATGTGTTTCCATTAACTGTTATAACCCCGCGAGGTCCTGGCATTTTGAGCTTGACGTATGCATAATGCGGTACCACATTGAATCTGGCAAATGCGGTTCGTCCGAGCAGTGCATGATAGCCACTACGGAAGGGGACGATATCAAAGATTAACTCCTCGCTTCGGAAGTTGTCCGGAGATCCGAAGACTACTTCCAGTTTTATTAAGCCCGTGCAATAGGCCTCTACACCTGGGATGACACCTTTAAAGGTGGTTTTGGTGGGTTTGATCCTCGAGGGGTATATGCCCATTTTACGCACTGTATCCTGATAGAGCAGGTTCAGGCTGCTGCCACCGTCCATAAGGACTCGAGTGAGGTGAAATCCATCAATGATGGGGTCAAGGACCAATGCGGCAGAACCGCCATGACGGATACTGGTGGGGTGGTCCCTGCGATCGAAGGTGATCGGACAAGAAGACCATGGGTTGAACTTTGGGGTGACTGGCTCCATCGCATAGACGTCCCTCAGTGCACGCTTCCGTTCCCTCTTGGGAATGTGGGTTGCGTATATCATGGTCACCGTTTCACTTGTGGATGGAAACCCTTCTGTCCTCCCGTGTTCGGCGGCCGGGGCTCCTCCTCGTCATCACTATGCAGCCCCTTGTCCTTGTTTTTGGTATTTAATTTGCTGGCCTGCTTAAACACCCAGCATTCTCTGTTGGTGTGATTGGCTGGCTTGTCGGGGGTGCCATGGATTTGACATGAGCGATCGAGTATGCGGTCCAAGCTGGACGGGCCCAGATTGCTTCTTTTGAACGGCTTTTTCCGCTGACCGGATTTAGAGCCACTGAATCCGGCATTGACTGTCGTGTCTTCGGTGTTGTCGCCGTTGTTGCAGCGTTTGTGTCTGTTGCGACGTGGCCTGCCATTGCTATCTTTGGCATCTGAATTGCCAGGGTTTCTTGAAGTGTTGTTGCTATGAGCCAGCCAGCTATCCTCGCCCGCACAAAAGCGGGTCATGAGTGTCGTGAGGGCTGCCATGGACTTTGGCTTTTCTTGGCCAGGTGGCGGGCGAGCCACTCGTCGCGGATGTTATGCTTAAATGCCGCTAAGGCCTCGGCATCTGGACAGTCGACGATTTGGTTCTTTTTAGTTAGGAACCGAGTCCAGAATTTCCTGGCTGATTCCCCTGGCTGTTGGGTTATGTGACTTAAGTCATCGGCATCCGGTGGTCGCACATAAGTGCCCTGGAAGTTATCAAGGAATGTGTCTTCCAAGTTCTCCCAACTGCCAATGGAGTTTACCGACAGGCTATTGAGCCAATGCCGAGCAGGTTCTTTGAGTTTTAATGGGAGGTACTTGATGGCATGGAGGTACTTGACAGGCTATTGAGCCAATACCGCGGGCCATGTGGATGTGGAGGAGGAAATCTTCGATCCATACCGCGGGGTCTGTTGTGCCATCATATGATTCAATATTCACGGGTTTAAAACCTTTTGGGAATTCGTGATCCATTACTTCATCCGTGAAGCATAGGGGGTGTGCGGTGCCTCTGTGCTAGGCTATATCATGACGCAGTTCATACGAGTCTTGTCTGCTGTATTTGGCCCGGCCGGATTTGCTTTTAGTATATCCGGCGTGACGGTTGCCGTCACTCGTTGGGGCGCGCCCCCGTGATCCGTAGATCGATTTTGTATGTCCCGATTTGTTTTCCAATACTTCTCGCAGGTCCTGCGTGTTACCCCGGGCCTTGGTATTTTTGTTTGACTGGCGATGGGTTGCGGTCTGGACTTCAGGATGATATGCCGCTTTGTCTCGGCCACGAGGTGGCCGGTCAGCCGCATCATACGCTGGTGGTGTAGGCTTTAATGCTTCCTCCTCAAGTTGGGGTAGCAACCTACGCTTTGGGTAACTTTTGGTTGGGCGCTCGAGTCCGTATTCCTCGGCTGCCAGTACCTCGGTCCATCTATCCTCTAGCAAATTTTGATCAGCTTGAAGCTGCTGTTGCTTTTTCTTCACGCTTTTTGCTGTGGCTATAAGCCGGCGCTTGAAGCGCTCTTGCTCGACGGGATCCTCAGGCATGATAAATTCTTCGTCGCCGAGGCTCACCTCGTCATCGGAGAGAGGCATGTAATTGTCATCCTCTGATTCTCCGTCTGCCGCATGTTCCTTAGGGCTAGCTTGCCCATCCTCCCGCTCGAAGCCTGGCTGGAGGGGATTGTCTTCGGCACTGTCCGCATCGTTATTGTTTCTTGTGCCGGTATCGCTGCTTTTGCTATGGCGGGGCTTAGAGCAGTGCCGATGACGCCGGTGCTTAGATTGCTTCTCGAGCGGATTATCCTCCGTTGCCTTATTGCCATCGCTTTCTTTGGGGGTGTCCACCATGTATATATCATATGATGAGGTGGCTGTCCAGCGCCCTGTGGGCGGTGGTTCCTGTTCTTCTCTTGCATCGTCATCCATACTGTCGATGTCTTCGGAGCCGAAATCAAGCATGTCGGTTAAGTCATCGACAGTGGCTATTAAGTGGGTGGCGGGTGGGGAATGAATTTCTTCGTCGCCCGCTTCCCACTCAAGCCGGACATAGTTCATCCAAGGGTATCCTGACAAGGAGAGATACCTCAATGAATTTAGTACATCGCCCAAGGGCGAGTGCTGAAAGATATCCGTGAAGGTAAACTCCATGATCGGTGCCCAATCAGATTCGATAGGCACGGACGCAGGCGGTTCGGAGCCTGTGGCCGGGGACGAATCCAAGGGTCTGGCAACACAGGTCTCATAGGAGGTGGAGTCAGTATTCGGCTCTATCGCCGCTGAGTGTGCAGCCTCCATGGCGGGGTCCATCCACCCGTCCTCGGACGGCACTATCTGCTCCGGATTGAGGGCCGGAGTAGCCATAGGTGCGATCTCCCGAACACCGTCCGGCGGCAGAGCTAAGTCATGCTCGTCGTGACTGTGCGACACACCTGACATGGGCTCGAATCCGTCGAAGATCAAGTCTCCGCAGATATCGGCAATATAGTTCAAGCTTCCAAACCTGACCTGATGGCCAGGGGCGTAGCTCTCGATCTACTCCATATGGCCAAGCGAGTTGGCCTGCAGTACGAAGCCGCCGAATATGAAGATCTCTCCGGGGAGAAAAACCTCACCCTGGACCGCATCGTTGCCGATGATCGAAGGAGCCATCAAGCCTTACGATGACGACACGGTGGAACTCTCAATGAAAGCACCAACGTCGGTATCAAAACCGGCGGATCTCGGGTAGGGGGTCCCGAACTGTGCGTCTAAGGCGGATGGTAACAGGAGGCAGGGGACACAATGTTTACCCAAGTTCGGGCCCTCTCAATGGAGGTAATACCCTACATCTTGCTTGATTGATCTTGATGATATGAGTATTACAAGAGTTGATCTACCACGAGATCGTAGAGGCTAAACCCTAGAAGCTAGCCTATGATTATGATTGTTGTTATCCTACGGACTAAACCCTCCGGTTTATATAGACACCGGAGGGAGCTAGGGTTACACAGAGTCGGTTATAAGGGAGGAGATCTACATATCCGAACTGCCAAGCTTGCCTTCCACGCAAAGGAGAGTCCCACCCGGACACGAGACGAAGTCTTCAATCTTGCATCTTCATAGTCCAACAGTCTGGCCACAGTATATAGTCCGGCTGTCTGAGGAACCCCAAATCCAGGACTCCCTCACCCCCACCTTGTCCTTGTTGCCCCTGCTTCATCATCGAAGACCCGATCAATGGGATCGAAGACCAGGCCCCGTCACCGCACATCACTTTCCCCTTTGGTTGCTCGACTCTGCAGAGTTACCTTTGAGCGCCGAGGGTGGAACCTCATACATCACTTCTGATGAGATCTCTGTAGTGTAGCTAATTGGTCGAGGTTATCGAGGGTGATTTCCTCCTTAACCACTTCCGATACGACTCTTTCGTGTAACCCCTCAAGCGTGAACCTCGAGGGTGGATCCTCTTATGTTCACCTTGATGATTACATCGAGTGGAATTCACCGGGGGTGATTCCTCAGGTTTTCCCCTTGGTGTTAGACACACAGTTACTATGGTTACTATGACTTTACACTGAACCCTATTACTAAAGACAGGTCGGCCCTAAGGGGTACCCGCGCGAGCATATTTGCGAGTGATGAGGAGTTGGGTTGACCTGGAGGGTGCCCGCGAGATAATTACGAGGCGTGGCCGGGCATTCTTAGCCCTTGCCGTAAGTCCTCGAGACGGGGCGACAGGGTCACATCTTTCGTGAGTCTCTGCTTGTTATCGCGGGTCCTAATCCACTACAATTTGGATATTTGATCCGAGAGGCCTCTGGCCTGATAGCACTAACCATCACGTGGGCATAGTATGGGCGTTCTGCGTCGTATGCATCGGCCGAAGCTTAATAGACGTCAGCGAGCGGCACGCGCCGAGTTGGACCGGAACGCCTCGCCTTGTATAAGGGAGGCTAGGTCTGCTCACCGGCCACCCACGCAACATGCAGGAGTTCCCGGGGCAATGACCCCAGACCCCTGGGGGCATAGGTTTAGTCCGACGTGCTGACCTCTCTATCAAGCCTAGGTCGGGTTGCGGCGTATCATTTGGCCGAGGCCGGGCATGACCCAGTAAAGTGTGTCCGGCCAGAGTTAATCGAGCGTGGTGGGTAAGTTGGTGCACCTCTGCAGGGAAGAAAACATCTATCGATAGCCTGTCCTACGGTAACAGACACTTGGAGTTGTATCCCGATCCATACAACTAGAACCAGATACTTGAGATGAGACATGGATATGAGAAATGGATAGTATGGCTCTGGGATTGCTTTCTCGCAGGGAGTCAAGAAAGGATCTCTGGCCGAGGTCGTTAACACTACTACTACTTACATTATGCTAATCTGCACTCTTCTAATGCTGCAAGACCTCCAAAAATGCCGAAGATGCTAGTCGTTGATAGGACTAGGCCTTTTCTCTATTCTGGTTTTTCTGCAGCCCAGTCCACATATACAACCCTTCCTTTGATACTGTTGCATTTTAGTGTAGATCCTTGCTTGCGAGTACTTTGGATGAGTACTCACGGTTGCTTTGCTCCCTCTTTTGCCCCTTTTCCTTTATTTCCGGGTGTTGCAACCAGATGGTGGAGTCCAGGAGCCAGATGCCACCACCGACGCTTACTACTACCCCGAGGGTGCCTACTACTATGTGGAGACCGCTGACGACCAAGAGTAGTTAGGAGGCTCCCAGGCAGGAGGCCTTGTCTTTTCGATCGTTGTAGCTTTTGTGGTAGCCTTCTTAAGGCAAACATTTCTAACCTATGTCTGTACTCAGTTATTGTTGCTTCTGCTGACACTTGTGTATTCGAGCCCTCGAGGCCCCTGGCTTGTGATATAAAGCTTGAGTATTTTAATTTGTGTCTAGGGTTGTGTTGTGATATCTTCCCGTGAGTCCCTGATCCTGATCGTAGACATTTGCGTGTATGATTGAATCGAGGGCGTCACAAGTTGGTATCAAAGCCGACTGCCTGTAGGAATCCCCCTTTCAAACTCCTTGGCCGAAGTTGAGTCTAGTTAGTGAAAACTGTTTTACTAACATGGCTGTGTGGCTTACGGCCCCATGTCACCATTGGGTGGTATTAGGATCTTTTACTCCTCATCTATACTCTGGGACTCTAATCTCTCTTCCATTCGGGTTAAACATTTTACTAACTCTCACATTAGGTTCTTGTACCCACTTCCTCCCGGAGAGCCCCGACATTACCGATGATCGCTTGCTCCGCCAGAAGATTCTGCGGATACTCCTCGGTGTTTCCCGAGACCCTGTGCCCACTGCTTTGCAGTTCCTGACCACCAATAAGTCCTCATGGATAACATCGTTGCCATTTGTACCTTCATCCCCAGTTGTTCTTGTTGTTAGAAGTTACCCCTAGTACTCTCTGTTGTTCCGAGAATCCTTTGTGCCTTCTGCTTTACAGCTTCTTTTCGCACTGTAGATAATTTACTTAACCGGGGTTCGTTCGTCCCCAGTTGTTCTTATGCTTTCCAAAATACCTAAAAATGCTATCTGATCTTTCAAAATCCTCTGCAGCCTATTGCTCTTGATTCTCCTTGCCTGCTTGCATTAGGATTAATTCCATATGTCTAGCAATATTCTTTAAAATTCTTTGTGATTGTCATTCTGTTCCTATGGATTCAACATGTGTGCGAATACTCGCAATCATCAATTAATCCTTGGACATTTTCTTTCCGGCTCAGACATCCTTCCAGATATGAGCTGGTTCTTGCCCAATCCAGATTTGATCGGGTGCACCATCAGGTCACCTCTAAGTCTATTCAACTTACTCATCTTTTAATCAGAGCATCTGATCCTAATACACCGATCTCGAAATCATAATTTCTTTGCATTTTAAGCATCAAATTATTCAGATGTTTCTATAATATGATGCCTTTGCATTCTTCTTCATCTAGTTGAGTACCGATACTCACATCAGCTCCGTTGTGGACCGCTAGACCCCTTGCTGGATTTTATCCGACAACATCCTTCATATGCAATAACCTGGTGAGCCTTTCCTCGGATACATAAAGCCTTTGGTAAATTGTATCCTCCCCTTTGATTCCATTTCTGGGACAAGTTAAAGCACTTGTCTTCTGTAGATAAATGCATCTTCGTAACCTCTATTTTGATCTTCCATCGAGTATTACCCTCCAGTATCTCGAGAATAACAAAGAACCGTGTTGCTTCCTACGAGTCTTCATCTGGTATTGCTTCTCATCAATTTCAGATTTCCCGGGGTTTTGAGTTGTTAGTCACTCGAGAACGTCGATAAGTGAATCGATTCCACACTCTGATTCAATAACTCTAAGTAATTTTCATTGCTTATGAGTTTAATAATCCTTCAAGTTATTCCTAGCCTGATCGGCTATATCATTATCGTGCTAAATTTTAACTGCGCTACCTATTCCTTCTTCCCGGAGCACAATTTTCGACGATGAGCTAAGCTTACGTTGATCTTCCTCATCATATCATTTCTCCTTGAACAACAATCTTGATTTCAAGTTTGTGTCGTACCCATGGTTCCGATAACCTTTCGCTTCATCATTCCTTTGACTTGATGCCATCACT
This sequence comes from Triticum urartu, assembly GCF_003073215.2. Classification (NCBI taxonomy): domain Eukaryota; kingdom Viridiplantae; phylum Streptophyta; class Magnoliopsida; order Poales; family Poaceae; genus Triticum; species Triticum urartu. The sequence continues at coordinate 523,672,279 of NC_053025.1, forward strand.
GGTCGATTACATCTTCATGAAACCTCTCGACAAATGTGTCGTGATCATCATCAACATTCTGATGATCCTCCAGGATATCAATTTAATTCATGATGATAAATACCACCCGTGACCCTCGATGATTTGGGTTATCATCGACAACATTCTTGCCTTCCCCCTAACACAATTTTGTTCATATCATTTTGGCATTACATCCTTTTGACATGTCGATGTATTGCTGCTGAACCCATCAGCCACATCCTCATCTTTCAATGATGAAATTGTACAAACTATTCTAGCAGTTCCCGCGGGATCCTTTGCGAATTCAAAAGTCTGACTCTTACCTGATGACCATGTCAATGATATCCCGAAGCATGTCTGTGGTACTCCGATTGTCAACAAGAACATTGAAAGCGCAATGCTAAATGTTTCTTGATCAATTATCCAAACACCATGGTATGGGTAACATCATGAGTTTCCTCGCCCCCCTCACTCGATGGTTATCTACTTGTAGTCCCGTCAAGATTATTCCCGCTCTGCTTGCTTTGGGAAGGAGATACACCTAATACTTGGGTATACCCATTTTCCTTTCCATTGTTCTGTTTAAATCCGATAATAACTTTTCTTTTCCTGTTTAACCTTTCTGGTAATCTGACATACCTGACCAGTGATAATTCCCTGCTTATGTAAACACTTCGGTGCACAATTTGGCAGTAAGACCCTGTTATTGTTGCTGTTGACATTCCGGTAACCACCGATGGACGAGAACTTTGCCTATTGGTCTGCCTCGTTTCAACGAGCAGGAAAATGGTTCTCTTCGTCCCTCGCCCTTGGTACCAACGTTGTTGCCAACATAACTGATAGGCTATCCTCTGACATGCCTTGCTATCATGACCGTGCAAGATGTCAGCACCCTTCCTACTTTTTAACCCACATGGTGGGCCCATAACCCATAGTTCCACAGGATCGAAACTTCACTCTCCTGTACAACCTTGATTCTGAAGTATACTATACACTTGGTTTTGTATGTATTTTTCGAGCCACCTTCCCTCACTTATTCTGTTCTGGTATCAGACACTATTTATTCTCGATGCTTTGAGCCCCTTTCACACTTTGTTTTAGACATCGAACGATTACCCACCCGGTTGAAGCTGTTATTGCACCTTCTTACCTTGCTCTCGATGACTTTCTTGATTTTCAACTCAAGAGATGCCTCTATACCATGTTGAGGTACCTATCTTGTGTTGACCTTCGTCCTTCCCGAGTCTTTCCCCCTTACTCCAACCCTTAAATCTCGGGACGAGATTTCTTGTAGTGGAGGAGATTTGTGACGCCCGGATAATTAAGCTATAGTAATCCTCTGCTAATGATGCCACGTCACCGTGGTTACTGTTGTTAAACTCACGTTGGTTCGAATCCGGTCCAAATTCAAATTTATATAAAGTCAAAAATAAAAGTTTTCTTATGTCAAACTAAAATGTTCAAACTGTGGCAAATTTTTCCATAAGTGATTATGGTGGTGAACCAACTTTTTGAAAGTGTTTTAGTGCACAAAAATTAATAAAACTGTTTAAAGAAAATAATAAAGGGAAAAACCTCCCCCCTCACCCTTGGCCGCTTGGCCACCAGACCCACTAGGTCGGCCCAGCCGGCCCACCAAGCCCCCCCCGTCGCTTCCCCCTTCCTTCATGTTCCTTGGACTCGGCCGCTACAGGGCGCTCCCGCCTGCGGTCGGCACCATGCCACCTCGCCGACGATGCTGGAGGCGATAAGGCCTCCACCGAGGCCTCTCCCCGAGATATTTCTCCCACACCCCACTCCCCTCTCTCCTCCTCCGCCTAGCCCCTTGCCCAGATCCCCTTTTGCCCGCTTCTTGACTCGCGCCATAGAGCGATGCCGCCTCCGTCATGTCATCGTGGCCATGGCCAACGGCCTCCCCGGGGCTCGACGGGTTGTTCTACGGCCTCCCCGGTGTCGTCTCCGTCCTCTACGTGCCCGTGACCGACCGATGGAGTTGTCTTGCGTCGCCTACGCCGTCGTCTTCTACTTTGGGCGGCTGAGATCGCTACGGTCGCCTCATCGTCTTCGGTGCTCCTCCGAGCCCGCTAGTCTACTCTGCCGCCCCACTGTAAGCCTCTGGCCAACCCCTGACTCCTCCTTGCTTTCCATTGTGCGTCGTAGCTACTTTCGTAACTTTCCCGCACGCCCAAGCGCTAACCACCGCGTAACTTCCCCGTCCGGCCCCCTCCCCGTGCTCTACCACGCCCTGGCTCCGCCCCTGCTGCGCTACTCCTTCTTCCGCGCCTAGCTACTGGTTGCTGTCAACCCTGGCCACGGGCCCGTCGGCGACACTCTTGCTGCCCCTGCTCACACAGCCGCACGAGCGCCCGCGGCCACAGCCCTGCTCGTCCGCCCACGCCTCCTCTCATGGCCACGCGCCCGCGCTGCCACCTACCCCCCTCTGTCCTCCCCTACACGCCCCGCTCCACGCTGCCCTCCTCATGCTGCCACTCCCCGCGCGCCCGCCTGGCCCCTTGTGCCGCGCCTGCTGCGCCCCGTTGCTCGTGCCTAGCCGCGCGCCAGCCGGCGCCCTGCCCCCCGCCATAGCTGCTGCTGCACCGCCTCGCGCTGCCCCGTCTTTCCTGTCACGGTCGCATCCGGCATGGCCTCCGGCCCGACCCCGCTGTGCTGCCTACCGGCTAGGCGCCGTGGTCGCCAGCACGCTCCGGTGCCCGTACGCCCGATTGCGCCCGGGTCTGCCCCCTCGTGCGGGCACCCGCCCCGTTACCCTGCTTCCGCCGCCTGCTAACCGCCCCCCTCGGGCCACTGACTTCAGGGGCCCAGCCCCTTTAAATATTAAAGAAACAAAAAAATTAGTTAAATTATTTAATTAATTTAAACACAATTAGTCTAATTAGTTAATTAGTTAGCACTAACAGAAACTGACATGTGGGTCTCCTGCCCAGTTGACCAGTCAACTGGTCAATAGTTGACCTGGTCAACGGGGCCCACTGTCAGCCTCTCGTGGCCCTGCTATGTGCACCCTGCTATGTGCACCCTGCTGGGTGCACATAGCAATTTCACCTTTTTTCGAATTAGTAATAAATGCAAAAATTGTTTAAATCTTTGAAAAATCATATAAAATAATCCGTAGCTCGGATGAAAAAGTTTTATACATGAAAGTTGCTCAGAATGACAAGGTGAATCCGAATACGCAGTCCGTTTACCTGTCAGATGCCTCCAACTATCTGAACATGTAACATTCCCCCTCAGGCCATCTGTGCGACACAGGTCCGGAACTGGGAAAACATTCCCGGTTGAATTCCCCCTTCACCTATATCGCGTAGTACTGCGTTAGAACACTCCTAGCACCGCTTTTTGTCTTGTCATGCATCTGTTTGCTCTGTATTTACTGTTTCTTCCCCCTCTTCTTCTCCGGTAGACCCCGAGACCGCTGTTGATGCCCCTGTGATCGACTGCTTCGACGATGACCCCCTCCTTCTCGCCTGAGCAACCAGGCAAGCCCCCCCTTTGATCATCCCGATATCGCCCATTCCATTCTCTCATGCTTGCATTAGATTTTGCTATTGTTATTGTTTGCTCCTATTCTGATGCATAGCCTGCTTTTGTAACATGCTCATTGTACCTTACCTGCTTATCCTAAACTGCTTAGTATAGGTTGGTTAGTGATCCATCAGTGACCCCACCCTGTCCTTGTTGCCCCTGCTTCATCATCGAAGACCCGATCAACGGGATCGAAGACCAGGCCCCGGCACCGCACATCACCTTCCCCTTTTGTTGCTCGACTCTGCAGAGTTACCTTCGAGTGCTGAGGGTGGAACCTCATATATCACTCCTGATGAGATCTCTGTAGTGTAGCTAATCGGTCGAGGTCATCGAGGGTGATTTCCTCCTTAACCACTTCCGATACGACTTTGTCGTGCAACCCCTCAAGTGTGAACCTCGAGGGTGGATCCTCTTACATTCACCTTGATGATTACATCGAGTGGAATTCACCGGGGGTTATTCCTTGGGTTTTCCCCTTGGTGTTAGACACACGGTTACTATGGTTACTATGACTTTACACTGAACCCTGTTACTAAAGACGGGTCGGCCCTGAGGGGTACCCGCGCGAGCATATTTGCGAGTGATGAGGAGTCGGGTTGACCTTGAGGGTGCCCGCGAGATAATTACGAGGCGTGGACGGGCATTCTTAGCCCTTGCCGCAAGTCCTCGAGATGGGGCGACAGGGTCACATCTTTCATGAGTCTCTGCTTGTTACCGCGCGTTCCTAATCCACTACGATTTGGATATTTGATCCGAGGGGCCTCTGGCCTGATAGCACTAACCATCACGTGGGCATAGTATGGGCGTTCTGCGTCGTATGTATCAGCCGAAGCTTAATAGAGGTTAGCGATTGAGCGGCGCGCGCCGAGTTGGACTGGAACGTCTCGCCTTGTATAAGGGAGGCTAGGTCTGCTCACCGACCGCCCATGCAACGTGCAGGAGTTCCCAGGGCGATGGCCCAAGACCCCTGGGGACATAGGTTTAGTCCGACGTGCTGACCTCTCTATCAAGCCTAGGTCGGGTTGCGGCGTATTGTTTGGCCGAGGCCGGTCATGACCCAGGAAAGTGTGTCCGACCGGAGTTAATTGAGCGTGGTGGGTAAGTTGGTGCACCCCTGCAGGGAAGAAAACATCTATCGATAGCCTGCCTTACGGTAACAGACACTTGGAGTTGTATCCCGATCGATACAACTAGAACCGGATACTTGAGATGAGACATGGATATGAGAAATGGATAGTATGGCTCTGGGATAGCTTTCTCGTAGGGAGTCGAGAAAGGATCTCTGGCCGAGGTTGTTAACACTACTACTACTTACATTATGCTAATATGCACTCTTCTAATGCGGCAAGACCTCCAAAGATGCTGAAGATGCTAGTCGTCGATAGGACTAGGCCTTTTCTCTATTCTGGTTTTTCTGCAGCCCAGTCCACATATACAACCCATCCTTTGATACTTTTGCATTTTAGTGTAGATCCTTGCTTGCGAGTACTTTGGATGAGTACTCATGGTTGCTTTTCTCCCTCTTTTTCCCCTTTTCCTTTATTTCCGGGTGTTGCAACCAGATGGTGGAGTCCAGGAGCCAGATGCCACCACCGATGCTTACTACTACCCCGAGGGTGCCTACTGCTACGTGGAGACTGCTGACGACCAGGAGTAGTTAGGAGGCTCCCAGGTAGGAGGCCTTGCCTTTTCGATCGTTGTAGCTTTTGTGCTAGCCTTCTTAAGGCAAACTTGCCTAACCTATGTCTGTACTCAGTTATTGTTGCTTCCGCTGACACTTGTGTATTCAAGCTTATGTATTCGAGCCCTCGAGGCCCCTGGCTTGTAATATAAAGCTTGCATTATTTTAATTTGTGTCTATAGTTGTGTTGTGATATCTTCCCGTGAGTCCTTGATCCTGATCATACACATTTGCGTGTATGATTAGTGCATGATTGAATTAAGGGCTTCACACTTGACGAGCCTAGCATATGCAGATATGGCCTCTGTCGTGGATTTGTCACGACAGATGTCCTAGTGTGAGGACTTAGTCGCGAGGCCAACGCATCTATGTGGTAGCTTGAGAGGGGTTGAGCGGGACGAGAGACGCGATGTTTTACCCAGGTTCGGCCCCTCACGGTGGAGGTAAAAGCCTACATCCTGCTTCATTGATATTGATGATGATGATCACGGTTACAAGAGTGCTCTAACTTGAGAGCTATTGTCTAAACCTAACTTGTCCAACTTGTGGAACTTGTAAAACTTGTCCCTTTTGGGGAGCCCTGCCCCTCCGTATATATGTTGGAGGGGCGGGTTACATGTAGAGTCCTATTAGGATTAGGACTAGTCTATCTCTAATACAAACCGGATACAAGTCCGGGTCTTAACTCCTTGTAAGATAAATGTTCCTCATGCCTTTCCTATTAAACCGGCCCACCATTATCATAAACCGGCATGTTGGGCCTTGGGCCTTGTCATCCATCTGGAACACGCGCCAGGTCACCAATGAGTCTTCAGGCTCGTGAATCGTCATACCAGTGAACCGCCAGACACGTAAACCGCCAATCCTCTGGCGGTTTACCAATGAAACGCCTAGTCCGGCCGGGTTATACTTCCGGCCGGTTTATGCCGCGGGGTATATCCCCGACATTAGCCCCCAAGTTTAGCTTGGATTTATCCATGGTAAACTTATGCTGCAAAAGAAACACAAGAACAAATTTGACAGGTTGTGCTCCGGGTTAAGAATTCTTGTAAACCGGTACCTGATCACCCTTAAGTCCTTGTTATTTCCTCCTTCTGGGAAGTCCGGGTCAACAGACCAGCTTCATAATCAATTTGCCGACATTGGTTTGTCACAGAAATATTGTGAAGAATAACTCCTTTGATTCAGCTCCCAAAGCACCGGTTTAAGAAATATGGGTCTTGAAATACTTATCTGATATTCAGCCGGTTTGAAGATGTAAAAGTTGCCGGTTTGAGAATGTTAAACTGTGCCGGTTTAAGACTTGAACTTGCCGGTTTATCATTACCGGTTTACAAATATTGACGGCACCGGGTCATAATTGTTGTCGACGCCGGGTCATGTAACTGATCTTCCTGATTTGCTCAAAACTGATAAAATGAAGATGTTCCTCCTTTATATGCATAATACCTGTAGCCCCCAAGTCTTAAGAGGAGAACATAATGATAACTTAAGACTTGCTCCAATAAGTGTTTCAACCTTGAACAAATCTGGTTTGTTCATCTAAAAACTGAATACTCCATATATGTAGCCCCCAAGTGCCGGGTTGTCATGCTTGCAGCAACCTGGGACTTGTAATTGCTTATAAAAACTTCAATCAGTGTAACCCCCAAGGGCCGTGTCATTATTCAATAATGAGCAGGAACTTTGTAAATATAATTATGTAGATTTTAGCAGTGATGTGTAGCCCCCAAGGGCCGGCTTAGTAAGATAATACTGAACCAGGACTTGATATATACTTCAATGAAAATAACATCTTATAATGTAGCTTCCATCGTAGGGCTTGAACCAACGTCCACAAGGTTAAGAGCTTTGTGCTTTACCAACTGAGCAATGGATCCTTCAATATTATGGACGAAAACTTGTGTACCTTGAATTGTTGACAGGAGCAATTGGTAGCCCCCGAGGGCCGGCTCATTATAATATGATGAGTCGGGTCTTCAATAAGACTAGTAAAAATGACTTTGCATTAGCCCCCAAGTGTCATGATGCATGCTTGCAGCGACATGAGACTTGCATGTAATCTCAATTTGAATAATGTAGCCCCCAAGTGCCGGGTTTTAAGCTTGCAGCGACTCGGGACTATTCCTTCCATTGTAGAATAAATCATATCCTTTGATAAAATAATAGCCATTGCGCTAAAGCGACTTTGAAAATTTAATAATACCGGTTATTAATAACCATAAAAATCCAGTCATGTTGGCTATTCAAGATAATATAATCCGGTATGAAAACCTTATTCATTGAATATCATAATGAAAATTCAGCCAAGTTTGGCTATTTGAATAATATAACCCAATGATTTATAAGCGCATGATTCCAATGGCGCAATCCAAATATATATACTGGCGACTTATGGTCCAAAGCCAGGCCGGTTTAACAAACCTGTTTCTGCATACAACAAGTTTAAAGTGTCCTGGCGGTTTACCGCCGGACGGGTCATAATGCCCAACATATAACCCGGGTTTATAACCAAGGCTGCACTTAAGAATAATCAAATATGAAATATATCATACCTGTGACATTGAATCACATTGTTGGTTTTACCAACTTTTTGTAGTAAAGGTGATAACCCCAATTTTGAGTACTGATGACTCCTTCCATATTGTGCCAGTTTAGGATAAAACCGTACCGGGTTGTGATAAACACCGGATTATCCATATTCGATGCTGGTGACTTGTAGTCGAAACCAGGCAAGGTTAAATAATCTCCGGATTGTAACTTGTACTGACAACTTATAGTTGACAGCCTAACCGGGTTGAGAAAACTCCGGTTTATAATTGAGTTTGTACTAACAACTGATAGTTGAAAGCTTGTGCCGGGTTAAGAAATGCCGGACTGATGAAATGACTTATAGTCTGGCCGGGTCAATGGACGCCGGTTTACCTTAAAACCATATCAAAGGAGAAAAAACTTTGACAAAAAGCAAATGAAAACTTGTAGTCGAGGCTTTTCAAGGGCTGCCAGGCCCAAAATCGAGGCTTTTCATGGGCTGCCAGGCCGCTGAGTTAAACCATTTGACAAAGACTTTTAAGATGACCCTCCAACTAACCAATCATCATTTTAACTTTGACAAGTTCAGGGTCTCAATGAGAGTAACTGTCAAACGTTCGACGGGTCGTGCCAGGATTACCTGGATAGGAGTGGCTTACTTGATGAAGGCAGGTTAACCCGGGGTTTTAGGTGAATACACCAGGCTTCCAAGCCGTGGGTCGATACCCAGCTACAAGGGTCCTTTCAAACTCTTTGGTATTTGACACAAAGAGCCCCCAAGTAACTTTGTGAGCTGTGCTCAATGGGTGCCTATGTTTGAGTTGTGCGTATCAACAAGACTCTTTTGGCCCCTTGGGTGTGAAGCTCCCAAGCTTTGTTGTGGCGTGATAGCCGGATTAATGGATAGGACTCCGCTTTGTAAGCTGAAGCCCCCATGTGATATATTTCTGAGCTATGCTCGCCGGGTGCCTATGTTTGAGTTGTGATGTGCAACAAACTCTCTTTGGCCCCTGATGATAATATTATCTTGATAGCCGCATCAAGAAGGTAGTAACGCCATGTTCTCTTTGGTGAATACACCTATGTTTGAACAGGAAGCCCCCAAGTAATCATATGAAGATGAACCCATAAGGCAGGATACCCATGTTTGAACCGCGCGTCCGGGCAGCAGGTCCTCTTGGGCAACCTTTAACTTTTTGCAAGAGATAAATTCTTCTTGAACCGGAAATTCTTAAACCGGATATTGAGAGATTCAAAGCTTTGTGGGAGACATCTTCCCCTTGAGCCGGATATTAAACCGAAATCCTTCTTTTTAAGCCGGAAATTTTCTGACGGCCTTTAAATTTGCACCAATATGGCGGTTTAGGGTCCTGCATTAAACAACTTTGCAAACTGGAGTAATTGCTCTTTTAAAGAAGGCAATATGTAATATAAAATATATTGGATGGATTTCACCTGATATATCATGCCAGGGATTATCCACCATGGAGTTGATGATCACCATGGTGAAGCTGAAATTAATCACGACCGAGTCGGCCACGGCGTTGTAAACTAGCGTGGACACGTGAACCGGCCACGACGGCGGATGGGCGAGTCATCCGTGGCGTTGTAAGACAACGCGGACAGATGAGTAAATCACAGGGATGGTTCCGGTGAGTTGAAGTAGTCCGGGCCGCAAGGGTGGCGGCTTGCGCGTCCATTTACTGGGTAATGAGGCACGGACGAACACCGGGCGCAATGTTGCAAGTACGTGCTCCGTACCCATGGTATAAACCACAATTGTCCTGCGTACAAAACATACAACAGGGCGGAGTAGTTGTTTGTCGAAGGAAATCAACATATACTTAACAATATATGTAAGATAAATATCACCTGATTTTAGGCAACAGATGATCACCATATGGCATCTGTAGGTAACCAAGAACTTTTGTGTTGATCCTTTCAAAGGCCTCGCGAGAGTTCGTCGTAGTTTGTATAATCTCCACTGCGTGCAAACTGTAGTATACTCTTTGGCCGGTTCAGAGGTGTGAAGGCCGTAGACGAAGTCACTTTGGCCGGGGTGGCTCAATGGCAACTCCGTCGGGGCGGCTCGCAACACTTGGAGGCCGGCGGTTTGGGAGGTTTGGGGGCCGGCGGCTCAAAGCAGCAGCAGCGGCACCCTTGGGTCAATGACGATGGTAGAAGATGACCCAGTGCAGCGGCGGTTCAGAAGTGCAGCAGCGGCGACGGCAGGACCCAGTCCGGAGACGTGGCGATATCTTGATGCGGCGCGTGGAGACGAGGCCGACTCCGTGCGACCTAGATCTCCTCCGGGTCGTGCTTGGCTTGACCCATCAGTTTGACTAGTGCCTGGAGGTGCAGCTATAGTGCTTGTAGAAGGAGCAGCAACGGCGAGGCATCTCGAGGCAGCAGCGCAGCCATGGGGCAGCGACGAGGTGTGTGGGCCGAGGCAGAGGAGGCACATCGGGGGCAGCCCCGACTAGTGGTGATTGGTGAAGGCGGTGATTTAGCGCGGGCGAGTCAGATGTCCGCTCGGCCGGCTCACAGGAAAAAGTTTGAGCATCGTGGGCCAGGGCCAAATCTGCGGCCACGTCCCTGTCTTTCTCCGGGTCGTACTTTGACTCGGCAACCCCACGCCCTTTTCTTTCTTTCTTGTGTGCTGCGCTGTTGATTGGACGTCTCGGCTCATATTTCCTTGTACAGCCTGCCTCCATGTATGTATAGCTATCCGAGATAGCAATTCTGAAAATTAAACTAGCACTCAACCTACGTGAGCAGCATAGATCCTGTTTTGTCCTTTGTACGATAACATGCAGCAGTAGTTGGTATGATTGATGGACGTTCTATGGCTTGGAAGTCGCCGCAGCGACAAAACACCTCGGGACTGGGTGCGTCAGAAAAACGTGCTGTAACAGAAAACACGGCCCAGCGGCTTGCGATTCAACTGCAAAAAAATTCTCTTGCACTCCTGCTGGCCCCTGTGACGTGATCCTTGGCGGCGATAGTACATCCGACGCACTCTTAATCTTCTGGAACGTAAACCTTCATCTGTCTACTCGCGAGCTCTTCGATCCCTGAAGAGATCCCTCCAAGAACTCAACACCACCTCGTCGCTGCCCCACGGTGGGCGCCAACTGTCGTGGAATTGTCACGGCAGATGTCCTAGTGTGAGGACTTAGTCGCGAGGCCAACACATCTATGTGGTAGCTTGAGAGGGGTTGAGTGGGACGAGAGACGCGATGTTTTACCCAGGTTCGGCCCCTCACGGTGGAGGTAAAAGCCTACATCCTGCTTCATTGATATTGATGATGATGATCACGGTTACAAGAGTGCTCTAACTTGAGAGCTATTGTCTAAACCTAACTTGTCCAACTTGTGGAACTTGTAAAATTGTCCCTTTTGGGGAGCCCTGCCCCTCCGTATATATGTTGGAGGGGCGGGTTACATGTAGAGTCCTATTAGGATTAGGACTAGTCTATCTCTAATACAAACCGGATACAAGTCCAGGTCTTAACTCCTTGTAAGATAAATGTTCCTCATGCCTTTCCTCTTAAACCGGCCCACCATTATCATAAACCGGCATGTTGGGCCTTGGGCCTTGTCATCCATCTGGAACATGCGCAGGGTCACCAATGAGTCTTCAGGCTCGTGAATCGTCATACCAGTGAACCGCCAGACACGTAAACCGCCAATCGTCTGGCGGTTTACCAATGAAACACCTAGTCCGGTCGGGTTATACTTCCGGCCGGTTTACGCCGCGGGGTATATCCCCGACAGCCTCGGAACACTAGAGTCCGAAAGGTCGAGCGTGAATCATATAGTAGATATGATCAACATAGTGATGTTCACCATTGAAAACTACTCCATCTCACATGATGATCGGACATGGTTTAGTTGATATGGATCACGTGATCAGTTAGATGATTAGAGAGATGTCTATCTAAGTGGGAGTTCTTAAGTAATTTGATTAATTGAACTTTAATTTATCATGAACTTAGTACCTGATAGTATTTTGCATGTCTATGTTGTTATTGATAGATGGCCCATGCTGTTGGTCCGTTGAATTTTAATGTGTTCCTAGAGAAAGCTAAGTTGAAAGATGATGATAGCAATTACACGGACTGGGTCCATAACTTGAGGATTATCCTCATTGCTACACAGAAGAATTACGTCCTGGAAGCACCGCTAGGTGACAAACCAGCTACAGGAGCAACACCAGATGTTATGAACACCTGGCAGAGCAAAGCTGATGACTACTCGATAGTTCAGTGTGCCTTGCTTTACAGCTTAGAACCGGGACTTCAACAATGTTTTGAACATCATGGAGCATATGAGATGTTCCAGGATTTGAAGTTAATATTTCAAGCAAATGCCCGGATTGAGAGATATGAAGTCTCCAATAAGTTCTACATCTGCAAGATGGAGGCGAATAGTTCTGTTAGTGAACATATACTCAGAATGTCTGGGCACCACAACCACTTGACTCAACTGGGAGTTAATCTTCCTGATGATAGTGTCATTGACAGAGTTCTTCAATCACTGCCACCAAGCTACAAGAGCTTCGTGATGAACTATAATATGCAAGGGATGGATAAGACGATTCCTGAGCTCTTCGCAATGCTAAAGGCTCCAGAGGTAGAAATCAAGAAGGAGCATCAAGTGTTGATGGTCAACAAGACCACCAATTTCAAGAAAAAGGGTAAAGGGAAGAAGGGGAACTTCAAGAAGAACAGCAAGCCAGTTGCTGCTCAAGTGAAGAAACCCAAGTATGGACCTAAGCCTAAGACTGAGTGCTTCTACTGCAAAGGAACTGGTCACTGGAAGCGGAACTGCCGTAAGTATTTGGCGGAGAAGAAGGATGGCAAAGTGAAAGGTATATTTGATATACATGTTATTGATGTGCACCTTACTAATGCTCGCAGTAGTGCCTGGGTATTTGATACTGGTTCAGTTGCTAACATTTGCAACTCAAAACAGGGGCTACGGATTAAGCGAAGATTGGCTAAGGACGAGGTGACGATGCGCGTGGGAAATGGTTCCAAAGTCGATGTGATCACCGTCGACACGCTACCTCTACATCTACCTTCGGGATTAGTTTTAGACCTAAATAATTGTTATTTCGTGCCAGCGATGAGCATGAACATTATATCTGGATCTTGTTTGATGTGAGACGGTTATTCATTTAAGTCAGAGAATAATGGTTGTTCTATTTATATGAGTAATATCTTTTATGGTCATGCACCCTTGATGAGTGGTCAATTTTTACTAAATCTTGATAGTAGTGATACACATGTTCATAGTATTGAGGCCAAAAGATGCAGAGTTGATAATGATAGCGCAACTTATTTGTGGCACTGCTATTTAGGTCATATTGGTGTAAAGCGCATGAAGAAACTCCATTCTGATGGACTTCTGGAATCACTTGATTATGAATCACTTGGTACATGCGAACCATGCCTCATGGGAAAGATGACTAAAACTCCGTTCTCCGGAACAATGGAGCGAGCAACAGAGTTATTGGAAGTCGTACATACTGATGTTTGTGGTCCAATGAACATTGAAGCTCGCGGCGGATATCGTTATTTTCTCACCTTCACAGATGATTTGAGCATATATGGGTATATCTACTTGATGAAACATAAGTCTGAAACATTTGAAAAGTTCAAAGAATTTCAGAGTGAAGTGGAAAATCATCGTAACAAGAAAAATCAAGTTTCTATGATCTAATCGTGGAGGTGAATATTTGAGTTATGAATTTGGACTTCATTTGAAACAATGTGGAATAGTTTCACAACTCACGCCACCTGGAACACCACAGCGTAATGGTGTGTCCAAACATCGTAATCATACTTTACTAGATATGGTGCGATCTATGATGTCTCTCACTAATTTACCGCTATTGTTTTGGGGTTACGCTTTAGAGACAGCTGCATTCATGTTAAATAGGGCACCATCTAAATCCGTCGAGACGACACCTAATGAACTGTGGTTTGGCAAGAAACCCAAGTTGTCATTTCTTAAAGTTTGGGGCTGCGATGCTTATGTGAAAAAGCTTCAACCTGATAAGCTCAAACCCAAATCGGAGAAATGTGTGTTCATAGGATACCCAAAGGAGACTGTTGGGTACACCTTCTATCACTGATCCGAAGGCAAGATATTTGTTGCTAAGAATGGATCCTTTCTAGAGAAGGAGTTTCTCTCGCAAGAAGTGAGTGGGAGGAAAGTAGAACTTGATGAGGTAAATGTACCTTCTCCTTTGTTGGAAAGTAGTTCATCACTAAAATCAGTCCCAGTGATTCCTACACCAGTAACTGAGGAAGCTAATGATGATGATCATGAAACTTCTAATCAAGTTACTACCGAACCTCGTAGGTCAACTAGAGTAAGATCTGCACCAAAGTGGTACGGTAATCCTGTTCTGGAAGTCATGTTACTTGACCATGACGAACCTACGAACTATGAGGAAGCGATGATGAGCCAAGATTCCGCAAAATGGCTTGAGGCCATGAAATCTGAGATGGGATCCATGTATGAGAACAAATTATGGACTTTGATTGACTTGCTCAATGATCGATGAGTGAGGGAGTCCTGGATTAGGGGTTCTCCGGACAGCCGGACTGTATCCTTTGGCCGGACTATTGGACTATGAAGATACAAGATTGAAGACTTCGTCTTGTGTCCGGATGGGACTTTCCTTGGCGTGGAAGGCAAGCTTGGCAATACGGATATGTAGATCTCCTCCCTTGTAACCGACTCTATGTAACCCTATCCCCCTCAGGTGTCTATATAAACCGGAGGGTTTAGTCCGTAGGACAACAACAATCATACCATAGGCTAGCTTCTAGGGTTTAGCCTCTACGATCTCGTGGTAGATCAACTCTTGTAATACTCATATCATCAAGATCAATCAAGCAGGACATAGGGTATTACCTCCATCAAGAGGGCCCGAACTTGGGTAAACATCGTGTCCCCCGCCTCCTGTTACCATCTGCCTTAGACGCACAGTTCGGGACCCCCTACCCGAGATCCGCCGGTTTTGACACCGACATTGGTGCTTTCATTGAGAGTTCCACCGTGCCGTCACCGTAAGGCTTGATGGCTCCTTCAATCATCGGTAACGATGCGGTCCAGGGTGAGGTTTTCCCCCCCGGACAGATCTTCGTATTCGGCGGCTTCGCACTGCGGGCCAACTCGCTTGGCCATCTGGAGCAGATTGAGAGTTACGCCCCTGGCCATTATGTCAGGTTCAGAAACTTAAACTACAATGCCGACATCCGCGAAGATTTGATCTTAGACGGATTCGAGCCTATGTCAGGTGCGCCGCACAATCACGACGAGCATGACGTAACTCTGCCATCGGACAGTGTTCGGGAAATCACACCTGCAACTACTCTGACCTTCAATCCGGAGCAAATTGCGCCATCCGAGGATGGGTGGATAGACCCCGCCATGGAGGCCGCACTCTTAGTGGCGATAGAGCCAGATACTGACTTCACCCCTTACGAGAGTCGTGTTGCCAAACCATCGGATTCATCTCCGGCCACGGACTCCGAGCCGCCTGCGTCCGTGCCTATCGAATCCGATTGGTGCCGATCATGGAGTTCACCTCCACAGACATCTTTCAGCACTCACCTTTCGGCGACGTGCTAAATTCATTAAGGTCTCTCTCCTTGTCAGGAGAACCTTGGTCAAACTATGTCCGGCTAGAATGGGGTGCGGAGAACGAAGAAATTCGCTCCCCACCCACCACCCACTTAGTAGCCACTGTCGATGATTTAACCGACATGCTCGACTTCGACTCCGAAGACATCAACGGTATGGACGACGATGTAGGAGACGAACAGGAACCACCGCCCACAGGGCGCTGGACCGCCACCTCATCATATGATATATACATGGTGGACACCCCCAAAGAAGGCAATGGCGACGAGACATCGGGGGATGACCCCTCCAAGAAGCAACCCAAGCGCCAACGTCAGCGGCGCCGCTCTAAGTCTCGCCATAGCAAAAGTAGTGATACCGACACAAGAGACAATAACACTCCGGATAGTGCAGAAGACGACAACAATCCCCTCCAGCACGATTTAGATCGGGAGGGTGAACAAGCTAGCCCTCCAGAGCGGGCAGCAGATAGAGAATCGGAGGAGGACAATTACATGCCTCTCTCTGAAGACGACGTGAGCCTCAGCGACGAAAAATTTATCGTGCCTGAGGATCCCGTTGAGCAGGAGCGCTTCAAGCACCGGCTTATTGCCACATCAAATAGCTTGAAGAAAAAACAACAACAGCTTCGGGATGATCAAGATTTGCGCCCGAGGAATACGAACTCGAGCGCCCCTCCAAGAGTTACCCAAAGCGTAGGTCGCTACCCCGACTTGAGGAGGAAGCACTAAAACCTACATCACCAGTGTACGATGCGGCTGACCGGCCACCTCGTGGCCGAGCCAGAGAGGCGTTTCAGCCTGAAGTTCAGCCTGCACCCCGCCGCCACTCAAAGAAAAATATCAAGGCCTGGGGCAACACGCGGGACCTGCGAGACATATTGGAAAGCAGGGCAAAACATGCAAGGTCGATATACGGGTCACGGGGGCGCGCGCCAACGTGGGACGATGACCGTCACGCCGGATACACTAAAAGTAAATCCAGCCGGGCCGAATATAGCAGACATGACTCATATGAACTGCGTCGTGATATAGCCCGGCACAGAGGCGCCGCACACCCCCTATGCTTCACTGATGAAGTTATGGATCACGAATTCTAGGAGGGTTTTAAACCCGTAAATATCGAATCGTACGATGGTACAACAGACCCCACTGTATGGATTGAGAATTTCCTCCTCCACATCCACATGGCTCGCGGTGATGATCTGCATGCCATCAAGTAACTCCCACTAAAACTCAAAGGACCAGCTCGACATTGGATGAATAGCTTGCCAGCAGACTCCGTCAGCATTTGGGAGGATTTGGAAGATGCATTCCTTGACAACTTCCAGGGCACTTATGTCCGACCACCGGATGCTGATGACTTGAGACATATAACTCAGCAGCCAGGGGAATCGGCCAGGCAATTCTGGACATGGTTCCTAACTAAGAAAAACCAAATTGTCGACTTTCCAGAATCAGAGGCCTTAGCGGCATTCAAACATAACATCCGTGACAAGTGTCTCGCCCGGCACCTCGGCTAGGAGAAGCTGAAGTCTATGGCAGCCCTCACGACACTCATGACCCACTTTTGCACGGGGAGGATAGCTGGCTGGCTCGCAGCAACAACACATCAAGGAATCCGAGCACTTCGGATACTAAAGATGCCAATGGCAGACCATGTTGTAACAGACACAAGCGCCGCAACAATGGCGATAACGCCAATCATACGACAGTCAATGCCGGATTCATAGGCTCTAGATCCGGTCAGCGGAAAAAGCCATTCAAAAGAAGTACTCCGGGCCCGTCCAATTTGGATCGCATACTTGATCGCTCGTGTCAAATCCACGGCACCCCTGATAAGCCAGCTAATCACACCAACAGAGAATGCTGGGTGTTCAAGCAGGCCGGCAAGTTAAATGCCGAAACAAGGACAAGGGGCTGCACAGTGATGATGATGAGGAGCCCCGGTGATAACCCACAAGTATAGGGGATCGCAACAGCTTTCAAGGGTAGAGTATTCAACCCAAATTTATTGATTCGACACAAGGGGAGCCAAAGAATATTCTCAAGTATTAGCAGCTGAGTTGTTAATTCAACCACACCTGGAAACTTAGTATCTGCAGCAAAGTGTTATTAGCAAAGTAATATGATAGTAGTGGTAGCGGCAACAAAAGTAAAGATAGCAATAGTAATGTTTTTGGTATTTTGTAGTGATTGTAACAGTAGCAGCGGAAAAGTAAATAAGCGAGAACCAGTATATGGAAAACTCGTAGGCACCGGATCAGTGATGGATAATTATGCCGGATGCGGTTCATCATGTAACAGTCATAACATAGAGTGACACAGAACTAGCTCCAATTCATCAATGTAATGTAGGCATGTATTCTGTATATAGTCATACGTGCTTATGGAAAAGAACTTGCATGACATCTTTTGTCCTACCCTCCCGTGGCAGTGGGGTGCTATTGGAAACTAAGGGATATTAAGGCCTCCTTTTAATAGAGAACCGGAAGAAAGCATTAGCACATAGTGAATACATGAACTCCTCAAACTATGGTCATCACCGGGAGTGGTCCCGATTATTGTCACTTCGGGGTTGCCGGATCATAACACATAGTAGGTGACTATAGACTTGCAAGATAGGATCTAGAACTCACATATATTCATGAAAACATAATAGGTTCAGATCTGAAATCATGGCACTCGGGCCCTAGTGACAAGCATTAAGCATAGCAAAGTCATAGCAACATCAATCTCAGAACATAATGGATACTAGGGATCAAACCCTAACAAAACTAACTCGATTACATGATAAATCTCATCCAACCCATCACCGTCCAGCAAGCCTACGATGGAATTACTCACGCACGGCGGTGAGCATCATGAAATTGGTGATGGAGGATGGTTGATGATGACGACGACGATGAATCCCCCTCTCCGGAGCCCCGAACGGACTCCAGATCAGCCCTCCCGAGAGGTTTTGGGGCTTGGCGGCGGCTCCATATCGTAAAATGCGATGATTTCTTCTCTCTGATTTTTTTCTCATTGAAACTCAATATATGGAGGTGGAGTTGGAGTCGGAGACGCAACAGGGGGCCCACGAGGTAGGGGGCGCGCCCTAGGGGGGGGGGCGCCCCCCACCCTCGTGAGAAGGGTGTGGGCCCCCTGGTCTTCATCTTTGGCGAGGATTTTTTATTGTTTTTTCTAAGATGTTTCGTGGAGTTTCAGGTCATTCCGAGAATATTTGTTTTCTGCACATAAAACAACACCATGGTAATTCTGCTGAAAACAACGTCAGTCCGGGTTAGTTTCATTCAAATCATACAAGAGAGTCCAAAACAAGGGCAAAAGCGTTTGGAAAAGTAGATACGACGGAGACGTATCAACTCCCCCAAGCTTAAACCCATGCTTGTCCTCAAGCAATTCAGTTGACAAACTGAAAGAAAGAAAGAAAAACTTTTACAAACTCTGTTTGCTCTTGTTGTTGTAACTATGTCAAGCCAGCATTCAAGTTTTCACCATAGATCATAACTAACCACATTTGCAATAATTCTCAGGTCTCATCATTACTCATATCAATAGCATAATCAACTAGCAAGTCATAATAATAAATCTCGGATGACAACACTTTCTCAAAACAATCATAATATGATATAACAAGATGGTATCTCGCTAGCCCTTTCTGAGACCGCAAAACATAAATGCAGAGCACCTTTAAAGATCAAGGACTGACTAGACATTGTAATTCATGGTAAAAGAGATCCAATCATAGTCATACCCAATATAAATTAACAGTGATGAATGCAAATGATGGCTGTGCTCTCCAGCTAGTGCTTTTTAATAAGAGGGTGATGACTCAACATAAAAGTAAATGGATAGGCCCTTCGCAGAGGGAAGAAGAGATTTGTAGAGGTGTCAGAGCTCAGTTTTGAAATAGAGATAAATTGTATTTTGAGCGGTATACTTTCATTGTCAACGTAACAACTAAGAGATGGCGATATCTTCCATGCTAAACACATTATAGGCGGTTTCCAAATGAAAGTGCGTTATATCGACTAGAGGGGGGGGGGGGTGAATAGGCGATTTTTATGAAAGTCTTCAAAATGTGGAAGTTATGAAGACAAATGATAGAAATAAACCTATTACCCTGCAGCGGAAGGTAGACTACACTAGGCAAGCCATAGTCAAGTATTCAATAGAGTGAAAGCACAATGACTAATAGCAGCAATGTAGTAAGGATCAGGTAGGAAGATATTGTGAAGCCACACAGAACAGCAGTCACTCAGTGAAGACAAAAGATAGTGCGAACATACAATGACTTCACAAGGAGTAACAGTAAGTAAAGGGAAGGGAAGATGAAACCAGTGACTCGCTGAAGACAATGATTTGTTGGACCAGTTCCAGTTGCTGTGACAACTGTACGTCTGGTTAGGGCGGCTAGGTATTTAAACCTTAGGACACACAGTCCCGGACACCCAGTCCTGAACACGCAGCTCAGGACACCCAGTCCTCACCGTATCCCCTTGAGCTAAGGTCACACAGACCTCACCCAATCACTCTGGTAAGTCTTCAAGGTAGACTCCCAAACCTTCACAGACTTCGTTCACCGGCAATCCACAATGTCTCTTGGATGCTCAGAACACGACGCCTAACCGGCTGGAGGATGCACAGTCCTCAAGTGTAATAAGTCTTCAGATCACACAGACAAGAAGACTTAAGTGATGCCTAATTCTCTTTGGCTCTGGGTGGTTAGGGCTTTATCCTCGCAAGGAATTCTCTCTCAAAGGCTTCGAGGTGGGTTGCTCTCAAACAACAAAAACCGTACTCTGAATCTGAGCAGCCAACCGTTTATGGTTGTAGGGGGTGGGCTATTTATAGCCACTTGGCAACCCGACCTGCTTTGTCTGAAATGACCCTGGGTCACTAAGGAACTGACACGTGTTCCAACAGTCAGATTTCAAACTCACACGGCAACTTTACTTGGGCTTCAAGCAAAGCTGACTTGCCCGACTCTGGATAAGATTCGCTCTCAAAGTCTTCACTCGAAGACATAGGTTTTGTTTAAGCGTCACTTCAATCATTCTGACTGGTTCTCTTGGACCCCACTTAACAGTAGGTGGTTCCTATGACTCAACACAGAAGAAAGAGAACTACGAAAGATCTAAGTCTTCGAGCTCCATAGGCTTCATGTGGTGTCTTCTCTTGTCATAGTCTTCAATGTGAATATCTTCATATACCACCTTTGACTTCAATGTCTTCATACATTTTTAGGGGTCATCTCTGGTAGGAAAACCGAATCAATGAGGGACTTCTACCTGTGTTATCCTGCAATTCTCACAAACACATTAGTCCCTCAACTAGGTTTGTCGTCAATACTCCAAAACCAACTAGGGGTGGCACCAGACGCACTTACAATCTCCCCCTTTTTGGTGATTGATGACAAACTAGTTGAAGTTTTCAACGGGGAATATAATCTGTGAAATTGTAAAGGATAAGGAATTGTCTTCATAAGTTGCAAGGGCTCCCCCTGAAGATGTGCATATAAGTAATTTGCTTTTGGAATGCAAATGCACATGGCAGGTTGTACTTGTGGAGATCCACTTCAACTTATGATGACAATCCACTATGCGTGTGAAAGTATATGAAGATAATGACATGCATAATGGAAAATGGACGTCTGCAGAATGATCTAAGTGCGGAATTTATGATCGCAACACAAGGTGGCAGATAAGTAGCAGACGACCATCGAGTTTAAGTGTTACAACTCAAAGAACCAAATGTAGCAAAACGAGAGTTGTAAGCACGAAGCAAAATATAAAGCACCCGCCCATATGGACCCGCTTGAAGACTATCAACCTCATATGCTTCTCCCCCTTTTGTCAGTAAGGACCAAAAAGGTTTGAAGACATAGATCATCTACTCGTTCCCATGAGGAGTAGGTGAAGCAGCAGGGTCGTTGGTGGTGTTTGGCGGTGCTGAAGAGCTTGGAGCAGAGTCGAAGCGTGCTGAAGGAGGTGGCGGTGAAGTAGCATCGTCTTCATGCTCGATCACTCTGGCATTCACAGTTGCAGCAGAGGAAGAGAACTCAGAGTCTTCAAGGGATGGAGTTTGTCGTAGCACTGCCCTTCGAGGAGGTGTGGAGTCGAACTTGAATCGCTCAGTGAAGCCATCCTCTTGAAGATCATCTTCAGAACACATCCGCGTTAGCCCTTTCCATGTGCGGCGAGAGGTTTCATGGGCAACAAAAGCATTCTTGGTGGCAAGATTGCGAATGCGATTAACATCCACCAAGAGGCTTTGCATCTGACGCTTCAGCCAGTCATGATGCCTATCCTGTTTCTGATGAAGAGCCACAAGAAGCTCTCGGTCGTTGAGAACACGAGTGCGCTTCTTGGGTCGTGGAGCAGTTGTACTGTCAGTGGCTTCAGTGAGAGCAGGATGCGGTGCACGTGTAGTGCCAGCCAAAGGATACACACGAGTTACGACTTCCACGCCTTCAATGTTCTGAGTGAAACTTTGATGCTCTGCATTCTGAAGACTGAGAGGTTCCTTGGCAGGCTCAGGATAGATGGCTTCAATAGACATATCCACATCAGGCAAAAAGATCCGATGGTTGCGGGCCGAGGGCTGATATGAGATAGCGGAGTGAAGTTTGATCAGCCGCATCACCCAAGGGGCGTAGAACTTCAAACCAAACAGATCAGAGCCAGATGCAGCAAGTTGGCAAATGAAGAAATCCTGTGTATTGAAGCATTTTCCATGAAGAATGTAGAAGACCAAAGTCTTCATTGCACCTTCCAGCTTGGCATAGGGAGAATGTCCTTTGATTGGCCAGAGAGTTCGCCTTATGATGTGATAAATGGTTCTTGGCAGATACTCAAGGTCTTCAACGAAGAACTCCGTGGGATAAGCAACATCTTGGGGCAATGGCTTCATCATACTGAGCATCTGACTCATATTAGGTTCAGTCTTCTGAAAGATGCTCTCAATAGCTTCACTATGAAGCTGACAGCCATGCTCGTAGAGATCGCCAGGAGTGGGCAAACCAGTGAGCTCAATGATGTCAAAGGCTTTGGCTTCGTGATGAACGTTTCCTGTCATCCACTCCAGGACCCAAGTCTTCGGATCTCTGCTATACCCGCGGATGTGAAGTGTGGCATAGAATTGGAGCAGCAACTCTTCATTCCAATGCTCTTGGTCAGTGATGAACGGCAGCAGTCCAACCTCTTTGAAGCAATCCAGAGCTTCTTCCAGACAGGGCAGACCAGCTATTGCTTCAATGTCAAGGCGCTTGTGTGGGAAGATGCGACCTTGGTTGTAAAGAACGCATGAGTAATAGCTTCGCTGCGGATAACTCCAGAACCGATCAGATGATATTCTTTCCCTGGAGTAGGGGTTCCTAGAGCTGTTGAAGAATGTGTTGTCTGCTCTGAAGCCATTGATATTGAAGGAGCCAGGTGCTGATGCAGGACCTGGGAACCTTGGCAATCTTGGGATTGGCTTCTGTACCTGAGGCCTGTGCTCAACATGATAGTCGAACTGGGGACCGGCAGCAGACTCAGGAACAGAAGTGGCGGGATCAGTGGCTTCGCTGACTTCTGGTGCTTTTGTTGGTGAGGGCTCCACATTAGCTTCAGCCATGACAGCGTCAGTGGCTTCAGTGGTGTTGGTGGTGGCAGCCTCAAGATGTTCAACCTCCACTTGACGAGCAGGAGGATCGGTCACAATCACGTTCTCCTCGAGAACTGCTTCTTGGTGGGACAGGGGAGTGGCAACTTGTGGGACTTCTTCTTCCGCAGCTGATGCAGCCGGATTGTCTTCAGCAGAGACTTGAGGCCTTGGACCTTTGCGAAGCCTGCGCAATGCGGGTGACGCCTGTGGAGTTGCTGTTGGCTGGTCCTCAAGGTCTTCATTCTCTTGTGGGCGATCCTCCCATGAAGCATCCTATGCAATTGGCGTCAGTGGACGACCAATGCTGATGAGTTTGCTGTGCGTTAGCACAGGCGATGATACCTGTTGGTGTTCTAGCTGAGGAAGGGTTGCATCATCTTCAACATGGTCATAATGACCAATGTCTTCAGCAGCGATGGGATCAGCTGCTGGAAAGTCTTCAGCTTCATGAGCCTCTGTGAAAGCAGGCTCATGGATAGTCAGTTGACGTTCTTGTGGATCGGCGTCGGGGTGAACCATGGAAATGGGTTCAACAATCAAGGGCTCTGTGGGAGCAGCCCATTCCTTCTTGGTCATTCTTTTCTTCTTGGCGGGGGCAGTAGCAGAGGCTTCAGGATGTTTTCTCTTCCTTGCTTCAGCCTCAGCAGTCCTGGTCTTCTTCAGTTCTGAAGCGGTTGACCTGACCTTTGGCTTCGGGCCAGTCATGCTAGTTGGGAAGACAAGGGGATCTGCCTCCTGCCTTGGTGCTTCAGGTTCAGCCATAGCGGGCTTCTGCTTCTTGGCAGCCATCCTGGGGTCGATGCCAGGATGCCCAAGGGCCTTGCGCTTCTCAGCCTCATTGTAGGCTTGCACACACCTATCAGCCAGGACCTTCATGTGCTCACGAGAACCCTGAGCTTCTGCACGTTTCTTTAGAAAGGCTTCCTTGAGCTCGTGCAGCATAATCTTGAAATTCTTCACGTCTTGCACGCTGAGCTTGGCCATATGCTTCTTGAACTGAGATTTCTCAAAGTCAATCTTCTGCTTCAGTTCAACAATGCGCTGGGCGATAGCTAACTCTGAAGCAATGGCGCCATGGAAGGCGACACTGAGGCCAATGGGTAGTTGGAGATCATCGAAGCTGATGTTTGGCGTGTCAAACCATTCATCAATGAAGTTGTGGATGATTGTTACATCAAAGAGAGGCAGATCATTGAAGATTTCTGCTTCTTCTTTGCTCTTGATGAGTTGCTCAAGAGCGTCATCTGCAAGATCTTCATCACTTGACAGATCAATGGCATCATTGCGCAGAATGGCAGCAGCTGTTAGCTCTTGGCCGGTGTGTGGTAGAGGCATCTTGACCTTCTGGGGCTTGGAGATGCGTGATAAATCTTCGGACTGCACACTGTCTTCAGGAGGTGCAGTTGCCAGTGGCTTCGCCCGTGAGATTTTTGGTGAAGGGGCAGGCTTTGAAGCTTTAGGCTTCTTCAACTTCTTTGGCTTCGGTGCTGCAGGCGCTTCATCTGATTCAGCGTCAGCTGCAAGCTCATTCACTGCAGTCCCTTGAACCAAGATATGGGTGATGAGGCCTTCAAGGTTGTAGAAAGGACCGACGACATTGGGTTCTGCATCTCGTGTGCCATCAGCCCTTGGAGCTGAGGGACCAGGGTTGAAGTCTAGTCCCAATGTCTTCTTGTTTTGCTTCGCTGAGTTCTGGGCAAACTGGAAGTTGCACTTGAACAGAATGTCGTCACGACACCATAGTAGTGACGATGGGTGTGCATCAACAGGCTGTGGCCCACGGACCATGCAGGGATAGAAGCCTTGTTCAATGTCTTCATCTCTGGACCTGGGTTGAAGATTCTTGTATAGGATGTCTCCCCACGGTCTCTTGATGGCATTTTTCTCAGCATATTCCTGGGTTACAAATCGGTATTTGAACCATTGTTCTGCCCAATATCTTCGAATCCATTGGATTCGGGTCTTGCACTGATTGTAATCCTCTTCAGGATCTGTCTTGTACAGTTCTGAGAGGTCATCTGGCAGATCTCTAGATGTTTCTCCACAACGCTTTCTGCCACCCTTCCTTGCTGATTTCTCTGAAGCCGTGAACTTTAAACTGAAAGGCTTCAACACGTTCAAAGGCTTCAAAGATTTTCGCTTGCTGGACAAACAGGAACTTGCTTTGGGAGAATTTATATGATGCTGTAAGAATTCTGCAAATGAATGCAGACTATGAGAACCAAGAGATTCTCCCATGGACATGTACCTGTGACAGCATTAAGGTGCGAGGGAAGGGGAAGAGGTCATATGCATTCTCAGAAGATTTTGAATATAAATCAGTTTAGAAGACATTGACCTCATCGTGCGAAGACATTCACTCATAGATAAGGAGTTGGTTCCAGATTTGTACGAATCCAGAGATCAGTACAAGTGAGGAATCTAACTACTTTGTGAAGCATAAGTGAATATACTAGGCATGTTATGAGATGCAGTATGAGAGAGATCTAACTTGTGTGAATAGAAACTGCTTGTGGTAGAAAGTGACAAAGCCATAGGATCAACGGTGCCGTAAAAAGGTAGTTTTATTTACCACACTAAGAACTGCTAGACGGAGTGGAAGATGAGGCCGAGCAGTTCGATCTTCCGTGCCCTAACTTGGCGACGGAGGACACCTACGGCGACGGCGGAGAGGACGATGTCCGCGGTCGGCGTGAAGACGGCGTCGGAGAGGTTGCGGCAGCGAAGCGCTTCGTCGCCGGCGTCGTCGAGGGCTAGCGGTGGCGCTAGGGTTCGTGCGAGAGTGGAAGAAGAGATAATGACCGCCGTGAAGTGTGTATTTATAGTTACAGGGGCGGCACTGCGTTATTACACAGGTGCCCCTGGTGATTCGCATCTGAGGAACACGTGGCCATCATGCAGAATTTTGGGGTTTGTTCCACGTCCCATGCACGCCTGGATTGTCGGGTGGTCATTCCTACTTCTCCGGGTTTCATGTGGAGGAATGAGCATTGAAGGTGGACTTAAGGTTTGTCTTTGTATCTTCTGCTGACAAGGACGCAGAGAAGACATTCGACAGTTTCAATAGAATGCATATGATTTGGAGAGATAGAGTTTGAGATAGATAGCATAGAGAGGTTAGGGTCCGATCACATTCACTTAGTTCAAAAGATTCAACAAGAAGACATAGCTATAAGTGAATGTTGTAGAGGACAGAACACTAGTATATATATAATCAACATAGTGAAGATAATCATGAAGACATGTTGAGATTGAAGCCAAACCAAATGTGAAGACATAGCAAGGTAACGCCATGAGTGAAACACTTCAAAATAGAACATTTGGTGGTGGCGTTACCCACCGTATAGGAAGTATTAGACCCAGACACGGCGCACAATTATACTTTACTTCATGTGTTGCACATCTAAGTCATCAATATGCATAAGGGTTAGGATGTGTGCCTGATCACAGGACATTTGAGGATTCCAGGATATTTAGCTCACACCGTAACTTGCAAAATCTCTTCTCATCCAAGGGCTTGGTGAAGATATCTGCCAATTGCTCTTCAGTGTTGACGTGTATGATATCAATATCTTCCTTCACAACATGATCTCTGAGAAAGTGATGACGAATTTCAATGTGCTTTGTCTTCGAGTGCTAAACTGGGTTGTTGGCAATCTTGATGGCGCTGTCATTGTTGCAGTAGAGTGGCACTTGCTTCAGATGAATGCCATAGTCTTTGAGCGTTTGCTTCATCCACAGAAGCTGAGCGCAGCAAGATCCAGCAGCAATGTATTCAGATTCAGCAGTGGAGAGAGATACACAGTTCTGCTTCTTTGAAGACCAACATACAAGTGATCGTCCCAGAAAGTGACATGTGCCTGATGTAGACTTGCGATGAACTTTGTCACCAGCATAATCAGCATCCGAGAATCCAACCAGATCAAACTCTGAGCCCTTTGGATACCATAATCCTAGAGTTGGGGTGTGAGCCAAATATCGAAGAATTCGCTTCATAGCTAAGTGATGCGACTCCTTTGGTGCCGCTTGAAATCGAGTACACATGCAAACACTAAGCATAATATCTGGCCTAGATGCACATAGATAAAGTAAAGAACCAATCATGGAGCGGTATACCTTTTGATCGAACTCTTTACCATCGTCGTCAGGACCCAGATGATGCTTGGCTGGCATTGGCGTCGTGAAGCCTTTGCAGTCTTGCATACCGAACTTCTTCAGGCAATCTTTGAGATACTTCTCTTGAGATATGAAGATGCTATTGCGTTGCTGTCGTATTTGAAGACCGAGAAAGAACTTCAGCTCTCCCATCATAGACATTTGATATTGCTCTTGCATCATATATCCAAACTCTTCACTGTACTTCTGATTGGTGTAGCCGAAGATAATGTCATCCACATATATTTGGCACACAAACAGTTCACCATCATATGTCTTCGTGAAGAGAGTGGGGTCGAGAGAACCAGGTATGAATCCTTTGCTCTTCAGGAAGTATTTGAGTGTGTCATACCAGGCCCGAGGGGCTTGTTTGAGGCCATACAGTGCCTTGTTGAGCTTGTATACCATGTCAGGATGTTTTGGATCTTCAAAGCCAGGAGGTTGTGCAACATACACTTCTTCTTCAATCTTGCCATTGAGGAAGGCGCTCTTCACATCCATTTGATAAAGAAGTATGTTGTGATGATTTGCATAGGCCAGCAGTATGCGTATGGCTTCAAGTCTTGCCACAGGAGCAAATGTTTCATCGAAGTCAATGCCTTCCACTTGAGTATATCCTTGAGCAACGAGACGAGCTTTGTTTCTGACAACTTGACCATGCTCATCTTGCTTGTTGCGGTATATCCATTTGGTGCCTATTATTTTGTGCTTCCGAGGATCGGGACGCTTGACCAGTTCCCATACATTATTCAGCTCAAACTGTTGAAGCTCGTCTTGCAT
Organism: Triticum urartu; assembly: GCF_003073215.2. Classification (NCBI taxonomy): domain Eukaryota; kingdom Viridiplantae; phylum Streptophyta; class Magnoliopsida; order Poales; family Poaceae; genus Triticum; species Triticum urartu. Next base: position 523,700,287 of record NC_053025.1, read on the forward strand.
AGCTTGAATCCATTCAGGTTCCATGAAGGCTTCTTCAACTTTCTTGGGTTCTGTTATTGAGACGAATGCGAAGTGCCCACAGAAATTTGCTAGCTGAGTTGCCCTTGAACGAGTGAGTGGACCGGGTGCATTGATGCTATCAATTATTCTTTCAATCTGCACTTCATTGGAAACACGAGGATGTACAGGGCGAAGATTTTGCTCTTGCTGATCATTGTCGTTGTTAGAAGGAATGTCTTCAGGCTGAGCATTGTCTTCATGTTGATCAGGTGCTGAGATGATAAGTTCTTCTTCAGGATGAGCTTCAGAAGGTATAATTTCTCCAGTTCCCATTAGCTTGATTGATTCACTGGATGGAACTTCATCTAGCACATTTGGCAGCTGCTCTCTTTGTGAACCGTTGGTCTCATCGAACCGCACATCCACTGTTTCAACCACTTTGTAATGAAAGAGATTGAAGACTCTGTAGGAGTGCGAATCCTTTCCATATCCAAGCATAAAACCCTCATGTGCTTTTGGTGCAAACTTTGAGGTGTGATGTGGGTCCTTGATCCAGCACCTGGCGCCAAATACTCTGAAGTAACTGACATTTGGCTTCTTGCCAGTAAGGAGCTCATAAGATGTCTTGTTTAGAAGCTTGTGAAGATAAACACGATTGATTGTATGGCATGCAGTATCAATGGCTTCAGGCCAGAATTTTCTTGGAGTCTTGTATTCATCTAGCATCGTTCTGGCCATCTCAATGAGTGTTCTGTTCTTGCGTTCGACGACCCCATTCTGCTGTGGCGTGTACGGGGCTGAGAATTCATGTGTGATGCCCAAGGTATCAAGATATGTATCCAGGCCAGTGTTCTTGAATTCAGTGCCATTGTCACTTCTAATATGCTTTATCTTGGCGCCATAGTTGTTCATTGCTCGATTGGCGAAGCATCTGAAGACATCCTGCACTTCAGTCTTGTAAAGGATTATGTGCACCCAAGTATATCTAGAATAATCATCAACAATGACAAAGCCATAGAGACAAACAATAGTAGTAAGAGTTGAGTAATGAGTGGGACCGAAAAGATCCATGTGAAGCAGTTCGAAGGGTCGAGTAGTGGTCATGATTGTCTTCGAGGGATGTTTGGCCCTCGTCATCTTTCCTGCCTCACAGGCACCGCATAAGTGATCTTTCTTGAACTTGACGCCCTCGATGCCTATGACATGCTTCTTCTTTGCCAGGGTGTGGAGGTTCCTCATGCCAGCATGCCCAAGCCTCCGATGCCAGAGCCAGCATTCTGAAGCTTTTGCTAGAAGACATATGGCAAGCTGTGGTCCTGCTGAGAAATCTACCACGTACAAATCATCTTTTTGATACCCTTCAAATACTAGAGACTTGTCAGATTCCATTAGAACAAGGCAACGATATTTTCCAAATATTACGATCATGTTTAAATCGCAAAGCATTGAGACAGACATTAAGTTGAAGCCAAGGGATTCAACAAGCATGACTTTATCCATGTGTTGATCCCTTGAGATTGCAACTCTACCTAGACCCAATACCTTACTTTTACCAGTGTCAACAAATGTGATGTGGCTCTTGCCGGATGGACGTAAGGTTGAGTCCATAAGAAGGCTTCTTTTGCCAGTCATGTGATTTGTACACCCACTATCAATAATCCATTCTGAAGACGCTGGTGTCGTACCCTACAATGCAGTTAGGGGGATAGGCTTCACGAAGAGCATTGTGAAGCAAAAACATTTGACGAACCAGTGGGTTATGGAAGCTTAGATCCAGATTAGGACTAATTGGGAGAGTAGCAAGCGATTCAGGAACGAAGTACATAGTAAGACCATTTGGGCATTTGATCTTGCGCCCTACAAGATGTTTAAGGTCCCCAGCAATAGCGTCAGACGATTTTGGTTTTCTGCTGGAGACCTTTCCCTGCAAAAGAGAGTTAAGCTTTCTTACCCACCCACATCTTCAAGGGTGGCTTAGAAGTAATAAGTCTAAGTGCAGCATCTGAGAACTTTGGCTTTGGAGCCCTAGCAAACAGTCTTGCAGGCGGACAATAGTACTCATAAAAATAAGCAGAATAGTTCTTGGTCTTATGAACATGGCGGTTTGATGAACCGCTCTCATATTCATATGCCTGAGTATGGTTTCCCTGCAAAACATTTGCGTTAGTGCGACTCAGGTGAGTCCTCTGTCTGTATGAAGCCTTTGGACCGTATGAAGCCTTTGGTCTGAGGTTTTTCTTCTTCACGTGAGGTGTCATGATGACATTCACAGGAAGATTCTCCAGACACCTTTTCAGAACCCAGATCTTCTTCATAGGTGGTCCATTCCTGCAGTTAGTACCAATGTACCTGGCAAACACTTCACCATTCTGATTCTTAAACAGTTTATAGTTTGCATCAAGGGATTCATCAATGATAATTGGGTTAGCACAAGTGAAGCCAGATAGATTGGATGGATCTGCTGAAGGTTCCTTTGCAGCAACCCACGTGGTTTTGGGGTACTGCTCAGGTTTCCAGTAAGAGCCATCAGCATTCATTTTCCTTACGAACCCAACACCCTCTTTCCTCGGGTTTTGGTTCAGAATCTGCTTTTTGAGGACATCACATAGTGTCTGATGCCCTTTAAGACTTTTGTACATCCCTGTTTCAAGCAATGTCTTCAACCTAGCATTCTCATCAGCAATAGCAGTGGTATCCTCAGCAGAGGGGTTAGTTACCACATCAACAGTTGAAGATATTGCAACAGTAGTAGCAGTAGAACATTCAGCAACAGAAGTAGCATTATCACGCTCAATGCATTTAAGACATGGTGGTTCAAATCCTTCCTGAGCGGAACTGATCTGTTTGGCGCGAAGTGACTCATTTTCCTTTTGAAGATCTTCATGAGCCGCTCTCAATTTCTCAAGATCTTGCTTCCTTTGAAGATAATCATAGGAAAGCTTTTCATGAGTTGTTGAGAGAGTTTCATGACGACTTTCAAGTTCCTCATACTTAACGTGAAGATTTTTTATGTCTTCAATTAAAGATTCAGATCGAGTCATTTCAGCACCTAACAGATCATCGCTTCTGTCTAACAGTTTTTGAATATGTTCCATAGCTTTCTGTTGTTCAGTTGCAATTTTAGCAAGTGTTTTGTAGCTGGGTTTTGAACCACAATCAGAGTCATCGTCACTAGATGTTTGATAGTGAGTAGTGCGTGTGTTTACCTTGGCACCGCGTGCCATGAAGCAGTAGGTAGAAGCGGAGTAGTCCTTGTCATTTGCATCGGTGTCGGTGATGAAGTCATTGTCTTCAGTGTTGAAGATGGACTTGGCAACGTATGCTGTAGCCAGACTTGCGATGCCTGAATCGGACTCCTCCTCAGACTCCACCTCCGCCTCCTCAGAAGCGGACTCCTCCTCTGAATCCATTTCCTTGCCAACAAACGCACGTGCCTTGCCAGATGAGCTCTTCTTGTGTGATGAAGACTTTGAGGAAGACCTGGAAGAAGACTTTGAGTATTTCTTCTTCTTTTTGTTCTCATTGTCCCACTGTGGACACTCAGAGATGAAGTGGCCAGGTTTCTTGCACTTGTGACATTTTTTCTTCTTGTAGTCGTGAGCAGAAGCTTCATCATTCCTTGAGCTTGATCGGGAAGACTTTCTGAAACCTTTCTTCTTGGTGAATTTTTGGAACTTCTTCACAAGCATAGCAAGTTCCCTTCCAATGTCTTCAGGATCATCCGAACTGCTGTCAGATTCTTCTTCAGATGAGGAGACAGCTTTTGCCTTCAAGGCACGAGTTCGCCCATAGTTTGGACCGTAGATATCTCTTTTCTCAGAAAGCTGAAACTCATGTGTGTTGAGCCTCTCAAGTATGTCAGACGGATCGAGTGTCTTGAAATCAGGATGTTCTTGAATCATCAGGGCTAGGGTGTCAAACGAACTATCAAGTGATCTCAGTAGTGTCTTGACGACTTCATGTTTGGTGATCTCAGTAGCGCCGAGGGCTTGAAGCTCATTTGTGATGTCAGTAAATGTGAGCTGGACATTCTCATTGTCATTTCGCTTGAAGCGGTTGCGAAGGACACTGATTCTCCGATCTCTCTGGGTTGAGACGCCTTCATTGACCTTGGAGAGCCAGTCCCAGACCAGCTTAGATGTTTCCAAAGCACTCACACGGCCATACTGTCCTTTGGTCAGATGACCACAGATGATATTCTTGGCAGTAGAGTCCAGTTGAATGAACTTCTTGACATCAGCAGCAGTGACACCTTCTCCAGCCTTGGGAACGCCGTTCTTGACGACATACCATAGGTCGACGTCAATGGCTTCAAGATGCATGCGCATCTTATTCTTCCAGTAGGGATATTCAGTTCCATCGAAGACGGGGCACGCAGCGGAGACTTTAATTATCCCTGCAGTCGACATAACTAAAACTCCAGGTGGTTAAACCGAATCACACAGAACAAGGGAGCACCTTGCTCTGATACCAATTGAAAGTGCGTTATATCGACTAGAGGGGGGGTGAATAGGCGATTTTTATGAAAGTCTTCAAAACGTGGAAGTTATGAAGACAAACGATAGAAATAAACCTATTACCCTGCAGCGGAAGGTAGACTACACTAGGCAAGCCATAGTCAAGTATTCAATAGAGTGAAAGCACAATGACTAATAGCAGCAATGTAGTAAGGATCAGGTAGGAAGATATTGTGAAGCCACACAGAACACGCAGTCACTCAGTGAAGACAAAAGATAGTGCGAACATACAATGACTTCACAAGGAGTAACAGTAAGTAAAGAGATGGGAAGATGAAACCAGTGACTCGCTGAAGACAATGATTTGTTGGACCAGTTCCAGTTGCTGTGACAACTGTACGTCTGGTTAAGGCGGCTAGGTATTTAAACCTTAGGACACACAGTCCCGGACACCCAGTCCTTAACACGCAGCTCAGGACACCCAGTCCTCACCGTATCCCCTTGAGCTAAGGTCACACAGACCTCGCCCAATCACTCTGGTAAGTCTTCAAGGTAGACTCCCAAACCTTCACAGACTTCGTTCACCGGCAATCCACAATGTCTCTTGGATGCTCAGAACGCGACGCCTAACCGGCTGGAGGATGCACAGTCCTCAAGTGTAATAAGTCTTCAGATCACACAGACAAGAAGACTTAAGTGATGCCTAATTCTCTTTGGCTCTGGGTGGTTAGGGCTTTATCCTCGCAAGGAATTCTCTCTCAAAGGCTTCGAGGTGGGTTGCTCTCAAACGACAAAAGCCGTACTCTGAATCTGAGCAGCCAACCGTTTATGGTTGTAGGGGGTGGGCTATTTATAGCCACTTGGCAACCCGACCTGCTTTGTTCGAAATGACCCTAGGTCACTAAGGAACTGACACGTGTTCCAACGGTCAGATTTCAAACTCACACGGCAACTTTACTTGGGCTTCAAGCAAAGCTGACTTGCCCGACTCTGGACAAGATTCGCTCTCAAAGTCTTCACTCGAAGACATAGGTTTTGTTTAAGCATCACTTCAGTCATTCTGACTGGTTCTCTTGGACCCCACTTAACAGTACGGTGGTTCCTATGACTCAACACAGAAGAAAGAGAACTACGAAAGATCTAAGTCTTCGAGCTCCAGCTCCATAGGCTTCATGTGGTGTCTTCTCTTGTCATAGTCTTCAATGTGAATATCTTCATATACCACCTTTGACTTCAATGTCTTCATACATTTTTAGGGGTCATCTCTGGTAGGAAAACCGAATCAATGAGGGACTTCTACCTGTGTTATCCTGCAATTCTCACAAACACATTAGTCCCTCAACTAGGTTTGTCGTCAATACTCCAAAACCAACTAGGGGTGGCACTAGATGCACTTACACCAAACAGAATGGTAAAGTTTATACTCCCCCTCCACCAACAAGCATCAATCCATGGCTTGCTCAAAACAACGAGTGCCTCCAACATACATCAGGTCCCAGGGGGAGTTTTGTTTGCAATTAATTTTGATTTAGTTTGCATAAAGCATGGGACTGGGCATCCCGGTGACCAGCCATTTTCTCGTGAGTGAGGAGCGGAGTCCACTCCTCTTGAGAATAACCCGCCTAACACGAAAGATAAGGACAGCCTTTGTTGATACATGAGCTATTCGAGCATACAAAACAGAATGTTTATTTGAAGGTTTAGAGTTTGGCACATACAAATTTACTTGGAACGACAGGTAGATACCGCATATAGGAAGGTATGGTGGACTCATCTGGAACAACTGTGGGGTTTAAGGGATTGGATGCACAAGAAGTATTCCCGCTTAGTACAAGTGAAGGCTAGCAAAAGACTGGGAAGCGACCAACTAGAGAGCGACAACTGCCATGTACATGCATTAAAATTAATAAACACTGGATGCAAGCATGAGTAGGATATAATCCACCATGAACATAAATATCGTGAAGGCTATGTTGATTTGTTTCAACTACATGCGTGAACATGTGCCAAGTCAAGTCACTTAAATCATTCAAAAGAGGATACCACCCCATCATACCACATCATAATCATCTCAATAGCATGTTGGCACACAAGGTAAATCATTATAGCTCATAGCTAATCAAGCATGGCACAAGAAACTCTGATCTCTAATTGTCATTGCAAACATGTTTATTCATAATAAGCTGAATCAAGAACGACGGGCTCATCATATTTACAAAAACAAAAGAGGTCGAGTTCATACCAGCTTTTCTCATCTCAGTCAGTCCATCATATATCATCATAATTGCCTTTCACCTGCACGACCGAACGGTGTGAATAATAATAAGAGTGCACGTGCATTGGACTAAGCTGGCATCTGCGAGCATTCAATAAACAGGAGAAGACAAGGCAATATGGGCTCTGGGTTAAATCAACAATAATGCATATAAGTGCCACTTCAACAATTTAATTATGGTCTTCTCATACTGACCCCCAAAGAAAAGAAAAGAAATAAAACTATTTACACGGGAAAGCTCCCAACAAGCAAAAGAAGAATGGGAAATATTTTTGGGTTTTCTTTTTAATTATTACTACTACAGCAGAAAAATAAACTACTACTAATTTTTTTTGGTTTTTCTTAAGGTTTAACAAACACACAGGAAGAAAGCAGGAAAAACAAAATAAACTAGCATGGATATTACAGTGAAAAAGTATGAGCACCGACATTTAGCAATGAGTGTGTGTGAGCATAAATGTAATGTCGGTGAGAGATACGTACTCCCCCAAGCTTAGGCTTTTGGCCTAAGTTGGTCTATGGCCACGGCTGGCCTGGCGGATATCCATAATAATAGTTGTTGGGGTCATACTGTGATGAAGAAGAAGACTCTGACTGCCACTGGCTGACAGTCATCTCTGGATCCCAAGAATAAACAGATTGTCGTGGAGGCTCATCTTGTGGTTCCTGTTCTGGCTCCTCGACTGGTGCAGAGTTCCGGTAGGCGTGAATAGCCTTCAACGGAACAAGGTACGTTCCTACAGTCAAATCAAACAAAGAAGGAGCAGGCAAGGTAATAGTCTCAGGATGATGTTTATTAAAGAACAATTGATATTTAAGCTCCCCTTCCATATTTTTAACAATAAAATCATGTGCCACCATACTTTTATGATCTAGATAAACACGGGGCAGCACCTTTTCTTCCTTCTCAGCATGCCTAATAGGTATGTTAAAATGTGCGGCTAGGCATGTGGCATAGATGCCTCCAAAGATGGGGCCCTTAGTACGGTTCATATTTAACCGTCTAGCAATAATACCGCCCAAACTAAAAGTGTTATCACTGTATAAACCTTGGAGCAGAATAATTAAATCAGGGATACTAAGGTTTCCAGAATTTCCGCGTCCAATTAAACAACGACTAGCAAATAATGCAAAGTAACGCAAAACAGGAAAATGTATGCTAGTGATTCATGCGTCGGAAACCTTCCTGGTTTCTCCTATAGTGATATTATCAATAAACCCAGCCACATCATCATGATGTGGTTCTTCTGTCTTACCCTCAAAAGGGACTAAACAAATCCGATAGAAATCATAAAGTGACATCTCCTTATGCTCATCATATAAATGAAACTCCACCGTAGGTAGTGAGTTCCTAGAATGAAAATGAATGTTTTGCACAAAGGTATTTGTGAGTAAGAGATACTGATCACATTGGTCGTGGAGGAAAGCGGTGAGGCCTGCATTGTGAGCCAATTCATGAAAATCTTCATAGATGCCGGCTGCTCTCAAGAAATCATCAGAAGGCCATTCACACGCCCGAATCTCCGCGGTGCGTGGCAAATTATACTTAGGCTTCGGTGCCTTTTCCTTCGAGCTTTGGCTCGATGAGCCCCTCAATAATCTCCTCATCATTTTCTGAAAAATTCTGAAATTTTTAGTAACTTCAAACAAAAAGTGAACCAAACTCAATAAAACTGATAGCAGCTACTCCTACAAGTACCTAGAGCCTATATCAAGCATTAGAACTACTTGGAACCATATAAATTTGACATGCAAGCTCAAGAACATGGTCACCTATGCAGCACAAATTTGCAAAGAATAAAGCACTAGAACAAAAACTAATTGGACCAATGGAGGAGCCACATACCAAGGAACAATCTCCCCAAGCAGTTTTGCGAGAGGTGCTTTGAGTAAGGAGATCGAAAATCGCAGCAAAAGTGGCTGGAACTCGTGCTTGATTTGGTTTTTCGGGTTTGTGTGAGACAGAGGAAGAAGATGGGTGCTAGGATAAGTGGAGGAGGGCCACCATGGGCCCACAAGGCAGGGGGGCGCGCCTTATAGGGGGGGGGGGCGCCCACCACCCTTGTGACCAGGTGGAAGCTCCTCCCGCGGTAATTTTTGCACAGTAAATCCTCAAATATTCCCGAAAAAATCATATTAAATTGGCATGGCATTCTGAGGACTTTTATTTTCGGGATATTTTTATATTGCACAGATAAGTCAGGAAACAGACAGAAAATACTATTTTTACTTTATTTAATATAAATGACAAAAAGTAAAAGTGGGGTACGGAAGGTTGTGCTTCTAGTTTCATCCATCTCATGCTCATCAAAAAGAATCCACTAACAAGGTTGATCAAGTCTTGTTAACAAACTCATTCCGATAATCATGAAACCGGAGAAATTTCGAATAACACTAAGTTACCTCAACGGGGATATGCACATCCCCAATAATAAGAATATCATATTTCTTCTTGACAGTAGGAAGAGGAAATTCAAAACCTCCAAATATAATCGATGGAATTCTTCCAATAGAATTGATACTATGAACTTGAGGTTGTTTCCTCGGAAAGTGTACCGTATGCTCATTACCATTAACATGAAAAGTGACATTGCCTTTGTTGCAATCAATAACAGCCCCTGCAGTATTAAGAAAAGGTCTTCCAAGAATAGTAGACATACTATCATCCTTGGGAATATCAAGTATAACAAAGTCCGTTAAAATAGTAACGTTTGCAACCACAACAGGCACATCCTCACAAATACCGACAGGTATAGCAGTTGATTTATCAGCCATTTGCAAAGATATTTCAGTAGGTGTCAGCTTATTCAAGTCAAGTCTACGATATAAAGAGAGAGGCATAACACTAACACCGGCTCCAAGATCACATAAAGCAGTTTTAATATAATTCTTTTTAATGGAGAAAGGTATAGTAGGTACTCCGGGGTCTCCAAGTTTCTTTGGTATTCCACCCTTAAAAGTGTAATTAACAAGCATGGTGGAAATTTCAGCTTCCGGTATCTTTCTTTTATTAGTAATGATATCCTTCATATATTTAGCATAAGGATTTGTTTTGAGCACATCAGTTAATCTCATACGCAAAAAGATAGGCCTAATCATTTCAGCAAAGCGCTCAAAATCCTCATCATCCTTTTTCTTGGATGGTTTCGGAGGAAAAGGCATGGGTTTCTGAACCCAAGGTTCCCTTTCTTTACCATGTTTCCTAGCAACAAAGTCTTTCTTATCATAACGTTGATTCTTTGATTGTGGGTTATCAAGATCAACATCAGGTTAAATTTCTACATCATTATCATTACTAGGTTGAGCATCATCATTAATATTTTTAGTAGGTTCATGTTCATTACCAGATTGTGTTTCAGCATCAGACATAGATATATCATTTGGATTATCAGGTGGTTCAACAATAGGTTCACTAGAAGTTTGCAAAGTTCTATCATTTTTCTTCTTCTTCTTTTTAGAAGAACTAGGAACATCAATATTATTTCTTTGAGAATCTTGCTCAATTCTCTTAGTGTGGCCTTCAGGATACAAAGGTTCCTGAGTCATTCTACCAGTTCTAGTAGCCACTCTAACAGCATAATCATTTTTCTTACTATTCATTTCATTAAGCACTTCTTTTTGAGCCGTAAGTACTTGTTCTACTTGAGTGGTAACCATAGAAGCATGTTTGCTAACAAGTTTAAGTTCACCTTTAATATCAGCCATATAATCACCAAGCGTCTGATCATATAAGCATTTTCTTTTAATTGTCTACCAAAATAAGCATTGAAGTCGTCTTGCTTATACATAAAGTTATCAAACTCATCCAAGCACTGACTAGCAATTTTAGTAGGAGGGACTTCAGCTTTATCATATCTATAGAGAGAATTAACCTTTACTACCTGTGTTGGGATATCGGGGTCAGGAGGTTCTTCAGTGGATAAATAATTGAGATCATATGTTTCTTCAATAGGCGGTATATTAAGACCATGTATTTCTTCAATAGGAGGTAAATTCTTAACATCTTCAGCTTTAATACCTTTTTCTTTCATAGAGTTCTTTGCCTCTTGCATATCTTCGGGACTGAGAAATAAAATACCTCTCTTCTTCGGAGTTGGTTTAGGAATAGGCTCAGTAATTGGAGCAGGAGTTGGCTCAGGAGGTGCCCAATTATTTTCATTTGTCAACATATTATTCAATAGAATTTCAGCTTCATCCGGTGTTCTTTCCCTGAAAAGAGAACCAGCACAACTATCCAGGTAATCTCTGGAAGCATCGGTTAGTCCATTATAAAACATATCAAGTATTTCAAGTTTCTTAAGAGGATGATCAGGAAAAGCATTAAGTAACTTGAGAAGCCTCCCCCAAGCTTGTGGGAGACTCTCTTCTTTAATTTGCACAAATTTGTATATTTCCCTCAAAGCGGCTTGTTTCTTATGAGCAGGGAAATATTTAGCAGAGAAGTAATAAATCATACCCTGGGGACTACGCACACAACCAGGATCAAGAGAATTAAACCATATCTTAGCATCACCCTTTAATGAGAACGGAAATATTTTGAGTATATAAAAGTAACACGATCTCTCATCATTAGTGAACAGGGCAGCTATATCATTTAACTTAGTAAGATGTGCCACAACAGTTTCAGATTCATAGCCATAAAACGGATCAGATTCAACCAAAGTAATTATACCAGGATCATAATCCTTATCAGGAACACATATAGGTGAAGTAGCAAAAGTAGGGTCATGTCTCATTTTATCTCTAAGTGATTCTTTGTTCCATTTAATTAATAATCTCTTAAGCTCATATCTATCTTTACAAGCAAAAATAGCGGCAGAAGATTCCATATCAAAAAGATAACCCTCAGGAATAACAGGCATATTTTCATCATCACTATCATCATCGTATTTAGATTCAATAATTTCTTTTTCTCTAGCCCTAGCAATTTGTTCATCAAGAAATTCACTAAGGGGCACAGTAGTATCAGGCATAGCAGAAGTGGCATCATCAATAACATGCGACATATTAGAACGAATAGCAGAAGCAGATGTAGGTGTCGCAAACTTATTCATAACAGAAGGTGAATCAAGTGCAGAGCTAGATGGCAGTTCCTTACCTCCCCTCGTAGTTGAGGGATAGATCTTGGTTTTTGGATCTCTCAAGTTCTTCATAGTGTCCAGCAGATATAAATCCCAAGTGACTCAAATAATAGAGCTATGCTCCCCGGCAACGGCGCCCGAAATTAGTCTTGATAACCCACAAGTATAGGGGATCGCAACAGCTTCCGAGGGTAGAGTATTCAACCCAAATTTATTGATTCGACACAAGGGGAGCCAAAGAATATTCTCAAGTATTAGCAGCTGAGTTGTCAATTCAACCACACCTGGAAACTTAGTATCTGCAGGAAAGTGTTTAGTAGCAAAGTAATATGATAGTAGTGGTAGCAGCAACAAAAGTAAAGATAGCAATAGTAATGTTTTTGGTATTTTGTAGTGATTGTAACAGTAGCAGTGGAAAAGTAAATAAGCGAGAACCAGTATATGGAAAACTCGTAGGCACCGGATCAGTGATGGATAATTATGCCGGATGCGTTTCATCATGTAACAGTCATAACATAGGGTGACACAGAACTAGCTCATCAATGTAATGTAGGCATGTATTCCGTATATAGTCATACGTGCTTATGGAAAAGAACTTGCATGACATCTTTTGTCCTACCCTCCCGTGGCAGCGGGGTCCTATTGGAAACTAAGGGATATTAAGACCTCCTTTTAATAGAGAACCGGAACAAAGCATTAGCACATAGTGAATACATGAACTCCTCAAACTATGGTCATCACCGGGAGTGGTCCCGATTATTGTCACTTCGGGGTTGCTGGATCATAACACATAGTAGGTGACTATAGACTTGCAAGATAGGATCTAGAACTCACATATATTCATGAAAACATAATAGGTTAAGATCTGAAATCATGGCACTCGGGCCCTAGTGGCAAGCATTAAGCATAGCAAAGTCATAGCAACATCAATCTCAGAACATAATGGATACTAGGGATCAAACCCTAACAAAACTAACTCGATTACATGATAAATCTCATCCAACCCATCACCGTCCAGCAAGCCTACAATGGAATTACTCACGCATGACGGTGAGCATCATGAAATTGGTGATGGAGGATGGTTGATGATGACGACGGCGATGAATCCCCCTCTCCGGAGCCCCGAACGGACTCCAGATCAGCCCTCCCGAGAGGTTTTAGGGCTTGGCGGAGGCTCCGTATCGTAAAATGCGATGATTTATTCTCTCTAATTTTTTTCTCATCGAAACTCAATATATGGAGGTGGAGTCGGAGACGCAACAGGGGGCCCATGAGGTAGGGGGGCACGCCCTGGGGGGGGCGCCCCCCACCCTCGTGACAAGGGTGTGGGCCCCCTGGTCTTCATCTTTGGCGAGGATTTTTTATTGTTTTTTCTAAGATGTTTCGTGGAGTTTTAGGCCATTCTGAGAATATTTGTTTTCTGCACATAAAACAACACCATGGTAATTCTGCTGAAAACAACGTCAGTCCAGGTTAGTTCCATTCAAATCATACAAGTTAGAGTCCAAAACAAGGGCAAAAGTGTTTGGAAAAGTAGATACGACGGAGACGTATCACCCGGCCGCCAAACACGGGAGGACAGAAGAGGTTCCCCCCACAAGTGAAGATGGTGAACATGATATACGCAACCCACATTCCCAAGAGGTAACGGAAGCGTGCACTAAGGGACGTCTATGCGATAGAGCCCGTCGCCCCAAAGTTCAACCCATGGTCCTCTTGTCCGATCACCTTCGATCACAGGGACCACCCCACTAGTATCCGTCATGGCGGATCTGCCGCATTGGTCCTAGACCCCATCATCAACGGATTTCACCTCACTCGAGTCCTTATGGACGGCGGCAGCAGCCTGAACTTGCTCTATCAGGATACAGTGCGCAAAATGGGTATAGATCCCTCGAGGATCAAACCCACCAAAACCACCTTTAAGGGCGTCATGCCCGGTGTAGAGGCCCATTGCATGGGCTCAATCACACTGGAAGTGGTCTTCGGATCTCGGGACAACTTCCGAAGCGAGGAGTTAATCTTCGATATCGTCCCGTTCCGCAGTGGCTATCACGCACTGCTCGGGCGAACCGCATTTGCAAAATTCAACGCGGTACCGCATTACGCATACCTCAAGCTCAAGATGCCAGGACCTAGGGGGGGTCATAACAGTCAATGGAAACACAGAACGCTCGCTCCGCACGGAAGAGCACACTGCGGCCCTCGCAGCAGAAGCACAAAGCAACCTTTTAAGGCAAACCGCCAATTCGGCGATACAGCCACCGGACACCGTTAAGCGAGTCCGGAGTAACCTGCAACAGGATCGCCTAGCACGTTCAGAGCTCGCCTAGCAATTCGACCCCCGTCCTAGTCCCAGTCAAGTGACGAAATCCGTGCCGCGCGTACATAATTACGCACTGAAATTACCATGGGCATAGGCGGGGGCACGATCAGGGCACGTCCCGCAATGCGGCTTAACCGCCCTAGGGGCTGCATACCTTTATCATTTTTCTCTTTCAGGACCTTACCCTCTGGAAGCCCTTTTCGGCAGTATGATTGCCGGACACATTACGAGAAGGAACAACCAAGGAGGCAAGAAGCTAAGACATACAAGGGAACCCCTAGGTGGTCTCCAATAACAATCGATATACCCGCTTTTTTACTACCCATAGGCAACTTGCCCTTGGATAGGACATGTCAAATAGTCCTATTTTTTGCTTATTGCACTACTTGTATCAGTACGCTTCGACGTATTATTTAAATAACAAGGCATAGCATTAGTCTATTATTGCATTATCCATCCCTTTTTTTGTTATATGTTCATTTACGACAACTTGCACCCATACATTCGGGTACGATCAGTATGCCAGGGGCTTTCGTTTACCCCATAATACGGCATGAGAAGTCCGAACACTTTCGATAGTGCGGCACCCCGAACTTATAACATTATATGCATCAGCTCTGAATCATGTCTTGGGTCAATAGTTGGGTTTGCCCGGCTCCCATGTTTTGGTACCTTATGTTCTGCTATATCGGCTAAGGTAGCGCTGGGAGAACTACTGCGATTGTGTCCCGGTTCTTCCGGACGAGCACCTCAGTAGAGAAAGCCGAAAACTGGCTGTCATGATAAGGCGAGAGCTGGTCGCTGTTCGAGAGGTCTCAAGTCCTTAAAGAATTTTTCCGCTTCAGGTAGGAGTCGGCCTTGCCTGACTTAGCCGTATATAGCGCCCCAAATTCGGCCTTCCGAATACTAGGGGCTTCGCCAAAATTTAAAATTGTAAACTTCTATGGCTAAGTGAGAGTGATAAAGCCTTATAGTCCGATTGCCTGGCTCGTTGTGCTGAACACCTCCCTCGAAGGACCCAAAATTGGGATAAAGAGTGCTCAGGTTTATCCCGAACACCCCAGTACTAGTTACATGGGGGCAGAAGCCGATGATTGGCCAACTCTCAGATTTTATAAACGGCCGCACAGAAGGTAATATTTTAAATTCAAAAAGCGTTGCATAGTGCAAATGAACTCGTTTCACATTACAGGATCACATGAGCATGTTCATTCAAAAATTACATCTCTAGCACATTCCTCCGCCACAAGGAGGGAAACCTTCAGGACACTGTCATAGTACATTTTGGGGCTGCAATGCTCCTTGCCCTCCGGCGGCCCCTCCTTCACCAGCTTTACGGCGTCCAGCTTTGCCCAGTGCACCTTCGCCCGGGCAAAAGCCCTGCGCGCACCCTCGATGCAGACGGACCGCTTTATGACTTCAAGCCGCGGGCAGGCATCTACAAGCCGCCTTACCAGACCGAAGTAGCTGCTAGGCAGGGGATCACCAGGCCACATCTGACTATAAGACCCTTCATGGCCTATTCGGCCGCCTTGTGAAGCTCGACCAGTTGCTTCAGCTGGTCGCTCAAGGGCATTGGGTGTTCGGTCCTAGTATACTGAGACCAGAACAACTTTTCCGTCGAGCTCCCCTCCTCAGCTCGGTAAAACTCTGCGGCATCCAGTACACTGCGGGGAAGATCTGCGAACGCTCCTGGAGAGCTCCGAACTCGGGTAAGTAAAAGGAAAGTTTCCTTCACATGCTTGCTTTGCATAATGAATGCCTTACCGGCTGCTATCTTCTTCACCGCATCAATCTCCTGGAGGGCCTTGTGGGCTTCAGCCTTGGCGCTCCATGCGCTTTCAAGCACCTTCGCAAGCTCGAACTCTCACGTCTTAGAGTCAAGCTCCAAGGACTCGTGTTTTTGTCAAGAGCCTCGAGCTCTTGCTTCACCTCGCCTACCCGGGCTTCTTGCTTTTCCCGCTCAATGCGCTCCTTGGCCGCTTTGTGTTCGGCCTTGGACATCGCCTTCTTCAGGGTCGCCACCTCGGTTGTGTCCCCTAGCAAATTCATGATGATCCTATTACTTTACAACCGAATTTATTTTTAATATATAGACAAGGTATTGCTTAACTTTGCTCTCCTCGAGCTGCCTCTTGGTAAGGTCGAGCTCTTTCTCGGACCGCTCAAGGTCCTGCTTCAGTGCAGCGACCTCCGCAGTACGTGCGGCAGCGACCAACAGTGAAGCCTGCATATGCACATAGATATATTCTGATTAGACTCCTGAGTCATTATTTGATCCTCTATTCGGACTTTCTTCGCGAACGCAAAACAGAGCATCAGGGGCTACTGTCTATGCGGTAATATTTTCCTATATTTTGATTGCTTACCTCAAAGCCTGTTAGGAGGCTGGCACAAGCTTCGGTTAGTCCGTTTTTGGCGGACTGAACTTTCTCGATCACCGCACTCATGATAGTGCGATGCTCTTCGTCGATGGAAGCACCGTGAAGCGCTTCCAGCAAGTTGTCCGGTGCCTCTGGATGGACAGAGGCCACCGGCACGGGCGGCTTGCCCCTCTTAACGGGGGATCGCCTGCCGGAGTCTGGAACCACCGAAGGTTCCGGCGCAGTGTTCGGCTGGGGGCCGAACTTGGAGCCCGTGGGAGTCTTTCTCCCTTTGAGCAAGGGTCCGTAAGGTTTCCTTGAGGCGCCCCCAGGACTACCTCCCCTCAGCTCGGTGCCTTTTGAGACAACACCTCGGCGTTGTCCATAGGGCAAGGGGTGGAGGCGGTCGGAAGTGAATCGCTATTCATATCCGACGAGTCCAAAGAACCGTCCGACGAAGATACGTCGAGACGGGCTCGGGACGGACTACATAATCATATTCGGCGTAAGGAGAAGCAGTGCAATAAAACATACCATGAATTACTATGGTATCCGGATACTTACGACTTTGCCATGGGGCTTGTCCCTGGGTAACCACTCATCACCGCTGTAGGTGGCCGTCATGGAGCAGTCCGGAAGGAGGGTCCTTCCCTTCTTGGACCCTTGGGCCTCCTCGGTTGGGGTGGCCTTCCTTTCCTTGTCTCCCCTGGCTGGGGGGGGGAGAACTTTCCTCTTTCTCCTCCTCGTTTTTGTGGGAGGAGGGCGCCTCGGAGTTATCAGATGATGAGTCCGATATAACCTTGCGCCGGAGACCCTTTCGGGTCCCCGTGGCCTTCTTCTTGGCCTTCTTCACCGGCACCTCGTAAGGCGCCGGAATCAGCATCTCCGCTAGGAGAGCATTTGCAGGATCTTCAGGCAGGGGGGCTGGGCAATCGATCTGCTCCGCCGTTTCTACCCAGTCCTGTTAAGGGCATGGAAGCTTAGATCCCGCACATGATTAAACTGGGGAAAATAAATATCTTGTGAGATAAAAAAACTTACCGAATTGGCATGGCGCTTTGTGCTGAGTCCGCGGTCCTCGGTAAGGGGGGGAGGTACCTCGGCGCCGTTGAACAGCACCTTCCAGACGTCCTTGTGCATCGTGTCCAAGAGCTCTCGCAGCGTCTGGTGCTTGGCTGGGTCGAACTCCCACAAATTGAATACACGTCGTTGACACGGGAGGATCCGGTGGAAGAGCATGACCTGGACCACATTGACGAGCTTGATTTTCTTGCTCATCATGTTCTTGATGCAGGTCTAGAGTCCGGTCAGCTCTATCGGGGAACCCCAGGACAGGCCCTTCTCTTTCCAGGAAGTGAGCCGCGTGGGGATTATGGATCGAAATTCGGGGGCCGCCACCCAGTTGGTGTCGCGTGGCTCGGTGATGTAGAACCACCCCGACTGCCACCCCTTTATGGTCTCCACATAGGAGCCTTCGAGCCAGGTGACGTTAGGCATTTTGCCCACCATGGCGCCTCCGCACTCTGCTTGCTGGCCGACCACCACCTTCGGTTTAACATTGAAGGTCTTCAGCCACAGGCCGAAGTGGGGCCTGATGCGGAGGAAGGCCTCGCACACGACGATAAATGCCGAGATGTTGAGGATGAAATTGGGGGCCAGATCATGAAAATCCAGTCCATAGTAGAACATGAGCCCACGGACAAACGGGTGCTACGTCTTGAGCTTGCGTTGGTTTTCCCCGAAGAGGAAGGGATGATGCAGCAGAGTAGCGTAAGTATTTCCCTCAGTTTTTGAGAACCAAGGTATCAATCCAGTAGGAGGCCACGCTCAAGTCCCTCGTACCTGCACAAAGTGATAGCTACTCGCAACCAACGCGATTAGGGGTTGTCAAGCCCTTCACGGTCACTTACGAGAGTGAGATCTGATAGATATAATATTTTTGGTATTTTTGGTATAAAGATGCAAAGTAAAAAGTAAAAGCAAAGTAAAAAAGCAAAGCAAGATTAAAGTAATGGACATTGATATGATGAGAATAGACCCGGGGGCCATAGGTTTCACTAGTGGCTTCTCTCAAGAGCATAAGTATTCTACGGTGGGTGAACAAATTACTGTTGAGCAATTGACACAATTGAGCATAGTTATGAGAATATCTAGGCATGATCGTGTATATAGGCATCACGTCCGTGACAAGTAGATTGAAACGATTCTACATCTACTACTATTACTCCACTCATCGACCGCTATCCAGCATGCATCTAGAGTATTAAGTTAAAAACAGAGTAACGCCTTAAGCAAGATGACATGATGTAGAGAGATAAATTCATGCAATATGAAATAAACCCCATCTTGTTATCCTCGATGGCAATGATACAATACGTGCCTTGCTGCCCCTTCTGTCACTGGGTAAGGACACCGCAAGATCGAACCCAAAGCTAAGCACTTCTCCCATGGCAAGAACTACCAATCTAGTTGGCCAAACCAAACGGATAATTCGAAGAGACTTGCAAAGATAACCAATCATACATAAAAGAATTCAGAGAAGATTCAAATATTATTCATAGATAGACTTGATCATAAACCCACAATTCATCGGTCTCAACAAACACACTGCAAAAAGAAGATTACATCGAATAGATCTCCACAAGAGAGGGGGAGAACTTTGTATTGAGATTCAAAGAGATAGAAGAAGCCATCTAGCTACTAACTATGGACCCGAAGGTCTGAGGTAAACTACTCACACTTCATCGGAGAGGCTATGATGATGTAGAAGCCCTCCGTGATGACGGCCCTCTTCCGGCGGAGCTCCGGAATAGGCCCCGAGATGGTATCTCGTGGATATAGAAAGTTGCAGTGGTGGAATTAGGTTTTTGGCTCCTGTTCTGATAGTTTGGGGGTACGTGGGTATATATAGGAGGAAGAAGTACGCCGGAGGAGCAACGAGGGGCCCACGAGGTAGGGGCGCTCCCTAGGGGGGCCCCCACCCTCGTGACCGCCTCTTTTGTTCCTTGGAGCAGGGTCCAAGTCTCCTGGATCACGTTCGGTGAGAAAATCACATTCCCGAAGATTTTATTCCGTTTGGACTCTGTTTGATATTCCGTTTATCTAAAACACTGAAATAGGCAAAAAACAACAATTCTGGGCTGGGCCTCCGGTTAATAGGTTAGTCCCAAAATAATATAAAAGTGGAAAATAAAGCCCAATATAGTCCAAAATAGTAGATAATATAGCATGGAGCAATAAAAAATTATAGATACGTTGGAGACGTATCAGGCATCCCCAAGCTTAATTCCTGCTCATCCTCGAGTAGGTAAATGATAAAAAGAGAATTATTGATGCGGAGTGCTACTTGGCATAATTTCAATGCAAATCTTCTTAATTGTGGTATGAATATTCAGATTAGAAAGATTCAAGACAAAAGTTTATATTGACATAAAAAATAATAATACTTCAAGCATACTAACAAAGCAATTATGTCTTCTCAAAATAACATGACCAAAGAAAGTTATCCCTATATAGTCTGGCTATGCTCCATCTTCACCACACAAAGTATTTAAATCATGCACAACCCCGATGACAAGCCAAGCAATTGTTTCATACTCTAACTTTTTCAAAACTTTTTCAATCTTCATGCAATACATGAGCAGGAGCCATGGATATAGCACTATAGGTGGAATAGAATGGTGGTTGTGGAGAAGACAAAAAGGAGAAGATGGTCTCACATCAACTAGGCGTATCAACGGGCTATGGAGATGCCCATCAATAGATATCAATGTGAGTGAGTAGGGATTGCCATGCAACGGATGCACTAGAGCTATAAGTATATGAAAGCTCAAAAAGAAACTAAGTGGGTGTGCATCCAACTTGCTTGCTCATGAAGACCTAGGGCAATTTTGAGGAAGCCCATCATTGGAATATACAATCCAAGTTCTATAATGTAAAATTCCCACTAGTATATGAAAGTGATAACATGAGAGACTCTCTACTATGAAGATTATGGTGCTACTTTGAAGCACAAGTGTGGTAAAAGGATAGTAACATTATCTCTTCTCTCTTTTTCTCTCATATTTTTTTTATTTGGGCCTTTTCTCCTTTTTTATGGCCTCTTTTTATTTGGGCTTCTTTGGCCTATTTTTTTTATTTTATTTTTCGTCCGGAGTCTCATCCCGACTTATGGGGGAATCATAGTCTCCATCATTCTTTCCTCACTGGGACAATGCTCTAATAATGATGATCATCACACTTTTATTTCTCTTATAACTCAACAATTACAACTCGATACTTAGAACAAAATATGACTCTATGTGAATGCATCCGGCGGTGTACCGGGATATGCAATATGACAATGATGAATGTGCCATGAACGGAACGGTGGAAAGTTGCATGGCAATATATCTCGGAATGGCTATGGAAATTGCCATAATAGGTAGGTATGGTGGCTGTTCTGAGGAAGGTATATGGTAGGTGTATGATACCGGCGAAAGGTGTGCGGTATTAGAGAGGCTAGCAAAGGTGGAAGGGTGAGAGTGCGTATAATCCATGGACTCAACATTAGTCATAAAGAACTCATATACTTATTGCAAAAATCTAGAAGTTATCAAAGCAAAGTATTACGCGCATGCTCCTAGGGGGATAGATTGGTAGGAAAAGACCATCGCTCATCCCCGACCGCCACTCATAAGGAAGACAATCAATAAATAAATCATGCTCCGACGTCATCACATAACGGTTCACCATACGTGCATGCTACGGGAATCACAAACCTTAACACAAGTATTCCTTAAATTCACAACTACTCAACTAGCATGACTTTAATATTATCACCTCCATATCTCAAAACAATTATCATGCTTCAATCTTTTCTTAGTATTCAACACACTCAAAAGAAAGTTTCACAAATCTTGAATACCAAGCATATTATTATTAAGCAAATTACCATGCTATTAAGAGACTCTCAAAATAATTTAAGTGAAGAATGAGAGATCAATAGTTTCTTTAAAACAAATCCACCACCGTGCTCTAAAAGATCTAAGTGAAGCACATAGAGAAAAATTATAACGCTCAAAAGATATAAGTGAAGCACATAGAGCAAAACTACTTAGCTCAAAAGATATAAGTGAAGCACATAGAGTATTCTATCAAATTTTAATTCATGTATGGCTCTCTCAAAAGGTGTGTATAGCAAGGATGATTGTGGCATACTAAGACACAAAGACACAAATAATACAAGACGCTCCAAGCAAAACACATATCATGTTCGTGAATAAAAATATAGCTCCAAGTAAATTACCGATGGAAGTGGACGAAAGAGGGGATGCCTTCCGGGGCATCCCCAAGCTTTGACTTCTTGGTGTCCTTGGATTATATTGGGGGTGCCATGGGCATCCCCAAGCTTAGGCTCTTGCCACTCCTTGTTCCATGATCCATCAAAAGAATTCACCCAAAACTTGAAAACTTCACAACACAAAACTCAAAATAGAAAACTCGTGAGCTCCGTTAGCGAAAGAAAACAAAAGACCACTTCAAGGTACTGTAATGAACTCATTATTTATTTATATTGGTGTTAAACCTACTGTATTTCAACTTATCTATGGATTATAAACTATTTTACTAGTCATAGATTCATCAAAATAAGCAAACACCACACGAAAAACAGAATCTGTCAAAAACAGAACAGTCTGTAGTAATCTGTAGCTAGCGCAAGATCTGGAACCCCAAAAATTCTAAAATAAATTTCTGGACGTGAGGAATTTATCTATTAATCATCTGCAAAAATAATTAACTAAATAGCACTCTCCAAATAAAAATTACAGCAGTTCTCGTGAGCGCTAAAGTTTCTGTTTTTTACAGCAAGTTCAACAAGACTTTCCCCAAGTCTTCCCAATGATTCTATTTGGCACAAACACTAATTAAACACAAAATCACAACCAAAACAGAGGCTAAATAAATTATTTATTACTAAGCAGGAGCAAAAAGCAAGGAATAAAAATAAAATTGGGTTGCCTCCCAACAAGCGCTATCGTTTAACGCCCCTAGCTAGGCATAAAAGCGAGGATAGATCTAGGTATTGTCATAATAGTAAGATAGATTATTAAAACTCATTTCATATTCTCTATGTTCAGAAGCAAGCTTTATTTGAGGCAAGAAAAAGTAATCAAAAGGACTAAATTTAACGGGACAAAAGTCCCCAAGATCAACCTTGGGAGGTATAGGTTCCTCCTTTGGTCCTTCGTAATGAACAACCAATTCATCATTATAAGCATTCTTTTGACAGAACTTTGTAAGCCTATATTCAAGAAAATATGCTAGCTCATTATTTCGAATAGCCAAATCATCATTAAGTTCAGAAATTCTATCAACTAAAATATTGGTAGGAACCCTTCTTCTAAGATTTTCATTGAAAGCAACATAATCTAGAGATTGAAAACGTATTATTTCTTCTTGATCAAAGAGGATAGTTTCTATGGGAGGACGGCAAGCGTCCACCCTATAATGAGCAAAGATTTCTTTGGCTTCTCTTATTATGAATCTAAACTCATGAGCCAAAAATATAGTAGCGGCACGCTTAACAGAAGAATGCTCAATATTAGAAAATTCCAGAAAAATCCTTTGTATGGAAGGATGCATGTGCATGAATTGTCTTTCAAGTTCAACTACAAGCATGGCAATAGCGTCCGCGAGACTACTAGTTCTGTGAAGGATAGAACTACCCATAGAAGGTAAAGCACCGACACAAGTAAAGAAATCTTGAATAATTCCTTTTCCAATAATATTACCACTACCAACACGGAATTTTTTTGTATGAAAGATGGTAGGTTCTTTAGTAGGAGCATCAGAATTTTCCATGATATTGTTATCGTCCATATTGGCGATAACTTCCCCAATTTTAGACATAACGACAAGCGAGCAAACTAGCACACGAGCAAACAAGAGGCAAATAGAGAGGGGGGGTAGAGAGAGAGAGAGGGCGAATAAAACATCAATGGTGAATTGGGGGGAGAGGAAAACGAGAGGCAAATGGCAAATAATGTAATGCGAGAGATAGGGATTGTGATGGGTACTTGGTATGTTGACTTTTTGCGTAGACACCCCGGCAACGGCGCCAGAAATCCTTCTTGCTACATCTTGAGCTTGCGTTGGTTTTCCCCGAAGAGGAAGGGATGATGCAGCAGAGTAGCGTAAGTATTTCCCTCAGTTTTTGAGAACCAAGGTATCAATCCAGTAGGAGCCCACGCTCAAGTCCCTCGTACCTGCACAGAGCGATAGCTACTCGCAACCAACGCGATTAGGGGTTGTCAAGCCCTTCACGGTCACTTACGAGAGTGAGATCTGATAGATATAATATTTTTGGTATTTTTGGTATAAAGATGCAAAGTAAAAAGTAAAAGCAAAGTAAAAAAGCAAAGCAAGATTAAAGTAATGGACATTGATATGATGAGAATAGACCCGGGGGCCATAGGTTTCACTAGTGGCTTCTCTCAAGAGCATAAGTATTCTACGGTGGGTGAACAAATTACTGTTGAGCAATTGACACAATTGAGCATAGTTATGAGAATATCTAGGCATGATCGTGTATATAGGCATCACGTCCGTGACAAGTAGATTGAAACGATTCTACATCTACTACTATTACTCCACTCATCGACCGCTATCCAGCATGCATCTAGAGTATTAAGTTAAAAACATAGTAACGCCTTAAGCAAGATGACATGATGTAGAGAGATAAATTCATGCAATATGAAATAAACCCCATCTTGTTATCCTCGATGGCAACGATACAATACGTGCGTTGCTGCCCCTTCTGTCACTGGGTAAGGACACTGCAAGATGAACCCAAAGCTAAGCACTTCTCCCATGGCAAGAACTACCAATCTAGTTGGCCAAACCAAATGGATAATTCAAAGAGACTTGCAAAGATAACCAATCATACATAAAAGAATTCAGAGAAGATTCAAATATTATTCATAGATAGACTTGATCATAAACCCACAATTCATCGGTCTCAACAAACACACCGCAAAAAGAAGATTACATCGAATAGATCTCCACAAGAGAGGGGGAGAACTTTGTATTGAGATTCAAAGAGAGAGAAGAAGCCATCTTGCTACTAACTATGGACCCAAAGGTCTGAGGTAAACTACTCACACTTCATTGGAGAGGCTATGATGATGTAGAAGCCCTCCGTGATGAGGCCCTCTTCCGGCGGAGCTCCGGAATAGGCCCCAAGATGGGATCTCGTGGATACAGAAAGTTGCGGCGGTGGAATTAGGTTTTTGGCTCCTGTTCTGATAGTTTGGGGGTACGTGGGTATATATAGGAGGAAGAAGTACGCCGGAGGAGCAACGAGGGGCCCACGAGGCAGGGGGGCGCCCCCCACCCTCATGCCCGCCTCTTTTGTTCCTTGGAGCAGGGTCCAAGTCTCCTGGATCACGTTCGGTGAGAAAATCACGTTCCCGAAGATTTTATTCCGTTTGGACTCCGTTTGATATTCCGTTTATGTGAAACACTGAAATAGGCAAAAAAAACAGCAATCCTGGGCTGGGCCTCCGGTTAATAGGTTAGTCCCAAAAATAATATAAAAGTGGAAAATAAAGCCCAATATAGTCCAAAACAGTAGATAATATAGCATGGAGCAATAAAAAATTATAGATACGTTGGAGACGTATCAACGGGTGAAGGGGAAATCCCAGTCCGCGGACAAAGTGGGTAAGGAAAACTACCCTGTCATGGGGTTCGGGCATAGGGATGATCCGCCCCGCATCTGGCAGCCGGTGCGCGATGTCCGCGGCCAGATATCCGGCTTCCTGTAGCTTTGTGATGTTCTCCTCCGTGACGGAGGAGACCATCCACTTGCCTCCCGCTTCGGACATGCTTGGAGTGGTTTGAGGAGAAAGACGCGGACTTGGGCACTGGAGCTCGAGTGTGCGAGAATGGATAAGCAAGGAGGAAGAAGGCGTGGGTAAAAAGGGTGAATCTTTGTCCCTTTATATGGGCGGAGGAGGTGATGCGCCTCCCCACTTACCTGGTAAAATCACTTATTCCCCGAATGTCGTAATTTATGGCGCGGTTGGGTTACCCATACCCGTATTGATGAGAATCCCGTGATAAGGGGACACGATCTCTGCTTCGACAAGACGTGTCAAGAAAACCGCCTCACGATATGTGCAGTGCTGGTTGAGAAAAATGGTTCGAATAATGACCGGGCCGTGGTATGATGTCATGCTATCAAATGTGTCAGCAGATTAGATTTGTGGAAATATTATTCTCTCTACCCTGGTATATGGAACTTGTTTTGCAGAGCCGAACACTATCCTTGTGTTTAAAATCTTCTATGGAGTATTCAGAGGAAGAACCCGCCTTGCAATGCCGAAGACAAATCTGCGCGCCGGACTCATCATCATTGAAGCCTGGTTCAGGGGCTACTGAGGGAGTCCTGGATTAGGGGGTCTCCGGACAGCCGGACTATATCCTTTGGCCGGACTGTTAGACTATGAAGATACAAGATTGAAGACTTAGTCCCGTGTCCGGATGGGACTTTCCTTGGCGCAGAAGGCAAGCTTGGCAATACGGATATGTAGATCTCCTCCCTTGTAACCGACTTTGTGTAATCCTAGCCCCCTCCGGTGTCTATAAACCGGAGGGTTTAGTCCTTAGGACAACAACAATCATACCATAGGCTAGCTTCTAGGGTTTAGCCTCTACGATCTCGTGGTAGATCAACTCTTGTAATACTCCTATCATCAAGATCAATCAAGCAGGACGTAGGGTATTACCTCCATCAAGAGGGCCTAAACCTGGGTAAACATCGTGTCCCCCGCCTCCTGTTACCATCCGCCTTAGACGCACAGTTCGGGACTCCCTACCCGAGATCCGCCGGTTTTGACACCGACAATGAGTCATTGAGAATAAATGGATCTTAAAGAGGAAGACGGACGTTGATAGTAGTGTTACTATCTACAAAGCTCGAATTGCCGCAAAATGTTTTTGACAAGGTCAAGGTGTTGACTATGATGAGATTTTCTCACTTGTATCGATGCTTAAAAGTCTATCTGAATCTTGTTAGCAGTTGCTGCATTTTATAAAATCTGGCAAATGGATGTCAAACTGCATTCCTTAATGGATTTCTTAAAGAAGAGTTGTATATGATGCAACCAGAAGATTTTGTCGATCCTAAGGGTGCTAACAAAGTGAGCAAGCTCCAACAATCCATCTATGGACTGGTGCAAGCATCTCAGAGTTGGAATATATGCTTTGATAAAGTCATCAAAGCATATGGTTTTATACAGACTTGTGGTGAAGCCTGTATTTACAAGAAAGTGAGTGTGAGCACTACACATTTCTAATAAGTATATGTGAATGACATATTGTTGATCAGAAATAATGTAGAATTTTCTAGAAATCATAAAGGACTGTTTGAACGGAGTTTTTCAAAGGAAGACCTCGGTGAAGCTACATACATATTGAGCATCAAGATCTATAGAGATCGATCAAGATGCTTGATATATTTTCAATGAGTACATACCTTGACAAGATTTTGATGTAGTTCAAAATGGAACAGTCAAAGAAGGAGTTCTTGCCCGTGTTTCAAGGTGTAAAGTTGAGTAAAGACTCAAAACCTGACCATGGCAGAAAATCGAAAGAGAATGAAAAGTCATTCCCTATGCCTCGGTCATAGGTTCTATAAAGTATGCTATGCTGTGTACCAGACCTATTGTGTACCTCACCATAAGTTTGGCAAGAGGGTACAATAGTGATCCAGGAGTGGATCACTGGACAACGGTAAAAAATATCCTTAGTGGAATAAGGAAATGTTTCTCAGTTATGGAGGTGATAAAGAGTTCATCGTAAAGAGTTATGTCGATGCAAGCTTTGACACCGATCTGGATGACTCCAAGTCTCGATCTAGATACATATTGAAAGTGGGAGCAATTAGCTAGAGTAGCTCCGTGCAAAGCATTGTAGACATAAAAAATTTGCAAAATACATACGGCTCTGAATGTGGCTGACCGTTGACTAAATTTCTCTCACAAGCAAAACATGATCACTCTTTGGGTGTTAATCACATAGCGATATGAACTAGATTATTGACTCTAGTAAACCCTTTGGGTGTTAGTCACATGGAGATGTGAACAAATCACATAAAGATGTGAACTATTGGTCTTAAATCACATGACGATGTGAACTAGATTATTGACTCTAGTGCAAGTGGGAGACTGAAGGAAATATTCCCTAGAGGCAATAATAAAGTTTTTATTTATATTTCCTTATATCATGATATATGTTTATTATTCATGCCAGAATTTTATTAACTGAAAACTTAGTACATGTGTGAATGCATAGACAAACAGAGTGTCCCTAGTATGCCTCTACTTGACTAGCTCGTTAATCAAAGATGGTTAAGTTTCCTAGTGATGGACATGTGTTGTCAATTGATGAATGGGATCACATCATTAGAGAATGATGTGATGGACAAGACCCATTCGTTAGCTTAGCATTATGATCGTTACAGTTTCATTGCTACTGCTTTGTTCATGACTTATACATGTTCCTCAGACTATGAGATTATGCAACTCCCGAATACCGGAGGAACACCTTGTGTGCTATCAAACGTCACAACGTAACTGGATGATTACAAAGATGCTCTACAGGTGTATCCGATGGTGTTTGTTGAGTTGGCATAGATCGAGATTAGGATTTGTCACTCCATGTATCGGAGAGGTATCTCTGGGCCCTCTCGGCAATGCACATCACTATAAGCCTTGCAAGCATTGTGACTAATGAGTTAGTTGTGGGATGATGCATTATGGAACGAGTAAAGAGACTTGCCGGTAGCGAGATTGAACAAGGTATGAGGATACCGACGATCGAATCTCGGGCAAGTAACATACCGCTGACAAAGGGAACAACGTATGTTGTTATGCGGTTTGACCGATAAAGATCTTCGTAGAATATGTAGGAGCCAATATGGGCATCCATGTTCCGCTATTGGTTATTGACCGGAGACATGTCTCGGTCATGTCTACATAGTTCTCGAACCCATAGGGTCCGCACGCTTAACGTTCGGTGACGATCGGTATTATGAGTTTTATGTGTTTTGATGTACCGAAGATAGTTCGGAGTCCCGGATTTGATCACGGACATGACGAGGAGTCTCTAAATGGTCGAGACATAAAGATTGATATATTGGATGACTATGTTTGGACATCGGAATGGTTCCGAGTAAGTTTGGACGAATACCGGAGTACCGGGGGGTTATCGGAACCCCCCGGGGAGTGTATTGGGCCTCATGGGCCTTGGTGGAGAGAGGAAGGGGCGGCCAGGGCAGGCCACACACCCCCTCCCCCTCTAGTACGAATTGGACTAGGAAGGGGGGCGGCGCCCCCCCTTTTTGCTTCCCCCTCTCTTCTCCTTCCTTCTCTCCTACTCCTACTCATGGAAGGGGTGGAATCCTACTCCCGGTGGGAGTAGGACTCCCCTTGGGGCGCGCCTAGGAGGCCGGCCTCCTCCCCCTCCTCCACTCATTTATATACGGGGGAGGGGTGCACCCCATAGACACACAAGTTGATCATTGATCTTTTAGCCGTGTGCAGTGCCCCCTCCACCATAATCCACCTCGGTCATATCGTAGCGGTGCTTAGGCGAAGCCCTGTTCCGGTAGCCTCATCATCACTGTCATCACATCGTCGTGCTAATGAAAATCTCTATCGAAGCTCTATTGGATCGTGAGTTCACGAGACGTCACCGAGCCGAACATGTGCATATCGTGGAGGTGCCGTACCTTTGGTGCTAGATCGGTCGATCATGAAGACATACGACTACATCAACCGCGTTGTCATAACGCTTCCGCTTACGGTCTATGAGGGTACGTAGATGATACTCTCCCCTCTCGTTGCTATGCCTCACCATGATCTTGCGTGTGCGTAGGAATTTTTTTGAATTACTGCGTTCCCGAACATATGCCCCTGGGTCTGTTCTCCATTACTTGATTCCTCTCCAACAGTTCCACTTTTTATTTGTCGTTCTACTTTGCTACTATCTATCACTACCAATTACGAATCTTGTAACTAGCAAGAGAAGGGGCTTCAGAACCCCTTTGAAGTGTTGGGTTCAAGGTTGTATTTATTTGTGCGTAGGTGCTGCTTACATTGTTTGCTTGGGATACTCCTACTGGATTGATAACTATTGTGAAACGTAGCATGCAATTTCAAAAAAATTCCTATGCTCACGCAAGATCTATCTAGGAGATGCATAGCAATGAGAGAGGGAGAGTGTGTCCACGTACCCTCATAGACCGAAAGCGGAAGCGTTTGACAACACGGTTGATGTAGTCAAACTTCTTCTAGCTCTGACCGATCAAGAACCAAACGTACGGCACCTCCGAGTTCTACACACGTTCATCTCGATGACGTCCCTTGCCTTCTTGATCCAGCAAGGTGTCGAGGTAGTAGATGAGTTCCATCAGCACGACGGCGTGGTGACGGTGATGAAGTGATTCTCGCAGGGTTGCGCCCAAGCACCGCAAAACTATGACCGGGGATGTAAACCGTGGAGGGGGGCATCGCACATGCCTAACAATTGTTGTTGTGTGCTCTAGGCGCCCCCTCCCCACATATATATAGGTGGGAGGGGGAGGGGAGTAGCAAGGGGGCGCCCCAAGTAGGAGGAATCCTACTTGGGGTCCTCCCCAATTCAGCCTCCCCCCTCCCCGTCCTTTTTTGCCGGAGGGGGAAAAGGGAAGAGGGAGGAGAGAAGGAAGGGGGGCGGAGAATCCCCTCTTTCCCTTCTCCAACTCGGCCTCCTTCCTTGGGGGGGGGCACCCCTAGTGGGCTGGCATGCTCCCCTCCTATGGCCCATATCCCCCGGGGGTTCCGATAACCCCACGGTACTCCAATAAATACCCGATACTATCTGGAACACTTCCGGTGTCCGAATACTATCATCCTATATATCAATCTTTACCTCTCGGCCATTTTGAGAGTCCCCATCATGCCCGTGATCTCATCCGGGATTCCGAATAACATTCAGTCACCAGATCACATAACTCATACAATACTAAATCGTCATCCAACGTTAAGCGTGTGGACCCTACGGGTTCGAGAACTATGTAGACATGACCGAGACACCTCTCCGGTCAATAACCAATAGCGGAACATAGATTATCATATTGGTTCCTACATATTCTACGAAGATCTTTATCGGTTGAACCGTTATGACAACATACGTTATTCCCTTTATCATCGGTATGTTACTTGCCTGAGATACGATCGTCGGTGTCCACATACCTAGTGCAATCTCGTTATCGGCAAGTCTCTTTACTCGTTCCGTAATACATCATCTTGTAACTAACTCATTAGTCACTTTGCTTGCAAGGCTTCTTATGACGTGCATTACCGAGAGGGCCCAGAGATACCTCTCCGATGCTCGGAGTGACAAATCCTAATCTCAATCTATGCCAACCCAACAAACACCTTTGGAGATACCTGTAGAGCATCTTTATAATCACCCAGTTATGTTGTGACGTTTGATAGCACACAAGGTATTCCTCTGGTATCTGGGATTTGCATAGTCTCATAGTCGAAGGAATATGAATTTGACATGAAGAAAGCAATAGCAATAAAACTGGACGGTCATAATGCTAAGCTAACGAATGGGTCTTGTCCATCACATCATTCTCCTAATGATGTGATCCCATTATCAAATGACAACTCATGTCTATGGTTAGGAAACCTTAACCATCTTTGATCAATGAGCTAGTCAAGTAGAGGCTCACTAGGGACACCGTGTTTGTCTATGTATTCACACATGTATTTAGGTTTCTAATCAATACAATTCTAGCATGAATAATAAACATTTATCATGAATAAGGAAATACAAATAGCAACTTTATTATTGCCTCTAGGGCATATTTCCTTCAGTCTCCCACTTGCATTAGAGTCAATAATCTAGTTCACATCACCATGTGATTTAACACCCATAGTTCATATCGCCATGTGACCAACACCCAAAGAGTTTACTAGAGTCAAAATCTAGTTCACATCACCATGTGATTTAACACCCATAGTTCATATCGCCATGTGACCAACACCCAAAGAGTTTACTAGAGTCAATAATCTAGTTCACATCGCCATGTGATTAACACCAAAAGAGTACTAAGGTGTGATCATTTTTTGCTTGTGAGAGAGGTTTAGTCAACGGGTCTGTCACATTAAAATCTGTATGTATTTTGCAAATTTCTATGTCTACAATACTTTGCATGGAGCTAATCTAGCTAATTGATCCCACTTTCAATATGTATCCAATTTGAGATTTAGAGTCATCTGGATCTGTGTCAAAGCTTGCATCAACGTAACCCTTTACGATGAACTCTTTGTTACCTCCATAAACAAGAAATATTTCCTTAGTCCTCTAAGGATAATTTTGACCGCTATCTAGTGATCTACTCCTGGATCACTATTGTACCCCCTTGCCAAACTCATGGCAAGGTACACAATAGGTTTGGTACACAACATGACATACTTTATAGAACCTATGGCTGAGGCATAGGGAATGACTTTCGTTCTCTCTCTATCTTCTGTCGTGGTCGGGCTTTGAGTCTTACTCAACTTCACACCTTACAACACAGGCAAGAACCCTTTCTTTGACTGATCCATCTTGAACTTCTTCAAACCTTTGTCAAGGTATGTGCTTTGTGAAAGTCCTATTAAGCGTCTTGATTTATCCCGATCTTGATGCCTAATATATAAGCAGCTTCACTGAGGTCTCTCATTGAAAAATTCTTATTCAAGTATCCTTCTATGCTATCCAGAAATTCTATATCATTTCCAATCATTAATATGTCATCCACATATAGTACCAAAAATGATATTGAGCTCCCACTAACTTTCTTGTAAATACAGGCTTCACCGTAAGTCTGTATAAAACCATATGCTTTGATCACCTCATCAAAGAGTATATTCCAACTCCGAGATGCTTGCACCAACCCATAGATGGATCGCTGGAGCTTGCGCACTTTGTTAGTACCTTTAGGATCGACAAAACCTTCTGGTTGCATCATATACAACTCTTCTTTAAGATATCCATTAAGGAATGCAGTTTTGACATCCATTTGCCAGATTTCATAATCATAAAATGTGGCAATTGCTAACATGATTCGGACGGACTTAAGCATCGCTACGGGTGAGAAAGTCTCATCGTAGTCAACTCATTGAACTTGTCGGAAACCTTACGTGACAAGTAGAGTTTAGTAGACAGTAACATTACCATCAGCGTCAGTCTTCTTCTTGAAGATCCATTTATTTTATATGGCTTGCCGATACTCCGGCAAGTCCACCAAAGTCCACACTTTGTTCTTATACATGGATCCTATCTCAGATTTCATGGCCTCAAGCATCTGTCGGAATTCGGCCTCATCATAGCTTCTTCATGGTTTGTAGGTTCGCCTTGGTCTAGTAACATGACTTCCAGGACATGATTACCATACTACTCTGGTGTGAATCATGCTCTAGTTGACCTACGAAGTTCAGT
The DNA here is from genome assembly GCF_003073215.2 of Triticum urartu. Taxonomy (NCBI): domain Eukaryota; kingdom Viridiplantae; phylum Streptophyta; class Magnoliopsida; order Poales; family Poaceae; genus Triticum; species Triticum urartu. The sequence continues at coordinate 523,733,310 of NC_053025.1, forward strand.
AGTAACTTGATCTGAAGTTTCATGATCATCATCGTTAGCTTCCTCTCTAGTTGGTGTAGGCATCATGGGAATAGTTTTCTCTGATGTACTACTTTCCAATTCGAGAGAAGGTACAATTACCTCATCAAGTTCTACTTTCCTCCCACTCACTTCTTTCGAGAGAAACTCCTTCTCTAGAAAGGACTCATTCTTAGCAACAAAGATTTTTGCCTTCGAATCTGTGGTAGAAGGTATACCCAATAGTTTCTTTCGGGTATCCTATGAAGACAAACTTCTCCGATTTGGGTTCGAGCTTATCAGGCTGAAGCCTTTTGACATAAGTGTCGCAACCCCAAACTTTTAAGAAACAATAGCTTAGGTTTCTTGCCAAACCATAGTTCATACTATGTCATCTCAACGGATTTAGATGTCGCCCTATTTAATGTGAATGCGTTTGTCTCTAATGCATAACCCCAAAATGAATAAATCAAGTGATTCCAAAAGTCCGTCTGCATGGAGTTTCTTCATGCGCTTTACATCAATATGACCTAAACGGCAGTGCCACAAGTATGTTGCACTATCATTATCAACTTTGCATCTTTTGGCATCAATATTATGAATATGTGTATCATTACGATTGAGATTCAATAAACCATTCACATTGGGTGTATGACCATAGAAGGTTTTATTCATGTAAACAGAACATCAATTATTCTCTGACTTAAATGAATAAACGTATTGCAATGAACATGATCTAATCATATTCATGCTCAATGCAAACACCAAATGACATTTATTTAGGTTCAACACTAATCCCGAAGGTAGAGGGAGTGTGCGATGGTGATCATATCAACCTTGGAATCATTCCCAACACACATCGTCACCTCGCTTTTAACTAGTCACTGCAACTCAGCAAATGAACCGGTATCAAATACCTAGGGGTTACTATGAACACTAGTAAAATACACATCAATAACATGTATATCAAATATACCTTTGTTCACTATACCATCCTTCTTATCCGCCAAGTTTTTGGGGCAGTTCCACTTCCAGTGACCATTTCCTTTGAAGTAGAAGCACTCAGTTTCAGGCTTGGGTCCAGCTTTGGGCTTCTTCATGAGACTTTCTTGCCATTCTTCTCGAAGTTCCCTTTCTTTCCCTCACCTTTTTCTTGAAACTGGTGGTCTTGTTAACCATCAACACTTGATGCTCTTTCTTGATTGCTACCTTCGCCGATTTCAGCATCGCGAAGAGCTTGGGAATCATTTTTTGTCATCCCTTGCATATTATAGTTTATCGCGAAGTTCTACTAGCTTGGTGATAGTGACTAGAGAACTCTGTCAATCACTATCTTATCTAGAAGATTAACTCCCACTTGATTCAAGCGTTTGTAGTACCCAGACATTCTGAGCACATGCTCACTGGTTGAGCTATTCTCCTCGATCTTGTAGACAAAGTACTTGTTAGAGGTCTCATACCTCTCGACATGGGCATGAGTCTAAAATACCAATTTCATCTCTTGGAACATCTCATATGCTCTGTGGTGTTCAAAATGTCTTTGAAAGTCCCGGTTATAAGCCGTAAAGCATGGCGCACTAAAATAGTAAGTAGTCATCATATCGAGCTTGCCAAACGTTCATAACATCTACATTTGCTCCTGCAATAGGTCTGTCATCTAGCGGTGCATCAAGGACATATTTCTTCTGTGCAGCAATGAGGATAATCCTCAGATCACGGACCCAGTCTGCATCATTGCTACTATCATCTTTCAACTTATTTTTCTATAGGAACATATCAAAATTAGGGAAGCTAAATCGCGAGCTATTGATCTACAACATAGATTTGCAAATACTTTCAGGACTAAGTTCATGATAAATTAAGTTCAATTAATCAAATTACTAATGAACTTGCACTTAGATAGACATCCCTCAAGTCATCTAAATGATACGTGATCCAAATCAACTAAACCATGTCTAATCATCACGTGAGATGGAGTAGTCATCAATGGTGATCATCTCTATGTCGATCATATCTACTATATGATTCACGTTCGACCTTTCGGTCTCCAGTGTTCCGAGGCCATGTTTGTACATGCCAGGCTCGTCAAGTTTAACCTGAGTATTCTGCATGTGCAAAATTGTCTTGCACCCGTTGTATGCGAACGTAGAGTCTATCACACCCGATCATCACATGGTGTCTCAACACGACGAACTGTCGCAACGGTGCATACTCAGGGAGAACACTTATACCTTGAAATTTTAGTTAAGGGATCATCTTATAATGCTACCTCCGTACTAAGCAAAATAAGATGCATAAAATATAAACATCACATGCAATCAAAATATGTGACATGATATGGCCATCATCATCTTGTGCTTTTGATCTCCATCTCCAAAGCATCGTCATGATCTCCATCGTCACCGGCTTGACACCTTGATCTCCATCGTAGCATCGTGGTCGTCTCGCCAACTATTGCTTCTACAACTATCGCTAACGCATAATGATAAAGTAAAGCAATTACATGGCATTTGCATTTCATACAATAAAGAGACAACCATAAGGCTCCTGTCGGTTGTCAGATATCTTACAAAACATGATCATCTCATACAATAACATTTATATCATGTCTTGACCATATCACATCACAACATGCCCTGCAAAAACAAGTTGGACGTCCTCTACTTTATTGTTGCAAGTTTTACGTGGCTGCTACGGGCTTCTAGCAAGAACCGTTCTTACCTACGCATTGAAACCACAACGGTGTTTCATCAAGTTTTCTATTTTAACCTTCTTCAAGGACTGGTCACAGTCAAATTCGATTCAACTAAAGTAGGAGAAACAGACACCTGCCAGCCACCTTTATGCAAAACTAGTTGCATGTCTGTCGGTGGAACCGGTCTGATTTGCGTGGACATGTAAGGTTGGTCTGTGCCGCTTCATCCAACAATACTGTCGTATCAAAATAAGACGTTGGTGGTAAGCAGTATGACTATCACCGCCCACAACTCTTTGTATTCTACTCATAAATATCATCTACGCATAGACCTGGCTCGGATGTACTGTTGGGAAACATAGCATGCAATTTCAAAAAAATTCCTACGCTCACGGAAGATCTATCTAGGAGATGCATAGCAACGAGAGGGGGAGAGTGTGTCCATGTACCCTCGTAGACCGAAAGCGGAAGCGTTTGACAACGCGGTTGATGTAGTCGAACTTCTTCTAGCTCCGACCGATCAAGCACCGAACGTACGACACCTCCAATTTCTGCACACGTTCAGCTCAGTGACGTCCCTCGCCTTCTTGATCTAGCAAGGTGTCGAGGTAGTAGATGAGTTCCATCAGCATGACGGCATGGTGATGGTGATGGTGAAGTGATTCTCGCAGGGCTTCGCCTAAGCACGTCAAACCTATGACCGGGGATGTAAATTGTGGAGGGGGGGCGCCGCACACGGCTAAGAATTGTTGTTGTGTGTTCTAGGCGCCCCCTCCCCACGTATATATAGGTGGGAGGGGGAGGGGAGCACCAAGGGGGCGCCCCAAGTAGGAGGAATCCTACTTGGGGTCCTCCCCAATTCGGCCTCCCCCCTTCCTTTTTTACCGAAGGGGGAAAAGGGAAGAGGGAGGAGAGAAGGAAAGGGGGGCCGAATCCCCTCTTTCCCTTCTCCCACTCGGCCTCCTTCCTTGGGGGGTGGGGTGCACCACCCATTGTGGGCTGGTGTGCTCCCCTCCTATGGCACATATCTTTCCCCCAGGGGTTCCGGTAACCCCCCAGTACTCTCATAAATACCCGATACTATCCGGAACACTTCCGGTGTCCGACTACTATCATCCTATATATCAATCTTTACGTCTCGACCATTTCGAGACTCCTCGTCATGTCCGTGACCTCATCCGGGACTCCAAACAACATTCGGTCACCAAATCACATAACTCATATAATACTAAATCGTCATCGAACGTTAAGCGTGCGGACCGTACGGGTTCGAGAACTATGTAGACATGACTGAGACACCTCTCCAGTCAATAACCAATAGCGGAACCTAGATGCTCATATTGGTTCCTACATATTCTATGAAGATCTTTATCGGTCGAGCCGTTATGACAACATACATTATTCCCTTTGTCATCGGTATGTTACTTGCCCGAGATTCGATCGTCGGTATCCAAATACCTAGTTCAATCTCGTTACCGGCAAGTCTCTTTACTCGTTCTGTAATACATCATCTTGTGATTAACTCATTAGTCACTTTGCTTGCAAGGCTTCTTATGATGTGCATTACCGAGAGGGCCCAGAAATACCTCTCCGATACTCGGAGTGACAAATCCTAATCTCGACCTATGCCAACCCAACAAACACCTTCCGAGATACCTGTAGAGCATCTTTATAATCACCAAGTTATGTTGTGACGTTTGATAGCACACAAGGTATTTTTACGGTATCTGGGAGTTGCATAATCTCATAGTCAAAGGAATATGTATTTGACATGAAGAAAGCAACAACAATAAAACTAAATGATCATAATGCTAAGCTAACGAATGGGTCTTGTCTATCACATCATTCTCCTAATGATGTGACCCCGTTATCAAATGGCAACTCATGTCTATTGTTAGGAAACCTTAACCATCCTTGATCAACGAGCTAGTCAAGTAGAGGCTCACTAGGGACACAGTGTTTGTCTATGTATTCACACTTGTATTTAGGTTTCCAATCAATACAATTATAGCATGAATAATAAACATTTATCATGAATAAGGAAATACAAATAACAACTTTATTATTGCCTCTAGGGCATATTTCTTTCAATAACCTTAGTTCTCTACCAGAGGAAAATACTTTGATGTTGTTCTGCTTCACCCTTTCTCTTTGGGGAATCCCAACAACTCCTATGGAAGTCAGCAAAAAGATTTATGGCTCGTTGCCAGTAAGTCTTCTACTACCAAATTAGGTGCCTTCACACAAACTCCTTATTTACTTGTTTTCTTTCTTGCCTAGTGTGACTCCCCCACCTTGATCATGCACTAATCATACACGCAAATACGCACAATCAAGATTAGAGACTCACGGGAAGATATCACAACACAACTCTAGACACAAATTCAAACATAAAGATTTATATTACAAGACAAGGCCATGAAGGCTCGAATACATAAGTCAGCGAAAGCAACAATACTTGATTAAACAAGTTTGCCTTAACAAGGCTAGCAAAACAATGACATCTAGATCGAAAAGGCGCAGCCCTCCTGCATGGGGCCTCCTAACTACATCTAACAAAACAACAATGTCTAATTTTTAAAAATTTCAGAACATTTTAAAAACAATTCATGAAAAAAATTCAATTAGCGAACATTAGTTCAATTTCATAACAATTTTTTTAATAAACAAGCATTTTTTCAAAATCGTGAATATTTTCTAATACAGGACAACTTTTTCAAAATCATGAACATTTTATGAATATGCGAACATTTTTTATAGTAACATGAACATTTTTTAAAGACAGTCATTTTTTCAAAAATCATGATTATTTTCTCACTATGTGAACATTTTTTTGAAAAAACATAAACATGTTTTTCCAAACTCACATATTGTTAAATTAGGGTACTTTTTGTAATCCCAAATTATTTAGAATAAAAAAACACAGAAAAAAAGAAAGTGAAAAAACTCGAAATTAAGAAAATAGTGGGGCCTGCAAATGAGCCGGCCTAAATGGTTATGCTTGGGGAGCAAGTAGTGCGCGCTGCGGCTCCTCCCAGCATGCCGGGATGAATAAGAGCTCCCTTTGGCATGGTGCACGCTAGCGAACGAGCCGACGTGCACTCTCCCTTCCCAAGGGCGCCAATTTAGGCTAGCTCATTTGCTCGGCTGGACACCCGCTGGTTTTTTTATTTTTATTCTCAGTTTAAAATGTCATGGAAATTACAAAAAGGTTTAAAAATTCCATATTTTTGTGAATTTTGAAATCATACAATATTCAAGAATTTTAAAAATGTTTGTGCATTCAAAAAATGTTCATGTGTTGGGGAATGAAGCATGAAAATCAAAAAAAATCTACAAACACCCAAGATCTAATCTGGGGGATGTATTGCAACGAGAGGGGAGTAGTGTCTACCTTTGTAGACTGAATGTGTTAATGATCTAGAGATCATGGTTGGCGTAGTCGTACTCGCGTCACGATCCAATCCGATCGAAGTACCACATGTGCAATGATAACCCACAAGTATAGGGGATCACAAAAGTTTTCGAGGGTAGAGTATACAACCCAAATTTATTGATTCGACACAAGGGGAGCCAAAGAATATTCTCAAGTATTAGTAGCTGAGTTGTCAAATCGACCACACCTAGAAACTTAATATCTGCAACAAAGTATTTAGTAGCAAAGTAATATGATAGTAGTGGTAACGGTGGAAAAAGTAACGGTAGCAGTTTTGGTTTTGTAGTAATTATAATAGTGGCAACAGAAAAGTAAATAAGCAAAGATCAATATATGAAAAGCTTGTAGGCAATGGATTGGTGATGGATAATTATGTCGGATGTGATTCCTCATGCAACAGTTATAACATAGGGTGACACGGAACTAACTCCAGTTCATCAATGTAATGTAGGCATGTATTCCAAATATAGTCATACGTGCTTATGGAAAAGAACTTGCATGTCATCTTTTGTCCTACTCTCCCATGGCAGCGGGGTCCTATTGGAAACTAAGGGATATTAAGGCCTCCTTTTAATAGAGTACCGGACCAAAGCATTAACACTTAGTGAATACATGAACTCCTCAAACTACGGTCATCACCGGTAAGTATCCCGATTATTGTCACTTCGAGGTTAACGGATCATAACACATAATAGGTGACTATAGACTTGCAAGATAGGATCAAGAACTCACATATTCATGAAAACATAATAGGTTCAGATCTGAAATCATGGCACTCGGGCCCTAGTGACAAGCATTAAGCATAGCAAAGTCATAGCAACATCAATCTCGGAACATAATGGATACTAGGGATCAAACCCTAATAGAACTAACTCGATTAACAGATAAATCTCATCCAACCCATCACCGTCCAGCAAGCCTATGATGGAATTACTCACGCACGACAGTGAGCATCATGAAATTGGTGATGGAGGAAGGTTGATGATGACGATGGCGACGGATTCCCCTCTCCGGAGCCCTGAGTGGACTCCAGATCAGCCCTCCCGAGAGAGATTAGGGCTTGGCGGCAGCTCCGTATCGTAAAACGCAATGAATCCTTCTCTCTGATTTTTTTCTCCCCGAACGTGAATATATGGAGTTGGAGTTGAGGTCGGTGGAGCGTCAGGGGGCCCACGAGGCAGGGGGTAGGCGCGCCCCCACCCTCGTGGACAGGGTGTGGACCCCCTGGCCTGGATTCTTTTGCCAATATTTTTTATATATTCCAAAAATATTCTCCGTTGATTTTCAGGTCATTCCAAGAACTTTTATTTCTACACAAAAATAACACCATGGCAATTCTGCTGAAAATAGCGTCAGTCTGGGTTAGTTCCATTCAAATCATGCAAGTTAGAGTCCAAAACAAGGGAATAGTGTTTGGAAAAGTAGATACGTTGGAGACTCCCCCAAGCTTAAACCTTTGCTTGTCCTCAAGCAATTCAATTGACAAACTGAATGTGATAAAGAAAAACTTTTACAAACTTTGTTTGCTCTTGTTGTTGTAAATATGTAAAGCCAGCATTCAAGTTTTCAGCAAAGATTATGAACTAACCATATCCACCGTAACATTTAGGTCTCATGTTTACTCATATCAATGACATAATCAACTAGCGAGCAATAATAATAAATCTCGGATGACAACACTTTCTCAAAACAATCATAATATGATATAACAAGATGGTATCTCGCTAGCCCTTTCTGAGACCGCAAAACATAAATGCAGAGCACCTCTGAAGATCAAGGGCTGATTGGAAATTGTAATTCATGGTAAAAGAGATCCAGTCACAGTCATACTCAATGTAAACTAATAATAATACATGCAAATGACAACGGTGCTCTCCAACTGGTGCTTTTTAATAAGAGGACGATGACTCAACATAAAAGTAAATGGATAGGACCTTCGCAGAGGGAAGCAGGGATTTGTAGAGGTGCCAGAGCTCGATTTTGAAATAGAGATGAATAATATTTTGAGCGGTATACTTTCATTGTCAACATAACAACCAAGAGATCTCGATATCTTCCATGCTACACACATTATAGGCGGTTCCCAAGCAGAATGGTAAAGTTTATACTCCCCCACCACCAACAATCATCAATCCATGGCTTGCCTATAACAACCTAGTTTTTGGCCCTTTTCCTTTTCTTTTAATTTAATTGGTTTTTGCTTTTTTTTTCTTTTTGGAGTGGTTCTGTGGCCTTGTCACCTGGGGGATCATCTTCATTTCCTCTCCCAAGTGACTCATGATTCTCAAAACCTTGCCAAGATCATGTCACTTCACTCCTGGTGCCGCGCTCATCCGGATTCGGGGCGCGTACATGCCTGGCCGGGAAATGGCCCTTCGTTAAGGCGGAGGAATCCCGAAGATTCCGCTAGGTCATCTAGTGGTTGACCAGTCTCACGCTATATCATGACAGTCAGTTTTCGGCTTTCTCTACTGAGGTGCTCATCCGGATGAACCAGGGCACAATCGCAGTAGTTCTCCTGGTGCCGCCTTAGTCGATAGAGCGGAATGTAAGGTAGCAAAACACAGGAGCCGGGCAAACCCAACATTTGACCAAAGACATGATTCAGAGCTGATGCATATAAGGCCAAACTCGCGACGCCGAACACTCCCTAAGGTATTCGGTCTTTATGATGTAAACCGGGCCTAAATAGTGCCCTTTGTAATAAGCCCCTGGTGTCCAGGTACGTGCAATATTCTGACGTGGCCACATGCCAATACGTCAGCATCCTTCTCAATTGTACTGAGAATCTGAGGGATGTGTATCAACAAGAGATAGTAAAAAAGGTTTACGTAGGATCTTAATCTAAAAAGAATCCTTAGAATGGGTCCCTGCTACACGTTTGCGCCTGTGTCTCCGTTGTGCCGTATTCTGGACGGGTGTAGCACGATGGTCATCTGAAAAAAAGAGGAACTTAATTGAAAAGTTGTCGTGCAAAAGGTAAGTTATACTAAATAAACAATATACAGTTCAAAATGAGTAAAGTTGAGCTTAATTGCCACTTGTTTGCGCGTGTTGAGCCCCTTGTATTGTAATAGGGGTATATCCATCAAACCTGTATCAATTACATATAGCTGCACCGGACTCATCCAACCGTGTCCATGGTCTTAACGACCTGTCAGATGCTTTAGTTGGTGAGGCCGTTTAGTGTGCGGCTGCCCACGTAGCCGCACGGTCTTCCACGTGCAAGGAGCGCTCAATATTTCCATTTACTGTAATGATGCCACGTGGACCAGGCATCTTAAGCATGAGAGAAGCGTAATGCGGTATTGCGTTAAAGCGAGCGACAGCTTCGTGTCTAAGTAGTGCTTGATAGCCACTTTGGAACGGAGCGATGTGGAACGTTAAATTTTCGCTGCGGAAGTTATCGGGAAAGCCGAATATAACCTCTAGTAGCAAGGAGCCCGTGCAATGGGCTTCTGGGCCTGGCGTTACTCCTTCAAAGGTAGTATTGCTATGGCTAATTTTTGTTGGGTCTATCCCCATTTTGCGGACTGTGTCCTGATATATCAGGTTTAAACTATTGCCACCGTCCATCAGGACTCGTGTGAAGTGGTATCCGTCAATTATTGGGTCTAACACCAAGGCGGCCCATCCTGCACGCCGAGTACTTGCCGAGTAATCCCGATGGTTAAAGGTGATTGGTTGGGACGACCAGTGGCAGAACTCCGTGGTGATAGGCCCTGGGGCATGTGTCTCTAGGAGTGCCGCTTTGTTTTTCCCCTTTGTCACATGTAACACATTTACTGTTTTGACTTCTGGTGGGAATTTCTTCTGTTCCCTAGTGCTTTGCTTGCGAGGCTCGTCCTCGTCTTCGCTGGGTGTATCATGCCCCTTATGTTCGGCGTTGAGCTTGCCGGACTGCTTGAAGACCCAACATTCTCTATGGGTATGATTTGCAGGTATATCGGGGGTGCTGTGGATCTAACATATTTTATCCAGAATCTTGTTTAGGCTGGATAGTTCATCTCTGTTGCCTTTGGAGGGCAGCTTTTGCTGACCTGGCCGAGAGCTTCTGAATCCGGCGTTTACCGCCGTGCTCTTCGGGCTGTCTTCTTTATTCCGGCGCTTGTTTTTGCTGCGTCGTGGTTTCCCCTTTCCGTCCCTGACTTCGGATGTACTTGGGTCACTGGTGCTGCATCGGGCTAACCAGCTGTCCTCGTCCACGCAAAAGCGGGTCATGAGGCTTGTTAATTCTGCAATTGTTCTTGGCTTTTCTTGGCCGAGGTGTCTGGCAAGCCATTCGTCTCGAACGCTGTGCTTGAAAGCTGCTAAGGCTTCGGCGTCCGGACAGTCGACTATTTGGTTCTTTTTAGTAAGAAATCTGTTCCAAAGCTTTCGGGTTGACTCTCCGGGCTATTGAGTTATATGACTTAAATCGTCTGCATCCGGAGGTCGGACATAGGTCCCTTGGAAATTTGCCCGAAAAGCGTCTTCAAGCTCTTCCCAGCTTCCAATGGAGTTTTCGAGGAGGCTTTTAAGCTAGTGTCGAGCTGGCCCTTTAAGCTTGAGGGGTAAGTACTTGATGGCATGGAGATCGTCTCCTCGAGCCATATGGACATGGAGGATGTAGTCCTCAATCTAGACCCCAGGGTCTGTCGTTCCATCGTACGCCTCTATGTTTACAGGTTTGAATCCCTCTGGAAATTCATGGTCCAGCACCTCATCGGTGAAACATAGGGGGTGTGCGGCACCCCTGTATTTGGGTGTACCGTGGTGTTGGGATGTTTGGTTGTGTTGTATTGTGTGCTAGAGTGCGCTTGCGTGGCCCGTAGATGGATCTGGTTGCGCCGTCCTTTTGATGCGAGCCCTCACGTGGATCACGCACTGGCTTATGTGCGGCATCGTTTGTCGCTCTATGTTGGCCACGGGGTCATCTATCCGACCGGATGGCCATTTTGTTTTTTGATTGCGGGGGATCTGAGGCCTCCTCATCGAATTCAGGTAGCAGCTTTCGCTTCGGGTAGCTTTTGGTGTGGCGATTACCGCCATACTTTGCTGTAGTGTTGAGTACTTCACTGCATCTGATTCTGAGTGTGTCTTCTGCAGCCCTGAGCCTTTGCTTCTGCTTTTTCAGACTCCTCGCAGTGGCAACAAGCCTTTGATGGGTATTCTGTTGCTCTGGGTGCCTGTCCGGTGTGATGTCATCCGGAATGTTATCCTTGACGGAGTTGGGTTGTTCGGTTTGATTCTCCGTGTCGCCGTAGTCGGACGATGGTTCAATGCCGTGTTTGTCGTCTGCTGGCTCACCCTGCTCTATCGCTAGGCCTATATGGTCGCTGTTTCTGCCGAGGCGGGATTTGGAGCGGCGCTTACGCCGCCGCTTTGACTGCTTCTCGAGGGAACAACCCTTCGCTGCGTCCTTCCGCTCTTCGTCGTTGTTTTCTTTGGGTGCGTCCACCATGTATACATCATATGATGAAGTGGGCGTCCAGTGCCCTGTGGGCAGTGGTTCCTGTTCATCTCCTGCATCGTCGTCCATGCCATCGATGTCTTCAGAGTCGAAGTCGAGCATGTCGGTCAAATCGTCGACAGTGGCTACTAAGTGGGTGGTGGGTAGGCGGCGAATTTCTTCGTCATCCGCACCCCAATCCTGCCGGACATAGTTCGGCCAGGACTCTCCTGACAAGAAGAGAGACTTTAATGAGTTCAGTATGTCACCGAAGGCTGAGTGCTGAAAGATATCCATGGAGGTGAACTCCATGATCTGCGCCCAGTCGGATTCGGTAGGCACGGGCGCAGGCGGTTCGGAGTCCATGGCCGGGGGAGAATCCGGCAGTTTGGCGTCACGGCTCTCGTGAAGGATAAGGTCGATACTCGGCTTGATCGCCGATGAGAATGCGGCCTCTGTGGCGGGGTCCATCCGCCTGTCACTGGATGGTGCAATTGGCTCCGACTTGAGGGTCGGAGCGGTCGCCGGTGCGATCTCCCGAACACTGTCCGATGGTAGAGCTAAGTCATGCTCATCGTGACCATGCGGCGCACTCGGCAAGGGCTCGAATCCGTTGAAGATCAAGTCTCCGTGGAAGTCGGCTGTGTAGTTCAAATTTCCAGATCTGACCTGATGGCCAGGGGCGTAACTCTCGATCTGCTCCAGATGGCCAAGCGAGTTGGCCCGCAGTGCGAAGCCACCGAATACAAAGATCTGTCCGGGGAGAAAAGTCTCACCCTGGACTGCATCTCTATCGATGATCGAAGGAGCCATCGAGCCTAATGATGACGACACAGAGGAACTCTCAATGAAAGCACCAAGGTCGGTGTCAAAACCGGCGGATCTCGGGTAGGGGGTCCCGAACTGTGCGTCTAAGGCGGATGGTAATAGGAGGCAGGGGACACGATGTTTTACCCAGGTTCGGGCCCTCTTGATGGAGGTAAAACCCTACGTCCTGCTTGATTAATATTGATGATATGGGTAGTACAAGAGTAGATCTACCACGAGATCAGGGAGGCTAAACTCTAGAAGCTAGCCTATGGTATGATTGTATCTTGTCCTACGGACTAAAACCCTCCGGTTTATACAGACACCGGAGGGGGCTAGGCTTACACAGAGTCGGTTACAAGGAAGGAGATCTACATATCCGTATTGCCAAGCTTGCCTTCCACGCCAAGGAGAGTCCCATCCGGACACGGGATGAAGTCTTCAATCTTGTATCTTCATAGTCCAACAGTCCGGCCAAAGGATATAATCCTGCTGTCCGGATACCCCCTAATCCAGGACTCCCTCAGGGACGGTTTATTGTTTTGGTCACGACGGTGGCCGTTGGTGTCTTTGATAGACACAGGGCCACCGAGGACTAGCCTAGTGGGGAGTGAGTCGGAGTGGCCACGAGAGTGTCATGGCAGTAGATCGGTTTTGTCGGAATGCCGTTGGTCCACCTGAATGGGAGTGTGAGGCCATGGGTTCCATGGTGTGGGTAAAGTGCGCTACCTCTGCATAGTGTGTTTGTTTAAACTATCGATAGCCGCGTCCTCGGTCATGGGCATGGGTTCGTACTAGGTCACACCGTTCGATCAACACTCACATGACCAAATGACTTATAGGTGATTTATATGTTGATATTTTGAGCAGTACAGATTGGCAGGATGTTGATGATGATGTTGGAGACCAAGTGTTGGTCATGGTAGTGATCGCCGGAAAGATCACCGTTTGAGACCAAGTGTTGGTCATGGTAGTGATCACCGAAAAGATCATCGTTTGAGAGCAAGTGTTGGTCATGGATGTGATCGCCGGAAAGATCACCGTTTGGTTACGAGGTAACCCATTGAACCAAGTGTGGTTCCGTTTGTGATCCGTGAATGATCACCGTTTGGTTTTGATCACGAGGTGATCGAGATGGTATATTGCTTGGCCGGTTAGCCAAGAGAGATATGGTTATGGAGATCTGAGATGGTGATTTATCAGTATTGTATTAGTTTCATACCATGCTTAGTAGTTGCTTCATCATGGTAGTTGTTAATTAATTAACCTGTTAATGCTATGTTATTGTCTTGCCTTGATGTTTATGGTTGTTGTGAGCTTGCAAGTACATTCAATGTACTGACCTGGCGTGTCATGTCAGATTGGAGGTGATGCCATGATTGCTTGATTGCTTGTCGAGGTTGCCGTACATGCGCGCTAGATCGTGTCATAGCTAGAGTCCCTGCGGAGTGGAGTTCACCACCTTCGTCGTTGTTCCGCTGCTAGAAGTATTCCGCTGCTATGATTTGTTTCACTGCTAGCATAGAGCAAGTGTAGTATCGCAGGCGTAGTGTCGTTGTGCTGATGTGCTTCTTTGTAACATCAGACCCTTGTATTATTATTTTTGTAGTAAGAGCTGATTTGCTCTATGTCAAGCAGTGCCGTATTCAAGAGACTTCTCCTCGATCTCTGGGCTGGAATACGGGGTGTTCTGGTTTCTCTGAGCCGGGGTGCCACAACGCTTGGTATCAGAGCAGGTCTGGCTATAGGACGCCCTAGTCAGCACGAGCGGTAGAAATCGGTAGTTAAAGTACGGCTTGTATATTGCATTTGTTTGTTGCATAGCATGCATATAGCCTTATTATTTTGCAACTAACATTTTAATCTGGTGAGTGTAGATGGCATCGGTTCAGATCCACTACAGCTCAACCTTTGCATTTTCCAGTTTTCTTTTCTTGCTCGTTCTTCGGTGTTTGGCGTCATTTCTATCCCAGCATAGTGATGCCAAGTGATTCCGACACTGTTTGCAAAAATGGTGCTCAGATATCGCGCCAAATTCCTTCCTTCAGCCCCATTTTGTTTCGGTGGTGGACATGCTTCTACCCCGGATCGTCTTTTTTTCTTGTTGTGTTGGCAACCCTTAATGGTCTTAGTCATCAAGAAAGGGCAATGCCGGCAGACTCAGTTTCCCTGCTATCCTTATTTCTTGGACGAGTACGGATATTTTCTGTCCGCTTGATAATAATGTGGCAACGACATTTGTGTCCTGCTACATGGTTACCAAGTACGTCCTCGCCTCCGAGCTAGTCCAGGTTGCTACCTGGCTAAACTAGCACTTGGTGTAGCGCTGTTTACACCAATTCTTCCACACATTTAGTCGTCCTCGTGCACATCATCACAGCATGCTAGATCGTAGAACCGGAGATCCCGCGAGACTTGTGTGCTTAAGTAGGCATGCATATTGTGTGACTAGCAGTAATATGTGACATTGATTGTGTGTGAATTGATTGTTATTGTGTGCTTTGTTTAGTTGAGTCTTCTTTTGCTTCTTTCTTTTGGGCCCCGGTGTTACATTATTCCCCTATAAAGAGTTGCTCATCAACCGACACCGGATCTGAAGAATCAGTAAGGAGTTCAAATATTTGGAAACTCAGCTAAATAGAATGGAATTCTCAATCGACTGCAGTGAAATGGGGAATATCTGATTTTGAGGATGATAATCAATTTTGCATTAGTGTGCACTCCTTACAACAGTACTGATAAATCAAGTCCCCATCAGTACCAAATCCTCACAACAGTAATGATCAAGTCAGCAGCAAGACAAGTCAGGTACAAGCTCCACGGTATATTTTCAGTCAAAGGTATGGATCACATACAAAATTTTGGCTCAGCGATGCATGATGCTTGAAATATGTTATCATCTGAAATAAAGTCAGCATGTGATATGGTCAAGGAAGACAGTCAAACAAATTTTCTCATGCAAATAATCAGCCACCGAATATTATGGGTGTGTGTGTGTAGATTTCAGTATGCATATTAGTGTGAAGCTTTGATGAAAGAAACCCAGTCTTCTCCCACACGTTATCGGAAGAAATTTATGATGCAAGGCTCCTCAATTTTCCTCAGCATGATATGTGAACAATTTCCGGTCCAAGATACCCGGTCTTTCTCAGCAAGATACCTCAGTAAAAGCTTCTGACAGACGGAAAATGAATCCTTCTTGACAAGCAACCCGAGGAGAAGCTTCTCAAGTACAGAAACCCGGCTTCTCCTGCACAATACTCATGTCAAGCTTCGTGTGTAAGCTATCAAGGCTTCTTCTGCACGCTACCCAGACAACAACTTGAGCAGAAGTGCAGTTCAATGATTAGATTTGCAATAATTTTGTCAGAGGTACAATGTAGTCAAAACATATGCCTACCGCAAGGATCAAGTGTTCGATGGCTTATTCTTCTTATATATATGGTGGGCATGCATCCCAAACCATATCAGTCACTCATATGAGGTACGACAAGGATCCAACAGATATACCTAAAGGAAAGTACGGATCGCACAGCCTCATGAATCACGCAAATGAAGATAAACAGAGATACATTTCATATAATACAAGGATCGACAAGATCTGGAGATGACATCATAGAATCAACAACCTTGACAATGGTCATCAAGGTCATTATTCCCGCAACTGACAAGAAGATGTCCTAAAACCTTGTCACCTTCTTGTATGATTGGTCTCAGCAATGAGCTCCGTACAGCTACGAACCCTGGGAATATGTCATATGTGTGTGAACCCAGGTCAAAAAACAGGCACAAGGAATAATGTCAAAAATATTGCACTAATCACGTCCATGGTCATACGAAGAATCAAGGACAGGTGTGGTCAAGTTATTTCAGTAAGGTATCCTAACAAAGAAAATCATGACCGTTAAAGGGTGAGTGTCGGTGTCAAAACCGGCGGATCTCGGGTAGGGGGTCCCAAACTGTGCGTCTAGGCCGGATGGTAACAGGAGACAAGGGACACGAAGTTTTACCCAGGCTCGGGCCCTCTTGATGGAGGTAAAACCCTACGTCCTGCTTGATTAATATTGATGATATGGGTAGTACAAGAGTAGATCTACCACGAGATCGGAGAGGCTAAACCCTAGAAGCTAGCCTATGGTATGATTGTTGTTCTATATGTTGTCCTACAGACTAAAACCCTCCGGTTTATATAGACACCGGAGAGGGTTAGGGTTACACAAAGTCGGTTACAATGGTAGGAGATCTACATATCCGTATCGCCAAGCTTGCCTTCCACGCCAAGGAAAGTCCCTTCCGGACACGGGACGAAGTCTTCAATCTTGTATCTTCATAGTCCAGGAGTCCGGCTGAAGGTATAGTCCGGCCATCCGGACACCCCCTAATCTAGGACTCCCTCAGTAGCCCCTGAACCAGGCTTCAATGACGACGAGTCCGGCGCGCAGATTGTCTTCAGCATTGCAAGGCGGGTTCCTCCTCCAAGTACTTCATAGAAGATTTTGAACACAAAGATAGTGTCCGGCTCTGGAAAATAAGTTTCCACATATGGCCATAGAGAGAATAACATTTACACAAATCTAATCTGCTGACGTATTCCGTAGTGCAACATCGCACCACGGCCAAGCCTTTATTCGAATCGTTTTATTATCCCACCTCAGCGCGTCATGCGAGGCGGTTTCCTTGGCACGTCTTGTTAAAGTAGAGATCGTGTCCCCTTATTCCGGGATTCTCATCAATACGGGCGTGGGTAACCCAACCGCTTCTAGGACTCTTAGACTATAGGCAAGTCCAAACGGCCACGAAGAGGACGCTTGATATTCACCTTCTTTATAAAGGGACAAGGCTTTTATTTTTTCCCTCCCGTGCTCAATCGAATCCTTCCCCCACCTCAAGCTCAAACACCCAAAGTTCAGGTCAGGTGCTCCGAACCTTCAATCATGTCCGGATCTAGCCTTCAAGGCTGATGGGTGCCTTCCTCCATCACAGAAGAAGACATCAAAAAGTTGAGGGAGGCCAGATATCTGACCGCCGAGGTTTTGCATCGGTTGCCTGCCCGAGGGCAGGCCGTCCCCTCCCCCAAACCCAACGAGAACGTCGTGTTCGTCTCCCACTTCCTCCGAGGTCTAGGCCTTGCTCTGGATCCTTTCGTCAGGGGCTTGATGTTTTATTACGGGCTAGATTTCCATGATCTAGCTCCGGACTCCTTTCTTCATATCACGACATTTATTGTCATGTGCGAGGCCTTCCTCCGGGTTACCGCTCACTTTGGCCTGTGGCTCAAGACCTTTGAAGTAAAGCCGAAGATGATCGAGGGGCAACATGCAGCGTGTGGAGGTGTCTCAATATGCAAGATTACGGGAGCTCCATGGCCCAAAGGTTCCATACCAGAGGTGTCTAAATTGTGGCAACAGGAGTGGTTCTACATCACGGCTCCTAGAAGTGCCAAGTGGGCGGCCGCCCCTGTTTTCCGCTCAGGCCCTCCACCACAACTAATGTCATGGATCAGCAGAGGTCTGAGCTGGGGTCCAGCCAAGGACGTGCCTATACTGCAAAGCCACATTCAAGATCTCTTCAATGGAGATTTTAGTTTGGTTGCGGTAATACAAGTTATGCTGGTTCGTCAAGTCCAGCCTTGCAAACGCCGGCCCCTTCGCTTGTGGGAGTTCAATCCCGAGGGACCGCGTGTCATTCAAAGTTTCCTCGGCCTGACGCATGAGGAGATGTACAAGTCATTCTTCGGACCTCAGGTAGAGTGTCCGGAAATCACCGAGGACGTGGGCCTGAGCAGTAACCGCGCCGCCGAACAGGTAAGGAATCTTCCGGCCGAACATACTATCTCTCATTTGTTACGAAGTTATTTCTGAGAGTTCGCTTTTTGACCAGCACTGGCTAACAAAGGCGAAGTTGATTCGGTGTTCAGCCCCCCTCCTTGAGGGTTTGGACAATCCGGTATTGGAAAAGATGCTCCAGGTCGCACCTTGCCCGGAGCCCTTGAAGGAAGATACTGGGGAGGACAATACGGTCAGACGCGGGCCCCCAACGCTGCCCATTCTAACCAAGGGAGCGAGCGTCTCCATGAAGGAAGACGACCGGAGGAGGAAAAGGACTGCGCCCGGGGATTCGAAAGCCGAAGCTTCCAAACGGGAGAAGAAGTCTCCCACAGAGGGTCCTACCTTGGGGGGTGCTTTTGCCGCACAAAGTCCGCGGGGGGATCAATTCTCTAGCGAGTCGCAAGTGACCCGAAATATTTTAGTAGTACAGGTATGACATCTTTTTCTTCTGAGAAAATAACCACCGCATATATCTTTGCAGTTCGGGCCTTAGCCCCTCTCAAATGAGCTCGTCTTCGGGGGATCTTCTTCCAGAGATGATGGAGAGCGAAACGCCTCCTCCGGACTCCTCCGCTCCGGAAGCGGGCGACCCCGAAGTGTCGTCACGGAGGGCCTCTCCGTGTCCGGTGAGGCCAGAAGATAATCCCATTGACCCCCGAAGCTCCCAGTGTCCGTCTCCCGAAGAGAGCGGAAAAAAGAGTCTGGCACCGTCTGGTGTGCGATCGGATGTTCTAAGGGAGTTGGTGGGGTGAGCGGCCATCTCAGATGAACACCGTGTGCTGATGAATACGGTGATGGAGAGAATCTCGTCCGCCGAAAGCGGATTGCATGAAGCTTTTATGAGTCTACTGACAGGCTTTGAGGTACGTAAAATAATGTATGATAGTCCCGCATATGCTAGGTGTGCCCTGTGTTGATAGTAGCCCCTGAGACTTTGGTTGTCGTCGGAAACGACGACGAACAGAGGATCATATTCCCAGGTAATAACCATACTGCCTCTATGTGCAGGTGATGGAAGCTCCGGTGGCTAGCCGGACTAGCGAGTTTGCCCATTTAAAACAGCAGTTGGATGCGGCAGACGCCGACATCGAGCTTGTTAACAAAAGGCTTGACGAGGCACAGGGTAAGTGTCATTATCTGGTGAACGCAACATAGTAAGAGCAGCATGATGCCAGTGCCTTTAATATGTTGTGACTGCAGATGGAGCTGCCACTGTTGAAGCCTTGCGGGCAGAACTTGCCCGAGCCAAGGAACAAGCGAGGTTTGGTGATGCGGCTGCTTTGAAGGCGGCCGAAGAGTTGAAAGCCGAGAAGGCCGCGCATGGCGAGAGCCGAGATAAGATGGCCAAGATGGCCATAGAATTAAAAGCCGCCGCCGACCGTTGCCAGGTTCTTGAAAAGGAAAACCTAGCAAAGGCATCGGACCTTGAGAAGGCTGCTGCGACGAGAAAAGACATCCGCTCTGCTATGAGGGCGAAGAAGGAGGAGCTGCGGGAAGCCGGGGATATTGTAGCTGGGAAATCCTTTATGTTGCGGAGGAAGTTCGGAGATCCACGGTATGCCTCTCTTGATCGGCTGTGGAGTTCGGAGGATGTGTATATGGATTTGGCAGCGAGCGCTGCCGATGCGGCCAAGTACTTCCAGGGTCAGACGGACCGTGAAGTGTACCAGCTATTTTGGACACAATTCCATTCTCCCGAGCGTCCGCTTTCATTGACTGACCAATTAGCCGAATGGGCCGAACTGAATAGGTTGTCCGGACTCGCCATGAGGTCTGTTGTGGATCAGCTATGGCCGGAAAGGCCAAAACCGAACAACTATTTCAGCTTGGTGCAGCAGTTCCTTGACGTGGTGCCGCGCATTAATGCGATGAAGAGGTCGGCGTGCATAGAGGGCTCACAGATGGCCTTTGCCCGTGTTAAAGCATACTGGGCGGAGATGGATGCTACCACTGTTGCAGCGCGGGATTCGGCCATAGGTCGAATGGCTGCTGAGCACTACTTTGAAGAAGTTCTTGAGGGTGCTCGTTTGATAGAGACCCAGTGCTCAAAAAATATTATGTTTGAGTGATATGTAATCTCATTGTAAGCGAAATGCTTTTATAAATTTTTATAAGGCTATTTTTATACTTTTGCCTGAAAGTAATATGATGCCTCCTGGGCGGCCGTTTATGTATACATGTGTATAACCTGAAAGATTGCAGCCGTCGGCTTCAACCCCCACGCATATAATGCGGAGGTGCTCGCAAAAAACACGCGTTCACACTTAACCCAACGTCTTGGTCCTATTAAGGAGGTGATAGCGGAGCGAGCGAGGCAACCGGACTATAATGCTTTAGCACTTTCACTTATCCATAGGAGTTTGATAGTGGGGCTACTAGATAGCCCCTGGTGGCTCCGCACTCTCCCGATCCCGGGGTGCGTACATGCCTGGCCGGAAAACGGCCCTTCGTTAAGGCGGAGGAATTCTAACATTCCAACAGGTCATCGAGTGGTTGACCAGTCTCACGCTATATCATGACAGTCAGTTTTCGGCTTTCTCTACTAAGGTGCTCGTCCGGATGAACCAGGGCACAATCGCAGTAGTTCTCCTGGTGCTACCTTAGCCGGTAAAGCGGAATGTAAGGCACCAAAATACAGGAGCCGGGCAAACCCAACATTTGACCAAAGACAATGATTTGGAGCTAATGCATATTGGGCCAAACTCGCGACGCCGAACACTCCCTAAGGTATTCGGTCTTTGTGGTATAAATCAGGCCTAAATAATGGCCTTTGTAAGAAGCCCCTTGTGTCCAGGTACGTGCATTGTTCTGGCGTGGCCACATGCCAAGACGTCAGCATCCTTCTCAACGGTGGATATGTATCAACAAGAGACAGTAAAAAAGGTTTACGCAGGGTCTTAATCTAAAAAGAATCCTTGGAGTGGGTCCCTGCTACACGTCTGCGCCTGTGTCTCCGTTGTGCCGTATCCTGGACGGGTGTAGCACGATGATCGTCTATAAAATAGAGGAATTTAGGTGAAAAAGTTGTCGTGCAAAAAGATAGTTTTTAAAGAAACCATGTATAATTCAAGATGAGAAAAAATTGCCACTTGTCTGCGCGCGTTGAGCCCCTTGTATTGACAAATAGGGGTGTGACCACTTGTTCGGTATAAATAGCGGCGCCGGACTTGATTAGTTGTGTCTGAGGTCTTGACGACCTATTGGATGCTTTCGCTGGTCCGGGCGCCTTTAGTGTGCGGCTGCCAGGGCAGCCGCACTCTCTTTGGCGCGCAAAGATCGCTTGATATTTCCGTTCACTAAAATGATGCCACGTGGACCGGGCATCTTGAGTGTGAGGGAGGCGTAGTGTGGTATTGCATTAAAGCGAGTGAAAGCTTCGCGTCCGAGCAGTGCTTGATAGCCACTTTGGAATGGAGTGATGTGGAAGGTTAAATGCTCGCGACGGAAGTTATCGGGGGAGCCGAATATAACTTGTAGTAGGAGGGAGCCCATACAACGAGCCCCTGGGCCTGGCGTTACTCCTTTAAAGGTAGTACTGCTATGGCGAATTTTTGTTCGGTCTAACCCCATCCCGCGGATTGTATCCTGATATATTAGGTTTAGATTGCTGCCACCGTCCATCAAGACTCGTGTGAAGTGATATCCGCCGATTACTGGGTCTAATACCAGGGCAGCCCATCCTGCGTGTCGGATGCTTGCTGAGTAATCGCGGTGGTCGAAAGTGATCGGTCGGTTGAGACGACCAGTGGCAGGACTTCGCGGTGACAGGCACTTGGGTATATTTTCCTAGGAGTGCCGCATTGTTTTTTCCCTTGATCACGTGTAACACATTTACTGTTTTGACTTCTGGTGGAAATTTCTTTTGTTCCCCAGTGTCTTGCTTGGGAGGCTCGTCGTCGTCTTCACTTGGTGTATCCTCCCCCTTGTATACGGCGTTGAGCTTGCCGGACTGCTTGAAGACCCAACATTCTCTGTGGGTATGATTAGCAGGTTTACCAAGGGTACTATGGATCTGACATACTTGGTCCAGAATTTTGTTGAGGCTGGACAGTTCATCCCTAGTGCCTTTAGGGGGCGGCTTTTGACCTGGCCGAGAGCTTTTGAATCCAGCGTTTACTGCCGTGCTCTTCGTGCTGTCTTCTTTATTCCGGCGTTTGTTATTGCTGTTGCGCCGTGATTTCCCGTTTCCATCTCTAACTTCAGATGTACTGGGGTCGCTGGTGCTGCATACGGCTAGCCAGCTGTCCTCACCTGCGCAAAAGCGGGTCATGAGGCTCGTTAATGCGGCCATCGTTCTTGGCTTATTTTGGCCGAGGTGTCTGGCGAGCCATTCGTCATGGACGCTATGCTTAAAAGCTGCCAAGGCTTTGGCGTTCGGACAGTCGACAATCTGGTTCTTTTTAGTAAGAAACCTGTTCCAAAGCTTTCGGGCTGACTCTCCGGGCTGTTGAGTTATATGACTCAAATCGTCTGCATCTGGAGGTCGGACATAAGTCCCTTGAAAATTTGCCCGAAAGGCGCCTTCAAGCTCTTCCCAACTTCCAATGGAGCTTTCGGGGAGGCCTTTAAGCTAGTGACGAGATGGCCCTTTGAGCTTGAGGGGTAAGTACTTGATGGCGTGGAGATCATCTCCTCGAGCCATATGGATATAAAGGATGTAGTCCTCAATTCAGACCCCAGGGTCTGTTGTTCCGTCGTATGTCTCTATGTTTACGGGTTTGAATCCCTCTGGAAATTCATGGTCCAGCACCTCATCGGTGAAACATAGGGGGTGTGCGGCACCCTTGTAGCTAGGTGTACCGCGTTGTTCGGACGTTTGTTGTGTTGCATTGTATGCTGGGGCGCGCTTGCGTGGTCCATAGATGGATCTTGTTGCGCCGTTCTTTGGGTGTGAACCCTCGCATGGGTCGTGTGTTGTATTGTGAGTGGTGTTGTATGCCACTCTGTGTTGGTAGAGAGGTCGTCTATCCGGCCAGGTGGCTGCTTTGATATTTGGTTGTGGGGGGTCTGAGGCCTCCTCATCGAATTCAGGTAGCAGCTTCTGCTTTGGGTAGCTCTTGGAGGGGCGATTGTCGCCATACCTCGCTGCTGTGTTGAGTATTTTACTCCATCTGATTTGGAGTGTGTCTTGCGCAGCCTTGGGCCTTTGCTTCAGCTTTTTAAGACTCCTCGCGGTGGCAACAAGCCTTTTACGGGCATTCTGCTGCTCCGGGTGCCTGTCCGGCGTTATGTCGTCCGCACCATTACCCTTGATAGAATTTGTTTGTTCGGTTTGATTATCCAGATTGCCGTTGTCCGGCAGCGGTTCGCCCTGCTCCAGCGCTGGGTCGGTGTGATCGTTATTTCTGTCGAGGCGGGATTTGGGGTGGCGCTTGCGTCGCCGCTTTGACTGCTTCTCGAGGGAACAAGCCTTCGGTGCGTCCTTTCGCTCCTCGTCGTCATCTTTTGGTGCGTCCACCATGTATACGTCATATGACGAGGTGGCTTTCCAGGGCCCAATAGGCGCTGGTTCTTCATTGTCTCCTTCATCAGCGTCCATACCGTCGCTGTCTTCGGAGTCGAAGTCGAGCATGTTGGTTAAATCGTCGATAGTGGCTAAAAAGTGGGTGGTGGGTGGGCTTTGAATTTCTTCATCGTCCGTATCCCAACCTTGCTGACCGTACTCCGGCCAGGGCTCTCCTGATAAAGAGAGAGACTTTAGTGTCTTCAGAATATCGCCAAAAGGCGAGTGCTGAAAGATGTCCGCGGCAGTAAACTCCATGATCGGCGTCCAATCAGATTCGATCGGCAGGGGCGCGGAGGGTTCGGAGTCCGGAGAGGAGTCTGGCTCCTTGGAGTCACGAGTCTCCGGAGTGCGGGGCTGGTGTTCAGCTCGATCGCCGTTGGGATCGCAGCCCCCGAGGCGGCGTCCAACCACCCATCCTCGATCGGCGCAGTTGGCTCCGAATTAGGGGTCGAAGCCGATGCGGGTGCGGCCTCCAGGGCACTGTTCGGCAGCAGAGCTAGATCATGCTCGTCGTGACAGTGCGGCGCTCTCGGCAGTGGCTCGAATCCGTCGAAGATCAAGTCCTCGCGGATGTTAGTCGTGTAGTTTAAACTTCCAAATCTGACCTGACGGCCAGGGGCATAGGTTTCGATCTGCTCCAGATGGCCAAGTGAATTGGCCCGCAGTGCGAAGCCGCCGAAGACGAAGATCTGTCCGGGGAGGAAAGTCTCACCCTGGACTGCATTGCTATTGATGATTGTAGAAGCCATCAAGCCTAACGGCGATGACACAGAGGAACTCCCAATGAAAGCACCAATGTCGGTGTCAAAACCGGCGGATCTCGGGTAGGGGGTCCCGAACTGTGCGTCTAGGCCGGATGGTAACAGGAGACAAGGGACACAAAGTTTTACCCAGGTTTGGGCCCTCTTGATGGAGGTAAAACCCTATGTCCTGCTTGATTAATATTGATGATATGGGTAGTACAAGAGTAGATCTACCACGAGATCGGAGAGGCTAAACCCTAGAAGCTAGCCTATGGTATGATTGTTGTTCTATATGTTGTCCTACAGACTAAAACCCTCCGGTTTATATAGACACCAGAGAGGGTTAGGGTTACACAAAGTCGGTTACAATGGTAGGAGATCTACATATTCGTATCGCCAAGCTTGCCTTCCACGCCAAGGAAAGTCCCTTCCGGACACGGGACGGAGTCTTCAATCTTGTATCTTCATAGTCCAGGAGTCCGGCTGAAGGTATAGTCCGGCCATCCGGACACCCCCTAATCCAGGACTCCCTCAGTGAGACTGACAGCAAAGGTATGATGATTTTTGCGCGACCATCAGGGTCCGGATACCCAAATCAGTTGGAGGTCATAATTTACATATGGATCCACAAAGACATACTCTCAGTGGCCTACTCTGTTTTACAAGGATTTCATATTCCGCTGACCCGCTTGGAATGGTTAGTGTGGAAAATCCAATTGGGTATACTGACAAAATGGGTTAATCAAAAGCTGAGCAATCAGCTCAGACCCGGTATACTCACCGAGGAAATCAAGTACATGGTCAGTATGTTAGGAAAAATCAATTGTCCGCCAGCCCCTGTCAAGCCAGTCTCAACATGTAAATATTTGAGGTATGACACGGCTATAACTCCATACACCGTTATATTGCTCCTGACAAAAGGCACTCAGATCTTTGGTACATATTTCACGCTCGAGCCAAAGAAATAAATCAAAATCAGTACCACCTATGAGCAGACAGATCCCGTCATAAGATGGCCATGATTAATTCTCAGCATTTGTTGAAACCAGAAGGCCTGCATTTAATTGAAGCAACCCCATGACAGAAGTAAAAAGGTTTTCATGGCCAAAAGAAAATTTATGCTCAGATCCGTTGGATACCACCACGGGTATGGAGAATCAACGTCAGTAAAAATAAATTGGTATATGAGCAAAGACATGTCAGGATTTGGGGAAAGGTGAAGCAAACCACCCAGAGCAAGGGAAGAAAATTGTATGAAATTCTTGGGGGAACAATAAGTAAAGGAAAAAGGATACCCGAGCTGGAAACGGTGTCCTCAAGTCATACTTGTTCCCTGAGCAACTAAATCTCGAGGACGAGATTTCTTTAAGGGGGTAAGAGTTGTAACAGCCTGGTTTTTGGCCCTTTCCTTTTTCTTTTAATTTAATTGGTTTTTGCTCTGTTTTTCTTTTTGGAGTGGTTCTGTGGCCTTGTCACCTGGGAAATCATCTTCATTTCCTCTCCCAAGTGACTCATGATTCTCAAAACCTTGCCAAGATCATGTCACTTCACTCCTTGACCAAACCCTAAAATCTTTTTCTAGTCCTTTTCCTATTAAAGGAATAACCCTACCTGCCCTAGGTTGTGAAGCAACCTATATTTCTGCCCATCCAAAAATCCCCAAATAATTCTTATAAATTGTTGGGTCATATCTTCCTCAAATATGGCAAAATATTTCATTGGCCATATTTCTCATCATGCTCAATAAATTCATTTCCTATGTTGTCCTAAATGACACATTGTGAAGCAAGTGCTATTTATCTTTTCCCATTTGCCCCCAAACTTTTTGGGCATGATATATCATCCAAATAATTTACCTGTGCCAAAATTCAACTTTATTTTCCTAGCCAAACTTCCTCAGTGATTTTTCAAAGTTCCTGTCTAAGGGAAGCCTTTGTGAAGGAGGTGCTAGTAGAAAAGGGCGTTGATGATTGAAAGGATTTCTCCTCGAACCACTAGTAACTATGTCAGCTTTTGTCATTCTGATGATACTGAATCAAATCAATATTTGGAATAACAATATCTGATCTATCAAATCGACTCATCATCAAGAATGGAAATAGTATAACATAGGAATTTGATCCCAAAAAACTCCGAATTGGGATTTCTTATTGGATCAGGAATCCCATTGCATTTTGCATCCTTTTCCATTTTGCTTCTTTCAGGCAGTTTTGGCTCGCAATAAAGCCAGGGTCCTGATCGAGCAAGACTAGCAAGGGTTATCCAAATGAGTTGAAATTTTGCACACTCCTTCATGTGCTCATATTATCCCACTCCAAAATTCAGCCCCATCCAATCATCTATGTGAGCACAGGACCAAATCTTTGATTCTGTTAATATTTTCACGTTGTGAAGCAAGTATAATTTATATTGCTTCAAAAATCCTGATAAATTACCAGATTGTTCTCCTACCCAAATAACTTCTCTCCACCAAATTTGGCACCATTTCACCTAGCCAATATTTCTCTAAAATTATTGCAAGTTTCTAGTCAGCAAGGATGTTTGTGAAGGAAGTACCATTTTGGTGAATCCAATTGGTATGAAACTTTTACAGAATCATTATATGATCAAATCACTAATCCTTGCCAAATTTCAGCCCATGTGGCATCACCATGTGAGTGCACCTTCCTGATCAAGTTTCTGGACCATTTTGGTCAGTTGCAAAGCAACTACATTAAATCTTGATCCAAATATCCTCAAAGTTACCAGGATGAAAGTCCTTCTTACCCTAAACCTCGCAGACAACTTCATTGCTCCCAATCTCCTTCCTGTTGATCAACAGTTCTCATCCAAGTTTACTGCAGTAAACTTCAGAGGGTGATTACCATTTAACCAGAGCCTTTTTCACCAAACTACCACCACAGTAGGAACCTACCCTGGAAGAACTTACCCATAGACAACAATTTCCAGCCCATCTCCCCCGCTACATGCCAGTGCACGCAGTGACCGCGTTAATGGCATCAATGTGCACACGCTCTATGTGAAGTGGCCGCGTCCAGTGGCCATTTGTGCTTCGGCAGCTCCTCCTCTCATCGGCTTCGCGCGCGTGAGCATGTCCAACAGTTTTACCGCGTTGTCACCGTCCTCCTGGACCTCTCCCCCTCTCCATAAAACCCCTCACTGACGCTCGCCACCAAATGCCCATGGGAGCACAGTGCGCCGACCGTCATCTTCCTCCTCGTCTCTTCCTCCCTGCGCTCTGTTGGCCTCCTCTGCCCCGTGAGACTCTCTCCTGTTCCTCCTTCGTTGCCTAACTCCGAGCTCATGCGCGCACACACGCGTCCGCGGCGCCGGCCATGCATCCGTGACGACGACAGCTCGGCACCTCGCCCCGCGCCTATATATAGGCCTTCCCCGAGCCTTTCGAGCACACCAGCAGCCTCCCCGCGCTCCACTACCCCTCCCCAGCCTCTCATTCGAGCTTGAGGAGCTCTCTGTGGCCACCATCGCCACCATGGCCACCACGGCCATCTGCCTAAATTCCCTCAAGGCCGAAGCCATCCCTCCCTCTCTCCACCACTAGAAGACCACACCACCACCAAAGCACCTTCCCACCCCTTCGTCTTGTCGCTGGAGTCGCCATGGCCGCATCTTCACTTTCGACCGAAGCAACGGTCCGCCGCAGCTGGCTTCCCATGCTCTTCCAAGCTCGCCGATGGCCATGTCCTACCTGAAGGGGACTGCCTCGTCCTGCTGATCGTGCCAGTAGGTCGAGCACCTCGAATGGTGGACCGTGCCGCCGGCTATTGTCGTCGGGGCGACCGGACTCGCCTCTACCCAGCACCCCATCGAGGAGGAAGAAGAAGGAGCTAGGGAGGAGAGAGAAAAGGGCGTGGGACCCACCTGTAAGCGACCCTGGAGCCTGGCCCCGCCCCTGCTGACGTGGATAAGTGGCCGCGTCTTTCCTAGAATGTGTTGTCCCTTCACCGAAAGCGTATTCCATTCCTTCTTCAGGCGAGAATGCGTTTTCCTCTCTGGAAAACGTATTTTTAGAAAAGGCGCGTTCTGTTTTTCCAGCCGAGGGCCCGTTTGTGATGATTTCTTTACAGATAGGTCCCTGGCAGAAAAACCTTCATATCTTTTTGCCCACAACTCCAAATGAGGTGATTCCAAAGCCCACTTCTTCATCTCATCGAGCCCGTTCTGTTGATATCACTTTATCATGTGTTAATATTCTAGAAATGACCTTTTTGCCCTTGCACATAAACAGCCCCTCCGAGAGAGAACTGTTTTCGGCAAATCTTTCCGCGAGCTTCTCGCACTTTCTCCCGGTGATTTCTTCCACCCCAGGCAAGCCACACCCTCCATTTGCATGATTGCAATGCAGTGTCATGGTTTATTTATTTGAACTTGTTTAAAATATTGCATTAGCTATGTATGATTTGTTCATGGCATTTCTTGGATTATTGTTTTGATCTTGATGTTGCCATGATATTGCCTGGAGTTCTAGGACTTATGTTTTGATGATTATGTGGATGACGTGTGCCTTTGGATTCTTAGTGGCTATTATGATTATTTTCATGATGGTATCTGGTATTATTTTGGAGTATTACTTTGGATATCATGTTGCCTTTGGATTATTAGTGGCTAGTGTTAGTTTCATCATGATGCTAGTTGATATTATGTTTTGGGGTATGATGATGGAGATGATGCTTGCTTGTGGATCATAGCTGGATAGTTAGTTTTTGATATTTGAGTAATAGTATTATCGTTCTTGGATTCATCATGATAGTAGTGTTATACTGTCCTTAGAGTATTTTGGTAAGACTGTATTAAGCTTGGGATTATTTGTTGGATATTGCTATGACTTGGATTATAGGTTGATAGATGATATCTGAGTATCAGATATCACAGTTATATTTTTGGGGATAAATTCCGTCATTAAGTTGGTCAGGTGCCATCGAACCGGGCTTTCTCCAGTGCAACCACATTTGCCTTTATGGGAAGGCCCTAATGCGATGCTATTGCCGTGTCTCTCGCCGATGCCTCCAATGAGGTAAGGTTATGGGCGCGCGCTACCCTGATCAGGTAGGCGAACATAAGCCTTGTGTGCCCGTTGTTGTTATGTGCACGTGTCCCTGTTTGGGACGGTTTATTGTTTTGGCCATGACGGTGGTCGTTGGTGTCTTTGGTGGACACAGGCCACCCAGGACTAGCCCAGTGGGGAATGAGTCGGAGTGGCCGAGAGAGTGTCATGGCAGTAGATCGGTTTTGTTATAATGCCATTGGTCCACCTGAATGGGAGTGCGAGGCCATGGGTTCCGTGGTGTGGGTAAAGTGCGCTACCTCTATAGAGTGTGTTTGTTTAAACTATCGATAGCCGCGTCCTCGGTCATGGGCATGGGTTCGTACTAGGTCACACCGTTCGATCAACACTCACATGATGGAATGACTTATAGGTGATGTATATGTTGATATTTTGAGCAGTACAGATTGGCAGGATGTTGATGATGATGTTGGAGATCAAGTGTTGGTCATGGTAGTGATCGTCGGAAAGATCACCGTTTGAGACCAAGTGTTGGTCATGGTAGTGATCGCTGGAAAGATCACCGTTTGAGACCAAGTGTTGGTCATGGTTGTGATCGCCGGAAAGATCACCGTTTGGTTATGAGGTAACCCATTGAACCAAGTGTGGTTCCGTTTGTGATCCGTGAATGATCATCGTTTGGTTTTGATCACGAGGTGATCGAGATGGTATATTGCTTGGCTGCTTAGCCAAGAGAGATATGGTTATGGAGATCTGAGATGGTGATTTATCAGTATTGTATTAGTTTCGTACCATGCTTAGTAGTTGCTTCATCATGGTAGTTGTTAATTAATTAACCTGTTAATGCTATGTTATTATCTTGCCTTGATGTTTATGGTTGTTGTGAGCTTGCAAGTACATTCAATGTACTGACCTGGCATGTCATGCCAGATTGGAGGTGATGCCAAGAATGCTTGATTGCTTGTCGAGGTTGCCGTGCGTGCGCGCTAGATCGTGTCCCAGCCAGAGTCCTTGCAGAATGGAGTTCACCACCTTCGTCGTTGTTCCGCTACTAGAAGTATTCCGCTGCTATGAGTTGTTTCGCTGCTAGCATAGAGCAAGTGTAGTATCGCAGGCGTAGTGTTGCCGTGCTGATGTGCTTCTTTGTAACGTTAGACCCTTGTATTATTATTCTTGTAATAAGAGTTGATTTGTTCTATGTCAAGCAGTGTCGTATTCCAGAGACTTCTCCTCGATCTCTGGGCTGGAATACGGGGCGTTCCAGTTTCTCTGAGCCGGGGTGCCACATTGCTCGAAACAACGGGTGCCTCCAACTAACACAATCCTGGGGGAGTTTCGTTTGCAATTATTTTGATTTGATTTGAGCATGGGACTGGGCATCCCGGTGACCAGCCATTTTCTCGTGAGTGAGGAGCGGAGTCCACTCCTCTTGAGAATAACCCTCCTAGCATGGAAGATACAGATAGCCCTAGTTGATACATGAGGTATTCGAGCATACAAAACAGAATTTTTATTTGAAGGTTTAGAGTTTGGCACATACAAATTTACTTGGAACGGCAGGTAGATACCGCACGTAGGAAGGTATGATGGACTCATATGGAATAACTTTTGGGGTTTATGAAGTTGGATGCGCAAGCAGTACTCCCGCTTAGTACAAGTGAAGGCTAGCAAGAGACTGGGAAGCGACCAACTAGAGGGCGACAACAGTCATGAACATGCATTAAAATTAATCAACACTGAATGCAAGCATGAGTAGGATATAATTCACCATGAACATAAATATCATGGAGGCTATGTTGATTTGTTTCAACTACATGCGTGAACATGTGCCAAGTCAAGCCACTCAAATCGTTCAAAGGAGGATACCACCCTATCATACCACATCACAACCATTTTAATAGCATGTTGACACGCAAGGTAAACCATTATAAACTCCTAGCAAATTAAGCATGGCATGGGCAACTATAATCTCTAATTGTCATTGCAAACATGTTTCATTCATAATAGGCTAAATCAGGAACGATGAACTAATCATATTTACAAAAACAAGAGAGGTCGAGTTCATACTAGCTTTTCTCATCTCAATCAGTTCATCATATATCGTCATTATTGCCTTTCACTTGCACAACCGAACGGTGTGGGTAATAATAATAGTGCACGTGCATCAGACTAAGTTGGAATCTGCAAGCATTCAATACATAGGAGAAGACAAGGTAATATCGGCTCTTTGTTAGATCATCAATAATTGATATGAGAGCCACTCAACATTTTCATCATGGACTTCTCCTCTCCACCCCCAAAGAAAAGAAAAGAAACAAAACTATTTACATAGGAAAGCTCCCAACAAGCAAAAGAAGATTGAGAAATCTTTTTTGGGTTTTCTTTTTAATTACTACTACTACAAGCATGGAAAGTAAACTAGCTAAAAGCTACAACTAAATTTTTTCAGTTTTTCTTAAGGTTTTTCAAACACACAAGAAGAAAGCTTAAAAAGAAAATAAACTAGCATAGATGATACAATGAAAAAGTATGAGCACCGACAACTGGCATGAGTGTGTGAACATGAATGTAATGTCGGTGAGAAATACATACTCCCCCAAGCTTAGGCTTTTGGCGTAAGTTGGTCTATGGCCACGGCTGGCCTGGTGGAAATCCAAAGTTGTAACTGGGGTTGTACTGGGATGCAGCAGCTATTGCCTCACGAGCTGCACCTTGGAGGTGGGCTGCCTCTGTCCTCCTCTCGTACTTGTTCGCCTCCTCCCTGGTTATAACATATCTCCCTTTTGACTGAAAATCAAAGAAAGCAGGAGTAGGGAGAGCAACATGGACAGTGCGCCGTCTGTCAAAGATTAGTCAGTACTGGAGGAACTTATCGTTCCTCTCAACAAATTGATGGTGAACCATAGCATTATAATCTAGATAAGTAGGAGGCAACTCAATATCATCCCCGCGTATGGGTATGTCAAGAAATTTAGCTATACGAGTTTCCTAAATTCCACCAAACAAATCTCAAGTTAAACCATTAAGATGCAACCTACGTGCAATAATGGCCCCCAAGTTATATTGTTTATCTCCTAATACAGCACTCTTGAGAACACCAAGATTGGGAACACACATGTGACATGCCTCATCCTTACCGTTAATGCATCTACCCACGAAGAGAGCAAAGTAATGTATGGCAGGAAAATGAATGCTCCCTATGGTAGCTTGTGTTATTTTGTAGGATTGAAAGTATGTCTAGAGGGGGCGTGATTAGACTACTTGACCAAATATAAATCTAGCCTTTTCCAAGTCTTGGCAGATTTTAGCAACTTAGCACCATTCAAGTAATCAACCTACACATGCAATTCTAAGAGTATAGCAGCGGAATGTAAAACAATTGCACATGAAGGTAAAGGGAGGAGTTTGGAGGGAGCAAACGCAATGTAGACACGGAGATTTTTGGCGTGGTTCCGATAGGTGGTGCTATCGTACATCCACGTTGATGGAGACTTCAACCCACGAAGGGTAATGGTTGCGCGAGTCCACGGAGGGCTCCAGCCACGAAGGGTCCACGAAGAAGCATCCTTGTCTATCCCACCATGGCCATCGCCCACGAAGGACTTGCCTCACTAGGGTAGATCTTCACGAAGTAGGCGATCTCCTTGCCCGTACAAACACCTTGGTTCAACTCCACAATCTTGATGGAGGCTCCCAAGTGACACCGAACCAATCTAGGAGACACCACTCTCCAAAAGGTAATAGATGGTGTGCTAATGATGAACTCCTTGCTCTTGTGCTTCAAATGATAGTCTCCCCAACACTAAACTCTCTCTCATAGGATTGGATTTGGTAGAAAGATGATTTGAGTGGAAAGCAACTTGGGGAAGGCTAGAGATCAAGATTTATGTGGTTGGAATGGAATATCTTGACCTCAACACAAGTGTAGGTGGTTCTCTCTCAGAAAATGTATGTTCGAAGTGTAGGCATGTTCTGATGGCTCTCTCCACGAATGAAGAGTGGGTAGAGGGGTATATATAGCCTCCACACAAAATCTAACTGTTACACACAAATCACCAAACTCGGTGGGACCGAATTATAAAACTCGGTCAGACCGATTTAGTTCAAAATGTGAACGTTAGGATTTTTGGTGGGACCGACATGTCAATTTGGTGGGACCGATTCCATTAGGGTTAGGGCATAACGTAATCTCGGTGAGACCGATTACACAAACTCGGTGGGACCGATTTTGGTAATAGACAAACAAAGAGTTGGTCAGGCAAACTCGGTGGGACCGATTCGCTCATCTCCGTTAGACCAAAACGTTACAAAGGGGAAACAGAGAGTTTGCATTACAATCTCGGTGGGACCGATCACTCATCTCAGTTGTAATGAAACGTTACGAAGGAAAACAGAGAGTTTGCAATCCCATCTCGGTGAGACCGAGATCCCTATCAGTGAGACCGAAGTGACTAGGGTTTGTGGAAGTGGCTATGTCAAGTGAACTCGGTGGCGCCGGATAGAATATTTCGGTGGGGCCGAGTTTGACTTTTGGTTTGGGACATATGTGAATATGAGAAAGTAGTTGAGGTTTTTTTGGAGAATATCACTAAGCATTTTGAGCAAGCAAGCCATTAAGCAACACCTCACCCCCTTTTAATCGTATTGACTTTTCCTATGGACTCAATGTGATCTTGGATCACTAAAAGTAAAATGTAGAGTCTTGTGCTTTGAGCTTGAGCCAATCTTTTGTCCTTAGAATTTTGAGGGGCCCACTTTCTAATCCATTCCATGCCAATCATTGAGCTTTCCTGAAATATTTATCTTAAAATAGCATTAGCTCAATGAGCTATATGTTGTTAGGAATTACCAAAACCACCCAAGGATAGTTGCACTTTCAATCTCCCCCCTTTTGGTAATTGATGACAACATATAGATCAAAGCTTCAACAAATGATCATAAGATTGAAAAACATCGTCGCTTTGAGAAGTATGTGATAAGCAAGAGCTCCCCCTAAATTTTTGCATTATTTAAGATTTGCTTTTGAATGCAAATACACAATCGATTAGGATCATGGGTTTCTCTTCCATGTCACATACATCTTGGTGGAGCGCTCAAAATGATAGAAATTAAAAGCATGCACTCATCACCAAGCAAGTGAATGATCATATAAGAGATATAAAAGATAGTATCATCCAAACAAGCATTAAGGTAGCAAATGATCAACCACATGATCACATAAGTATCTCATAAGGACATAAAGTATCTCACACAAAGACATAAAGTTCAACCAAAAGCAAGAGAGGTAAAAAGCAATATACTCTCTCTCGAAGCCTATGATCTATACATATTTCTCCCCCTTTGGCAACAAGTTACCAAAATTTTTGAATATGCATAGTGCTATGCGTCTCTCAGGCTTGGTCTTCGGGAGGTGGTGTAGAGAGAACTCCAAGGAAGAAGGCATCAGTCGATGTAGTTGGAGCTGGTGGAGTGGGTGCTGGAGGTGGCACTGGAGTTGTAGCTGCTGGTGCTGATACTGTAGCTCTAGCATATGAAACAGGCACTGCAGCAGACCTCAGACCTCTTGGCACACGCTGAAAAGAATCAGTGGTTGCCTTCCCTCTCCTCTCTTCTGCTTCCTCCTGAAGCTGCTCAACTGCAGTCTAAATCTCAATTACCTTCAGATCAAGATCATAAAATTTTGTCTCAACAATTCTCTCCAGGTTCTCCTGATTCTGAGTCAGGGTGGCCAAGCCCTTCTCAATCCTCAGTGTAGCTTGAATCAGATAGCCTAATTGATCTTGTTTTGTCTTGAGGAAAACTTGATATGCTTCTTCTGCGTTTGGCATCCTTGCAGCTTTCTCATCCTTTGCTTTGGCTCTATTCTCCTGGACTTGAACTGATGATGGTTCCTCCTTATTCATCACAACATTGTTGTCTTCAAATTCAGGACGTAAGGGTAGATGCTCCTTGTCCAGCAAATAAATTCCCGTGCCCATCTTAGAATTGATGAGCTCCTGAATATGTGGAGCATACCCACAGCTTCTCTTCTGATCAGCAGCTGTCTTCTTGATTGTTTCTACAATCAAACTCATAACCTTGAACTTCTGAGGGACATCAAGGATCTGCAGCATGTTGATGGAGTGTCCTCTAATCATCTTGTGATCCCCTGACTTGGGTAGCAATGTGTGCCTTAAGATCCAGTTAATAGTAGGCAGACCAGAAAACAGGAAATGTACAGATCCAA
Source organism: Triticum urartu (assembly GCF_003073215.2). Taxonomy (NCBI): domain Eukaryota; kingdom Viridiplantae; phylum Streptophyta; class Magnoliopsida; order Poales; family Poaceae; genus Triticum; species Triticum urartu. Next base: position 523,769,005 of record NC_053025.1, read on the forward strand.
GCTTGTGTGTCTCCAAAGCTTTATCAGGGATATCTTTGTACATGTTTGCCATGGAGTTGTGATCCTTCTTTTCCTTGGCATACACATCCAAGTCATCCTCATGTTCTTCGGGGGCATTGATTAGCTTGGCCCACTCCTCAACTGTGGATTGGTACCTAGTACCCTTAGACATCCATACTATTCTTCCATCTGGATAGAAGTGGGCAGTGGAGTAAAACTGCATGATCAACTCATCATTCCAGCTGGTGAGCTTTTGTCCAACAAATTCATCTACTCCACATGCCTTGAAGCTATCATATACTCCTGGGAAGTGATCTTCATTCTCCTGGATGTATTCCCAATCCACCCATTTCATGTCACATACAATGGGCTTCCCATCGAGCAAAATTGTCTCATAGAAGTCTTGTTGTTCATTAGTCTGAAACATGTAATCAACTGCAGTCCTCCTCCTAACAGCATAGGGATCAGACTGTCTCCACAATCTCAGTCTTGCATCCTTTCTGATGTGCATGTCCTCAGCGACTGGATGAGCATCATTGTGGTTAGGAATTTTGGGCTTCAACTTCCTCAAAACATGGGATTCATCATCCTCTCCTTCAGCTTTAGGCACTGGGGCCTTGTTCTTTTCCTCAGTAGGTATACTCCTGGTGTTTCTCTTGGGCTTTGGGGGTTTCTGAGCTTGAGCTTTGGGAGCAGACTTGGGCTTTGATGGAGCAGCCCCTGATATGATAGCATCTCCCATGAGCTTCTGAGCTTTGGGAGCTGGTGTAGCATCCTCTTCCTCTTCTTCTGGATCTCCCATAATGGAGGATCTACCAAGCACTCTGGCAGTGGTCTTCTTGACCCTTTCCTTCCTCTTCTTTCCTTCTCAACAGCCTCTTTAGTTGGCTTGGAGGCTTCAGCAGTTGAGGCTCTAACTTTTAAGGTTGGCACACTCTTGGCAGGGGCCTTCTTGTGCAAGCCAGGCTTAGTTGTGGCAGCTGACCCATATTCTTTCTTCGGCACCTTCTTCTTGGAGCTGACTTCCTCCTCAACAGCCACATAGTCCTCATCTCCAGACTCTGAATTTTTCTTCTTCCTTGACCTGGTGGCTGCTTTGGGCAAGTTACTTGGTGTGCTCCTGCTGCCCTCATCAGAAGTGCTAGAGGGACTAGTGCCCTCACTCGATTGCACTTGTTCCTTAGACATGTTCTGGCTCTCGCGCTGGTCAGACATCTCTGCAAACTTACTGACAGCAGACCCTGTGAATAGATATAGATGAGGTAGAGTGGATGAGCATCACAAAGTGTAGAGTTTTTGCAAAATGAATGGCTTAAAAACTTAGTTTTAGTTCTCTACAGAAATCATTTCGGAGCTACCGATTTGTAAACTCAATGATACCGAAGCAGCTTTTGGAACCTAAACTAGTGAACTCAGTCAGACCGAGTCATAGTTCGGTGGCACCGAGACTTCTAGGGTTTCACAAAGAATCAAACTCGGTCACACCGATTTGCAGTTTTCGGTCAGACCGAAAATGCATGTGCTATGGCCTAAGCCAAATCGGTGAGACCGATTTCTACAATTCGGTCGGTCCGAGATGAGTCCGGCGGAGACCTAACCCTAAATTTTCAAATCCAATCTAATCTAAAGGAAGTTTTCAGTGGATGGATTGTTTGCATACATGGTCATGATCATGGCAAAGTAATGTGCTACGAATCTGAGTTAAAAGAATACCACAAAGGATCGAACCCGTACCCTAGTTTGGCGGAGTTCGCTACGACGGCAACGGAGGGGCCGAATTCCGTTGAAGGCGGTGGAAACCAGCGGCGGGAGGTCGCTGGCGGCGAGAAGAAGATCCAGAGACCCAAGGCGGCAGAGCAGGATACGCGCGGGCTGAGAGGTTTCGAAGAAATTTCCAAAATCTCACCCGTGGGTTTATATATCCCGACCCTATCGGTGTGACCGAGTGGAACAACTCGATGGCACCGAGATGCAGAATCGCAAGCGGTTACTGCAACTCGGTGTGACCAAAAAGTTCAAATCGGTTGCACCGAGATTGAAAACCTAGATCAACTTAGTGATCTCGGTGTGACCGAAATGGATGACTCGGTCATACCGAAATGCACAAAGAGGTTTTGTAAGTTTAAGTCTATGACGAACCGGGGACTCCAAGTGCTCCTCACATAGAGTGGTTCGAATCTGACTTGATCAAACTTTGTGATGTAGCATGAATAGAGTTTGAGACGAGAAAAGCATAGATAGCTAGAGGGAGTTCTTAGGCATTCTTGTCCATCCATTTGGCAAAAGAGAAAAAGTCAAACAATCAAAGCAACAAATGGATGTCCTCGAATGAGTAAAATATGCATCCAACATGCTCACACAATAAAATGACAAATGAAATATGTGACAAAGCATGCACAATCACTCTAGCATCTATCAAGCAATTTGGCGATGACTAGGTCATCTATATATGGGTATATTGACTTAGGAGTCAAATGAGAACATTTGATCATAGGTCATACTCATCATTTAAGCACGAGTGGGGTTGCCACTTTACATAAAGCATTGTTGTGCTCACATCATTAGAGTTTCTTTAGCTCAATTGATTAGAGTAGAGCTCCCCCTAGATGTAATATCCCCCCTAAGAGGGATGAACTAACCTTGGGTTTTGTCGATGATGACTTCATGTAGGTGTTGAAGATGTAGATGCTCAATGTTGATGTAGATCATCCGGAGCAATCTTTTGGAGTGAGTTGCACTTTCAATACCTACACGGGTTAGTCCCGCAAGGAACAAACAAGGATATCCATAGACATAGAGTGATATTCACATGAGATAATGTCCATGAATGCATTAGGTTACCTTGTCCCTTGTCTTACCAATAAGAGGGTTTGTGACTCCTTGAACTAGTGCAAGATATGGAAGTTGTTTGCACTTGTCCTTGCCAAAATGATATGAGTGAAGTATATTGGCAGAGTCACCCTCAAGAACTCTCTAGTTCTTCTTCTTCGGGATCCACACCATCTTGATGGGAATCCTTGGAGTTGTAGTCGTACTTGATGAAGTGGAACTTGATGTAGTCTTGGGAACCCACTTGACCAAGGCCTTAGGTGCTTCTTCAAATGCATCAATCTCCTCTTGAAGCTTGTCCTTGCCTTTTAGCTTGTGGTCTTGTGGTGGAAGATCATCTTGAGCTTGTGTTCCTTGGAAAGAAGTAGGATCATACTTCTCTTGTTGAGGAACAAACTTCGTCTTGGGGCATTGATCTTCTTCCCACTCAACTCCATTGGCATTGAACTTTCGTTCAAAACCAACACCTTGATTCTTTGAGTGTCTTCCTTGCTTGCGTACAATTTCCTCAAATTGCTTGCTTCCGGCAAGACTCTTGTAAACACCTTTCTCTATAATTCCCTTCAATAAGCTATTTTATTGCTCAAGTGTAACTTGGCTAAGAGAATCATTAGTGGAATCAAGAGAACTACTAGAATCAAGAACATTGGATTTAGCATGATTGTTGTTACTACTAGAGGAAGAAACTTTCTTGTTCTTGTTGCTAGATTTAACTTGTGGCATGTAAGTAGACAAGAGTAAACGCGTGGCAATGTAAGAAGAACTTTTCTTGTGAAGATCATCATTGATTGCCTTTAAGAACTCATGCTCTTGCTCAAGATTGAGCTTTTCAAAGCGTAGCTTCTCATGAGTCTTTAAAAGTTCTCAATGATCTTCCAATATAGTTTCATGAGCTAACTTAAGAGTGTTAGTTCTTTAGTTAGACGCTCAATGTACTTCTTATCATTGTCATTTGTTTTATCTTGATTAGCATGATTAATAGCAAGTTCATCATAGTTTTCATAACTAGAGTTGTCAACAAGTAAATCATCATCACCTAGAAAATCATCTTCATCACTATTGAAACCAACATACTCCGGGTGTGATACCTTTGGGCCTTTAGCCATGAAGCATCTTCTAATTCCTTCATTTGGTGACTCAAATATGTCGTAGGAGTTGGTTGACACAAGTGCTAGACCGGCAACACCTTCATCTTGAGTATATTCGGAGTCGGAGTGATAACTTCTTTCAGAGTGATTGTCGGAGTCGGAGCCAGATACCCATTCACCAACATGAGCTTGATGTCTTCGTTTTGTGTAGCTCTTTGATGACTTGTCCTTCCTTTCCGAATCATTGCTTCTCTGTGATGTTCTTCATTCATAATGGTCATCTCCACTCCTTCTCTCTCTTGGTGGTGATTCTTCTCTTCTACTTCTTCTTTTGGGAGAATCTTCTCTTCTTTTGTAGGGAGCCGTACACTCATTGGAATAGTGTCCGGGTCTTCCACAATTGTAGCAATTGCGCTCACGACTAGAAGATCTTTTGTCATTGTAGGACCTTGACTTGGAACTTCTTTCCTTGCTTCTACTCTTGTAAAACATATTTAAGTTCTTCACCATTAGGCTCAATTCTTCGTTGAAGGTTTGCTTCTCACTTGATGATGTGGGAGCATCACATGAGGCTTTGTAAGCACCACTTGACTTGTTGTGAACCTCTTCCTTATCCTTGAGTGACATCTCATGAGCAACAATTCTTCCAATGACTTCCGTTGGATTGAGATCTTTGTAATTGGGCATTATTTGGATCAATGTGCACACGGTATCATATTTTCCATCCAAGGCTCTTAGGATCTTATTGATGATGAATCTATCGGTCATCTCTTCACTTCCTAAGCCAACAATCTCATTTGTGATGAGAGCAAGCCTAGAGTACATTTCAGCGGTACCTTCACCATCCTTAATTTTGAACTTTTCAAGTTGACTTTGAAGCACATCCAATTTGGATTCCTTGACGGAGTCGGTACCTTCATGCATATCAATCAAAGTATCCCAAATTTCCTTTGCATTCTCAAGACGGCTGATTTTGTTGAATTCTTCGGGGCACAATCCATTGAAGATAATATCACAAGCTTGAGCATTGTATTGCAGCATCTTCAACTCTTCTGCGGTAGCTTCACGGTTCGGTTCTCTCCCATCAAAGAATTCACCTTGCAAGCCAATACACACAATAGCCCAAACGGCGGGATTATGTCCAAGAATATGCATTTTCATCTTATGCTTCCAACTAGCAAAATTAGTACCATCAAAGTAAGGACCTCTACGGTGGTAATTTCCCTCACTAGACGCCATAATCTCCTAGGTTGTGAAACCAAGGCTATGATCACCAAAGGCTATGGACATCAAAGCAAATGGAGACCAAAGCTCTGATACCACTTGTAGGATCGAAAGTATGTCTACAGGGGGGTGATTAGACTATTTGACCAAATAAAAATCTAGCCTTTTCCCAATTTTAAGTCTTGGCAGATTTTAGCAACTTGGCACAATTCAAGAAATCAACCTACACATGCAATTCTAAGAGTATAGGAGCAGAATGTAAAACAATTGCACATGAAGGTAAAGGGAGGAGTTTGGAGGGAGCAAGCGCAATGTAGATATGGAGATTTTTGGCGTGGTTTCGATAGGTGGTGCTATCATACATCCACGTTGAAGGAGACTTCAACCCACGAAGGGTAACGGTTGCACCAGTCCACAGAGGGCTCCACCCACGAAGGGTCCACGAATAAGCAACCTTGTCTATCCCACCATGGCCATCGCCCACGAAGGACTTGCCTCACTAGGGTAGATCTTCACAAAGTAGGCGATCTCCTTACCCGTACAAACACCTTGATTCAACTCCACAATCTTGACGGAGGCTCCCAAGTGACACCTAACCAATCTAGGAGACACCACACTCCAAAAGGTAATAGATGGTGTGTTGATGATGAACTCCTTACTCTTGTGCTTCAAATGATAGTCTCCCCAACACTCAACTCTCTCTCATAGGATTGGATTTGGTAGAAAGATGATTTGAGTGGAAAGCAACTTGGGAAGGCTAGAGATCAAGATTTATGTGGTTGGAATGGAATATCTTGAACTCAACACAAGTGTAGGTGGTTCTCTCTCAGAAAATGTATGTTGGAAGTGTAGGCATGTTCTGGTGGCTCTCTCCATGAATGAAGAGTGGGTGGAGGGGTATATATAGCCTCCACACAAAATCTAATGGTTACACACAAATCACCAAACTCGGTGGGACCGAATTATAAAACTCAGTCATACCGATTTAGTTCAAAATGTGAAAATTAGGATTTTCGGTAGGACCGACATGTCAATTTGGTGGGACCGATTCCATTAGGGTTAGGGCATAACGTAATATCAGTGAGACCGATTACACAAACTCGGTGGGACCGATTTTGGTAATAGACAAACAGAGAGTTGGTCAGGCAAACTCGGTGGGACCGATTCGCTCATCTTGGTTAGATCGAAACATTACGAAGGGGAAACAGAGAGTTTGCATTGCAATCTCGGTGGGACCGATCGCTCATCTCGGTTGTACCAAAATGTTACGAAGGAAAACAGAGGGTTTGCAATCCCATCTCGGTGAGACCGGGATCCCTATCGGTGAGACCGAAGTGACTAGGGTTTGTGGCAGTGGCTATGTCAAGTGAACTCGATGGCGGCGGATAGAATGTTTTGGTGGGGCTGAGTTTGGCTTTTGGTTTGGGACATATGTGAATATGAGAAAGTAGTTGAGGTTTTTTTTGGAGCATATCACTAAGAATTTTGAGCAAGCAAGCCATTAAGCAACACCTCACCCCCTTTTAATAGTATTGGCTTTTCCTATGGACTCAATGTGATCTTGGATCACTAAAAGTAAAATGTAGAGTCTTGTGCTTTGAGCTTGAGCCAATCTTTTGTCCTTAGCATTTTGAGGGGTCCACTTTCTAATCCATGCCATGCCAATCATTGAGCTTTCCTAAAATATTTATCTTAAAATAGCATTAGCTCAATGAGTTATATGTTGTTAGGAATTACCAAAACCACCCAGTGATAGTTGCACTTTCATATTTCTCTCGATTCCTCCATAGTGATACTAGCAAGAAATTCTTTAAATTCAGATTTGCGAGGTTCACTAGCACTACCCCATTGCGGGAGTTTACAAGCAGTATTAAAATATTCTAAGTCCATAGTATAAGATTTATCATAAAGATCAAATAGGAAATTGTGAGAATTGGGCGAGGATGTAAATTTAAACCTTCTCACAAATGAATCAGTTAAATAGAGGTATTGCCGGCACTTATCTGACATGAAGCTCTCAAGATCAGCGTTACGCACATATGCGTCAAATTCTTCCTTGATGCCTGCCTGGACCATGAAATCCTCTGACGGCCATTCACAAGGCCGCACTTGAGCCTCCCTTGGTAGTTCATTATCTGGCTCGCGTATTGCGGGCCTTGGGCCTTGCTTCCTTGAGGAACCACCTTGGTACATTTTCCTAAACATATTTCTTCCTCTGAAAAATTTCTGAAATTTTTAGTGACTCAAAATAAAAGTGAACCAGACTCAACAAAATTGATAGCAACTACTCCTACAAGTGCCTAGAGGCTATATCATGCATTAAAACTACTTTCGACCACATAAATTTGACATGTAAGCTCAAGAACAGGGTCACCTAAGCAGCAAAAATTTGAAATAAATAAAGAACTAGAACAAACACTAATTGGACCATTGGAGGAGTCACATACCGAAAAACAATCCCCAAAAGCAGTTTTGTGAATGGAGCTTTGAGCAAGGAGATCGAAAATGGTAGCAAGATGAGCTAGAACACGGGTTTGAGCTAGTGGATGATTTTTTCTGGAGGAAGACGAAGTGTGTGGGTGCAAGAATAAGTGGAGGGGATCCACGTGGGGTCCATGAGCCAGGGGGCGCGCCCACGGGGTAGGGTGCGCCCTCCACCCTCGTGGGCACATGGTGGGTCCCCCTGGTGTGTTCTCAGTGCCAAGAATTCTTTAATATTCTAGAAAAAAATCATATTTCATTTTCAGGACATTTGGAGAACTTTTATTTTTGGGGTATTTTTTATTGCAAGGATAATTCAGAAAACAGACAGAAAATACTATTTTTGCTTTATTTAAACTAAATAACAGAAAGTAAAAGGAGGGTACAGAAGGTTGTGCTTTCTAACTTCATCCATCTCATGCTCATCAAAAGGAATCCACTAACAAGGTTGATCAAGTCTTGTTAACAAACTCATTACAAATTGCATGAAACTGGAGAAATTTTGAATAACACTAGGTTACCTCAACTGGGATATGCACATCCCCAACAATAAGAATATCATATTTCTTCTTGACAGTAGGAAGAGGAAATTCAAAACCTCCAATAGTAATTGTTGGTATTTTTCCAATAGAATTGATACTGTGGACTTGAGGTTGTTTCCTCGGAAAGTGTACCGTATGCTCATTACCATTAACATGAAAAGTGGCATTTCCTTTGTTGCAATCAATAACAGCCCCTGCAGTATTCAAAAAGGATCTACCAAGGATAATGGACATACTGTCGTCCTCAGGAATATCAAGAATAACAAAGTTCGTTAAGATAGTAACATTTGCAACCAAAACAGGCACACCCTCACAAATATTGATGGGTATAGCAGTTGATTTATCAGCCATTTGCAAAGAAATTTCAGTAGGTGTCAACTTATTCAAATCAAGTCTACGATATAAAGAGAGAGGCATAACACTAACACCGGCTCCAAGATCACATAAAGCAGTTTTAACATAGTTTCTTTTAATGGAGCATGGTATAGTTGGTACTCCTGGATCTCCAAGTTTCTTTGGTATTGCACCTTTAAAAGTGTAATTATCAAGTATGGTGGAAATTTCAGCTTCCGCTATCTTTCTTTTATTTGTTACAATATCCTTCATGTACTTAGCATAAGGGTTCATTTTAAGCAAATCAGTCAAACGCATACGCAAAAAGATAGGTCTAATCATTTCAGCAAAGCGCTCAAAATCCTCATCATCCTTTTTCTTGGATGGTTTAGGAGGAAAAGGCATGGGTTTCTGAACCCATGGTTCTCTTTCTTTACCGTGCTTCCTAGCAACAAAGTCTCTCTTATCATAATATTGATTCTTTAATTGTGGGTTACCAAGATCAACAACAGGTTCAATCTCTACATCATTATCATTGCTAGGTTGAGCATCAACATGAACATCATCATTAACATTATCACTAGGTTCATGTTCATTACCAGATTGTGTTTCAGCATCAGAAATAGAAATATCATTGGGATTCTCAGGTGTGTCAACAACAGGTTCACTAGAAGCATGCAAAGTCCTATCATTTTTCTTCGTCTTCTTCTTAGGAGAACTAGGTGCATCAACATTAGTTCTCTGAGAATTTTGCTCAATTCTCTTAGGATGGCCCTCAGGATACAAAGGTTCCTGAGTCATTTTACCCCCTCTAGTCATAACTCTAACAGCATTATCATTTTTCTTATTATTTAATTCATTGAGCAAATCATTTTGAGCCTTAAGTACTTGTTCTACTTGAGTGGTAACCATAGAAGCATGCTTACTAATAAGTTTAAGTTCACCTTTAACTCTAGACATATAATCACTCAAGTGTTCAAGCATATCAGCATTGCGTTTCAATTGTCTACCAACATAAGCATTGAAGTTTTCTTGTTTAATAATAAAATTATCAAACTCATCTAAGCATTGGCTAGCAGACTTATTACGAGGAATATCACCTTCATCAAATCTATAGAGAGAATTTACCTTTACTACCTGTGTCGGGTTATCAAGACCATGTATCTCTTCAATAGATGGTAAATTCTTAACATCTTTAGCTTTAATACCTTTTTCTTTCATAGATTTCTTTGCCTCTTGCATATATTCAGGACTGAGAAGTAGAATATCCCTTTTCTTTGGAGTTGTCTTAGGAGTTGGTTCAGGAAGTGTCCAATCATTTTCACTACTCAACACATTATTCAGTAGCAATTCATCTTGATCAACAGTTCTTTCCCTGAAAACACAACCAGCACAACTATCCGGGTGGTCTCTGGAAGCATCGGTTAGTCCATTATAAAATATATCAAGTATTTCATTTTTCTTGAGGGGATGATCAGGCAAAGCATTAAGTAATCGGAGAAGCCTCCCCCAAGCTTGTGGGAGACTCTCTTCTTCAATTTGCACAAAATTTCCCTTAAGGCAGCTTTTTTCTTATGAGCGGGGAAATATTTAGTAAAGAAGTAATAAATCATATCCTGGGGACTACGCACACAACCAGGATCAAGAGAATTAAACCATGTTTTAGCATCACCCTTTAATGAGAACGGAAACAACTTAAGGATAAAGTAATAGTGAGTTTTCTCATCATGAGTAAATAGGGTGGCTATATCATTTAATTTAGTAAGATGTGCCACAACAGTTCCAGATTCATAGCCATAGAAAGGATCAGATTCAACCAAAGTAATTAACTCAGGATCGACAGAGAAATCATAATCCTTATCAGAAATAAATATAGGTGAAGTAGCAAAAGCAGGCTCATATTTCATTCTAGCATTCAAAGACTTTTCTTTAAGCTTAGCTAATAATTTCTTAAGATCGGATCTATCATTGCAAGCTAAGAAGTCTCTAGGAGTTTCTTCATCCATAACATAATCCTCAGGCACAACAAGCAATTCATATATAGGGGGAGAATCTTCATCATCACTTTCATCAATATTATCAGTTTCAATAATTTCATTCTCTCTAACCCTAGCAAGGTGTTCATCAAGAAATTCACCTAGTGGCACATTATTATCAAGCATAGAAGTAGTTTCATCATAAGTATCATGCAAAGCAGAAGTGGCATCATCAATAACATGCGACATATCAAAATGAATAGCAGGAGCAGGTGTCGCAAGATTACTCAAAACAGAAGGTGAATCAAGTGCAGAGCTAGATGGCAATTCCTTACCTCCCCTCATAGTTGAGGGAAAAATCTTGGTTCTTTTATCTTTCAAGTTCTTCATAGTGATCAGCAGATATAAATCCCAAGTGACTCAAAGAATAGAGCTATGATCCCCGGCAATGGTGCCAGAAAATAGTCTTGATAACCCACAAGTATAGGGGATCGCAACAATTTTCGAGGGTAGAGTATTCAACCCAAATTTATTGATTCAACACAAGGGGAGCCAAAGAATATTATCAAGTATTAGTAGCTGAGTTGTCAATTCAACCACACCTGGAAACTTAATATCTGCAGCAAAGTATTTAGTAGCAAAGTAATATGATAGTAGTGGTAACGGTGGCAAAAGTAACGGTAGCATTTTGGTTTTGTAGTAATTGTAACATTGGCAACAGAAAAGTAAAAAAGCGAAGATCAATATATGAAAAGCTCATAGGCAATGGATCAGTGATGGATAATTATGTCGGATGCGATTCCTCATGCAACAGTTATAACATAGGGTGACACAGAACTAGCTCCAATTCATCAATGTAATGTAGGCATGTATTTCGAATATAGTCATACGTGCTTATGGAAAAGAACTTGCATGACATCTTTTGTCCTACTCTCCCGTGGCAGCGGGGTCCTATTGGAAACTAAGGGATATTAAGGCCTCCTTTTAATAGAGTACCGGACCAAAGCATTAACACTTAGTGAATACATGAACTCCTCAAATTACGGTCATCACCAGTAAGTATCCCGATTATTGTCACTTCGGGGTTAACGGTGTTGGGGAACGTAGCATAAATTCAAAATTTTCCTACGTGTCACCAAGATCTATCTATGGAGTCATCTAGCAACGAGAGAGGAGTGGATCTACATACCCTTGTAGATCGCGCGCGGAAGCGTTCAAGAGAACGGGGTTGATGGAGTCGTACTCGTCGTGATCCAAATCACCGATGATCCTAGCGTCGAACGGACGGCACCTCCGCGTTCAACACACGTACGGAGCAGTGACGTCTCCTCTATCTTGATCCAGCAAGGGGGGAGGAGAGGTTGATGGAGATGGCTCCAGCAGCAACACGACGGCGTGGTGGTGATGGAGCTGCAGTACTCCGGCAGGGCTTCGCCAAGCTCTATGGAGGAGGATGTGTTGGAGAGGACGAGGGAGGCACCAAAGGCATGTTCTGAGAGGCCCTCCTTTCCCCACTATATATAGGGAGTCCAAGGGGGGGCGCCGGCCCTAGGAGATCCAATCTCCTAGGGGGGTGCGGCCAAGGGAGGAATCCCTCCTCCCCAAGGCACCTAGGAGGTGCCTTCCCCCTTTGGGACTCTTCCCTTCCTTGAACCCTAGGCGCATGGGCCTCTTGGAGCTGGTGCCCTTGTCCCATATAGGCCAAGGCACACCCCCTACAGCCCATGTGGCCCCGCGGGGCAGGTGGCCCCACCCGGTGGACCCCCAGGACCCTTCCGGTAGTCCCGGTACAATACCGGTGACCCCGAAACTTGTCCCGATGCCCGAAATAGCACTTCCTATATATAATTCTTTACCTCCAGACCATTCCGTAACTCCTCGTGACGTCCGGGATCTCATCCGGGACTCCGAACAACATTCGGGTTACTGCATATACATATCCCTACAACCCTAGCGTCACCGAACCTTAAGTGTGTAGACCCTACGGGTTCGGGAGACATGCAGACATGACCGAGATGACTCTCCAGTCAATAACCAACAGCGGGATCTGGATACCCATGTTGGTTCCCACATGTTCCACGATGATCTCATCGGATGAACCACGATGTTGAGGATTCGATCAATCCCGTATACAATTCCCTTTGTCTAGCGGTACGATACTTGCCCGAGATTCGATCGTCGGTATCCCGATACCTTGTTCAATCTCGTTACCGGCAAGTCTCTTTACTCGTTCCGTAACACATCATCCCGTGATCAACTCCTTGATCACATTGTGCACATTATGATGATGTCCTACCGAGTGGGCCCAGAGATACCTCTCCGTTTACACGGAGTGACAAATCCCAGTCTCGATTCGTGCCAACCCAATAGACACTTTCGGAGATACCTGTAGTGTACCTTTATAGCCACCCAGTTACGTTGTGACGTTTGGCACACCCAAAGCACTCCTACGGTATCCGGGAGTTGCACAATCTCATGGTCTAAGGAAATGATACTTGACATTAGAAAAGCTTTAGCATACGAACTACATGATCTTGTGCTAGGCTTAGGATTGGGTCTTGTCCATCACATCATTCTTCTAATGATGTGATCCCGTTATCAATGACATCCAATGTCCATGGTCAGGAAACCGTACCATCTATTGATCAACGAGCTAGTCAACTAGAGGCTTACTAGGGACATGGTGTTGTCTATGTATCCACACATGTATCTGAGTTTCCTATCAATACAATTCTAGCATGGATAATAAACGATTATCATGAACAAGGAAATATAATAATAACTAATTTATTATTGCCTCTAGGGCATATTTCCAACAGTCTCCCACTTGCACTAGAGTCAATAATCCAGTTCACATCGATATGTGATTAACACTCAAGGTCACATCCCCATGTGACTAACACCCAAAGAGTTTACTAGAGTCAATAATCTAGTTCACATCGATATGTGATTAACACTCGATGAGTTCTGGGTTTGATCATGTTATGCTTGTGAGAGATGTTATAGTCAACGGGTCGGAATCTTTCAGATCCGTATGTACTTCGCAAATTTCTATGTCATCTTGTAGATGCAACTACTACGCTACATTTGGAGCTATTCCAAATAACTGTTCTACTATATGAATCCATTTTACTACTCAGAATAATCTGGATTAGTGTCAAAGTTTGCATCGGCATAACCCTTTACGACGAACTCTTTTACCACCTCCATAATCGAGAAAATTCCTTAGTCCACTAGTTACTAAGGATAACTTTGACCGCTGTCTTGTGATCCATTCTTGGATCACTCTTGTACCCCTTGACTGACTCATGGCAAGGCACATTTCAGGTGCGGTACACATCATAGCATACTGTAGGGCCTATGTCTTAAGCATAGGGGACGACATTCGTCCTTTCTCTCTATTCTGCCGTGGTCGAGCTTTAAGTCTTAACTTCATACCTTACAACTCAGGCAAGAACTCCTTCTTTGACTGATCCATCTTGAACACCTTCAAGATCATGTCAAGGTATGTGCTCATTTGAAAGTACCATTAAGCGTTTTGATCTATCCTTATAGATCTTGATGCTCAATGTTCAAGTAGCTTAATCCAGGCTTTCCATTGAAAAACACTTTCCAAATAACCCTATATGCTTTCCAAAATTCTATGTCATTTCTGATTAACAACATGTCAACAACATATATTCATCAGAAATTCTATAGTGCTCCCACTCACTTCTTTGGAAATACAAGTTTCTCATAAACTTTGTATACACCCAAAATCTTTGATCATCTCATCAACGCATACATTCCAACTCCGAGATGCTTACTCCAGTCCTTAGAAGGATCGCTGGAGCTTTGCATACTTAGTAGCATCTTTCAGGATTGACAAAACCTTTCGGTTGTATCACATACAACCTTTCCTCAAGAAAATCGTCGAGGAAACAATGTTTTAACATCCTATCTGCAAGATTTCATAAATAATGCAGTAATCGCTAATATAATTCCAACAGACTCTTAGCATCGCTATGAGTGAGAAAGTCTCATCGTAGTCAACTCCTTGAACTTGTCGGAAAACATCTTAACGACAAGTCGAGCTTTCTTAATGGTGATACTTACCATCATTGTCCGTCTTCCTTTTAAAAATCCATCTGTACTCAACAGCCTTATGACCATCAAGTAGTTCTTCCAAAGTCTACACTTTGTTTTCATATATGGATCCTCTCTCGGATTATATGGCCTCGAGCCATTTTGGAATCCAGGCCCACCATCGCTTTTCCATATCTCGTAGGTTCATTGTTGTCTAGCAACATGACTTCCAAGACAGGATTACGTACCACTCTGAAGTAGTACGCATCCTTGTCATCCTACGAGGTTTGGGAGTGACTTGATCCGAAGTCTCATGATCAATATCATAAGCTTCCACTTCAATTGGTGTAGGTGCCACAGGAACAACTCTTTGTGCCCTGCTATACACTAGTTGAAGTGACGGTTCAATAACCTCATCAAGTCTCCACCATCCTCCCACTCAACTCTTTCGAGAGAAACTTTTCCTCAAGAAAGGACCCGATTCTAGAAACAATCCCTTATTGCTTTCGGATCTGAGACAGGAGGTATACCCAACTGTTTTGGGTGTCCTATGCAGATGCATTTATCCGCTTTGGGTTCGAGCTTATCAGCCTAAAAATTTTTCACATAAGCGTCGCAGCCCCAAACTTTTAAGAAATGACAGCTTAGGTTTCTCTAAACCATAGTTCATACGGTGTCATCTCATCGGAATTACGTGGTGCCCTATTTAAAGTGAATGTGGTTGTCTCTAATGCCTAACCCATAAACTATCATGGTAATTTGATAAGAGACATCATGGTATGCATCATATCCAATAGGGTGCAGTTATGATGTTCGGACACACCATCACACTATGGTGTTCCAGGCTGTATTAGTTGTGAAACAATTTCCACAATGTCTTAATTCTGTGCCAAACTCGTAATTTAGATATTCATCTCTATGATCATATCATAGATATTTTATCCTCTTGTCACGACGATCTTTCAACTTCACCCTGAAATTACTTGAACCTTTCAATAATTCAGACTCGTGATTTATCAAGTAAATGTACTCAACATCTACTCAAATCATTTGTGAAGTAAGAACATAACGATATCCACTACACGCCTCAGCACTCATTGGACTGCACACATCAAAATGTATTTCTTCCAACAAGTTGCTTTCTAGTTCCATTTTACTGAAAATGAGGCTTTCAGTCATCTTGCCCATGTGGTATGATTTGCATGTCTCAAGTGATTCAAAATCAAGTGAGTCCAAACGATCCATCTTGTATAGAGTTTCTTCATGCACATCTACCAACAAACATGGTTCGCATGTCTCAATCCTTTCAAAAATGAGTGAGTCCAAAGATCCATCAACATGGAGCTTCTTCATGCATTTTATACCGATATGACTTATGTGGCAGTGCCACAAGTAGGTGGTACTATCATTACTATCTTTTGGCATGAACATGTGTATCACTACGATCGAGATTCAATAAACCATTCATTTCAGGTGCAAGACCATTTAAGGTATTATTCAAATAAACAGAGTAACCGTTATTCTCCTTAAATGAATAACCAAATTGCGATAGACATAATCCAGTCATGTCTATGCTCAACGCAAACACCAATCTCGATGGTAGAGGGAGCGTGCGATGCTTGATCATATCAACATTGGAAACACTTCTAACACATATCGTCAGCTCACCTTTAGCTAGTCTCCGTTTATTCCGTAGCTTTTATTTCGAGTTACTAACACTTAGCAACCGAACCGGTATCTAATACCCTGGTGCTACTAGGAGTACTAGTAAAGTACACATCAACACAATGTATATCCAATATACTTCTATCGACCTTGCCAGCCTTCTCATCTACCAAGTATCTAGGGTAATTCTGCTCCAGTGGCTGTTCCCCTTATTACAGAAGCACTTAGTCTCGGGTTTGGGTTCAACCTTGGGTTTCTTCACTAGAGCAGCAGCTGAATTGCCGTTTCATGAAGTATCCCTTCGTGCCCTTGCCCTTCTCGAAACTAGTGGTTTCACCAACCATCAACAATTGATGCTCCTTCTTGATTTCTACTTTTGTGGTGTCAAACATCGCGAATATCTCAAGGATCATCATATATGTCCCTGATATATTATAGTTCATCACGAAGCTCTAGCAGCTTGGTGGTAATGACTTCGGAGAAACATCACTTTCTCATCTGGAAGATCAACTCCCACTCGATTCAAATGATTGTTGTACTCAGACAATCTGAGCACAAGCTCAACAATTGAGCTTTTCTCCCTTAGTTTGCAGGCTAAGAAAATCATCGGAGGTCTTATACCTCTTGACGTGGGCACGAGCCTGAAATCCCAATTTCAGTCCTCAAAACATCTCATATGTTTCGCGGCGTTTCAAAAACGTTTTCGGTGCCTCAATTCTAAACCGTTTAACTGAACTATCACGTAGTTATCAAAATGTGTATGTCAGATGTTCGCGACATCCACAGACAACGTTCGAGGTTCAGCACACTGAGCGGTGCATTAAGGACATAAGCCTTCTATGAAGCAATGAGGACAATCCTCGGTTTACGGACCTACTCCGCATAATTGCTACTATCAACTTTCAACTAAATTTTCTCTAGGAACATATCTAAACAGTAGAACTGAAGCGCGAGCTACGACATAATTTGCAAAGACCTTTTGACTATGTTCAAGATTATTAAGTTCATCTTATGAACTCCCACTCAGATAGACATCCCTCTAGTCATCTAAGTGATTACATGATCCGAGTCAACTAGGCCGTGTCCGATCATCACGTGAGACGGACTAGTCAACATCGGTGAACATCTTCATGTTGATCGTATCTTCTATACGACTCATGCTCGACCTTTCGGTCTCTTGTGTTCCGAGGCCATGTCTGTACATGCTAGGCTCGTCAAGTCAACCTAAGTGTTTTGCATGTGTTCCGAGGCCATGTCTGTACATGCTAGGCTCGTCAACACCCGTTGTATTCGAACGTAAGAATCTATCACACCCGATCATCACGTGGTGCTTCGAAACGACGAACTTTCGCAATGGTGCACAGTTAGGGGGAACACCTTCTTGAAATTTTAGTGAGGGATCATCTTATTTACTACCGTCGTTCTAAGCAAACAAGATGCAAAAACATGATAAACATCACATGCAATCAAATAGTGACATGATATGGCCAATATCATATTGCTCCTTTTGATCTCCATCTTCGGGGCTCCATGATCATCATCGTCACCGGCATGACACCATGATCTCCATCATCATGATCTCTATCATCGTGTCTTCATGAAGTGGTCTCGTCAACTATTACTTCTACTACTACAGCTAACGGTTAGCAATAAAGTAAAGTAATTACATGACGTTTATGTTGACACGCAGGTCATAAATAAATTAAGACAACTCCTATGGCTCCTGCCGGTTTTCATACTCATCGACATGCAAGTCGTGATTCCTATTACAAGAACATGATCAATCTCATACATCACATATATCATTCATCACATCCTTTTGGCCATATCACATCACATAGCATACCCTGCAAAAACAAGTTAGACGTCCTCTAATTGTTGTTTGCATGTTTTACGTGGCTGCTATGGGTTTCTAGCAAGAACGTTTCTTACCTACGCAAGAACCACAACGTGATATGCCAATTGCTATTTACCATTCATAAGGACCCTTTTCATCGAATCCGATCCGACTAAAGTGGGAGAGACAGACACCCGCTAGCCACCTTATGCAACTAGTGCATGTCAGTCGGTGGAACCAGTCTCACGTAAGAGTATGTGTAAGGTCGGTCCGGGCCGCTTCATCCCACAATACCACCGAATCAAGATTGGACTAGTAACGGTAAGCATATTGAACAAAATCAACGCCCACAACTACTTTGTGTTCTACTCATGCATAGAAACTACGCATAGACCTAGCTCATGATGCCACTGTTGGGGAACTTAGCATAAATTCAAAATTTTCCTACGTGTCACCAAGATCTATCTATGGAGTCATCTAGCAACGAGAGAGGAGTGGATCTACATACCCTTGTAGATTGCGCGCGGAAGCGTTCAAGAGAACGGGGTTGATGGAGTCGTACTCGTCGTGATCCAAATCACCGATGATCCTAGCGCCGAACGGACGGCACCTCCGCGTTCAACACACGTACGGAGCAGCGACGTCTCCTCCTTCTTGATCCAGCAAGGGGGGGGAGAGGTTGATGGAGATGGCTCCAGCAGCAGCACGACGGCGTGGTGGTGGTGGAGCTGCAGTACTCCGGCAGGGCTTCGCCAAGCTCTATGGAGGAGGAGGATGTGTTGGAGAGGACGAGGGAGGCACCAAAGGCGTGTTCTGAGAGGCCCTCCTTTCCCCACTATATATAGGGAGTCCAAGGGGGGGCGCCGGCCCTAGGAGATCCAATCTCCTAGGGGGGGTGCGGCCAAGGGAGGAATCCCTCCTCCCCAAGGCACCTAGGAGGTGCCTTCCCCCTTTGGGACTCTTCCCTTCCTTGAACCCTAGGCGCATGGGCCTCTTGGGGCTGGTTCCCTTGGCCCATATAGGCCAAGGCGCACCCCCTACAGCCCATGTGGCCCCCCGGGGCAGGTGGCCCCACCCGGTGGACCCCCGGGACCCTTCCGGTAGTCCCGGTACAATACCGGTGACCCCGAAACTTGTCCTGATGCCCGAAATAGCACTTCCTATATATAATTCTTTACCTCCGGACCATTCCGGAACTCCTCGTGACGTCCGGGATCTCATCCGGGACTCCGAACAACATTCGGGTTACTGCATATACATATCCCTACAACCCTAGCGTCACTGAACCTTAAGTGTGTAGACCCTACGGGTTCGGGAGACATGCAGACATGACCGAGATGACTCTCCGGTCAATAACCAACAGCGGGATCTGGATACCCATGTTGGTTCCCACATGTTCCACGATGATCTCATCGGATGAACCACGATGTTGAGGATTCGATCAATCCCGTATACAATTCCCTTTGTCTAGCGGTACGATACTTGCCCGAGATTCGATCGTCGGTATCCCGATACCTTGTTCAATCTCGTTACCGGCAAGTCTCTTTACTCGTTCCGTAACACATCATCCCGTGATCAACTCCTTGATCACATTGTGCACATTATGATGATGTCCTACCGAGTGGGCCCAGAGATACCTCTCCGTTTACACGGAGTGACAAATCCCAGTCTCGATTCGTGCCAACCCAACAGACACTTTCGGAGATACCTGTAGTGTACCTTTATAGCCACCCAGTTACGTTGTGACGTTTGGCACACCCAAAGCACTCCTACGGTATCCGGGAGTTGCACAATCTCATGGTCTAAGGAAATGATACTTGACATTAGAAAAAGCTTTAGCATACGAACTACATGATCTTGTGCTAGGCTTAGGATTGGGTCTTGTCCATCACATCATTCTTCTAATGATGTGATCCCGTTATCAATGACATCCAATGTCCATGGTCAGGAAACCATAACCATCTATTGATCAACGAGCTAGTCAACTAGAGGCTTACTAGGGACATGGTGTTGTCTATGTATCCACACATGTATCTGAGTTTCCTATCAATACAATTCTAGCATGGATAATAAACGATTATCATGAACAAGGAAATATAATAATAACTAATTTATCATTGCCTCTAGGGCATATTTCCAACAAACGGATCATAACACATAATAGGTGACTATAGACTTGCAAGATAGGATCAAGAACTGACATATATTCATGAAAACATAATAGGTTCAGATCTGAAATCATGGCACTCGGGCCCTAGTGACAAGCATTAAGCATAGCAAAGTCATAGCAACATCAACCTCAGAACATAATGGATACTAGTGATCAAACCCTAACAGAACTAACTCGATTACATGATAAATCTCATCCAACCCATC
This sequence comes from Triticum urartu, assembly GCF_003073215.2. Taxonomy (NCBI): domain Eukaryota; kingdom Viridiplantae; phylum Streptophyta; class Magnoliopsida; order Poales; family Poaceae; genus Triticum; species Triticum urartu. The sequence continues at coordinate 523,789,421 of NC_053025.1, forward strand.
ACCGTTCAGCAAGCCTATGATGGAATTACTCACGCATGGCGGTGAGCATCATGAAATTGGTGTTGGAGAAACATTGATGATGACGATGGCGATGGATTCCCCTCTCCAGAGCCCCGAACGGACTCCAAATCAGCCCTCCCGAGAGAGATTAGGGCTTGGCGGCGGCTCCGTATCGTAAAACGCGATGGATTCTTCTCTCTGATTTTTTCTCCCCGAACGTGAATATATGGAGTTGGAGTTGAGGTCGATGGAGTGTCAGGGGGGCCACGAGGCAGGGGGCGCACCCAGGGGGTAGGCGCTCCCCCGACCCTCGTGGACAGGGTGTGGGCCCCCTGGCCTTGATTCTTTCGCCAGTATTTTTTATATATTCCAAAAATATTCTCCATTGATTTTCAGGTCATTCCAAGAACTTTTATTTCTTCACAAAAATAACACCATGGCAATTCTGCTGAAAAAAATGTCGGTCCGGGTTAGTTCCATTCAAATCATGCAAGTTAGAGTCCAAAACAAGGGCAAAAGTGTTTGGAAAAGTAGATACGTTGGAGACGTATCATGCGACACCTCCGAGTTTAGCACACGTACAGCTTGGCGGCGTCCTATCCTTCTTGATCCAGTAAGGGAGGGAGAGGAGGTAGATGAGACATGAACCAACACGATGGCGTGGTTGTGGTGGTGGCAGCAGAACTCCGACAGGACTTCGCCAAACGCTCACGGAACGTGGAGGAGGAGTAACGGGAGGGAGACGGGGCAAGCACGGAAGTGGTGGCTGCCCCTGCGCCTCCCCACTATATATAGGGGTGAGGGAGGGGCATGGAAGCCCTAGCCCCCTCCCAAGGCAGGGCGGCGGCGGCCAAGGGGGGAGGAGTGGCCTCCAAGTCAAGTGGAGGCCCTCCCATTAGGGTTTCCCCTCCCCATGTGCATGGCCCTTGTAGGGGCTGGTGCCCCTGGCCCATTAAGGCCAGGCCGCCTCCCTACAGGCCATGCTACTGTATGGACATGGTGGAACCCCCCCGAGGACTTCCGGACCCCTCCGAAACCCTCTGAAACCTTCCGACGGCTTCCTGGTATAATACCCAAAAACGGACTTTTCCCGGTACCCCGATAACAACTTTTCATATGCAAATCATTACCTCCAGACCATTCCGCAGCTCCTTGTGATGTCCCAGATCCCATCCAGGACTCCGAACAACCTTTCGACTTCCCACTATTAATATCTCAATACTACCCTAGCGCTACCGAACATTAAGCGTGCGACCCTACGGGTTCGATAATCATGCAGGCATGACCGAGATTCCTCTCCAGTCAATAACCAATAGCGAAACCTGGATGCCCATATTGGTTCCTACATATTCAACGTAGATATTTATCGGTTGAACCACGATGTCAAGGATTCAGTCAATCCCGTATGCAATTCCCTTTGTCCAGCGATATGTTACTCGCCCAAGATTCGATCGTCGGTATCTCATACCTAGTTCAACCTCGTTACCGGCAAGTCTCTTTACTTGTTCCGTAATACAAGATCACATGACTAAACTCATTAGTCACATGCAGCTTCCTATGATGTTGTATTACCGAGAGGCCCCAGAGATATCTCTCCACCACATGGAGTGACAAATCCCTGTCTCGATCCACGCAACCCAACAGACACCTTCGGAGATACCTATAGAGCACCTTTATGATTACCCAGTTTCGAAGTGACGTTCAATAGCACAAAAGGCATTCCTCTGATGTCTAGGAGTGCATGATCTCATGGTCTAAGGAACAGATACTTCACATGAAGAAAGCTATAGCAAATAAACTAATTATAAGCGATACGATCTGTTTCTAAGCTTACGGTTGGGTCTTGTCCATCACATCATTCTTGTAACGATGTGATCCCATTATCAAATGACAACTCATGTCTATGGTTAGGAAACCTTAACCATCTTTGATCAACGAGCTAGTCTAGTAGAGGCTTACTAGGGACACTGTGTTGTTTATGTATCCACACATGTATTTAGGTTTCTGAGCGCTCTCTGACTATAGCGCCAGAAAAGCTCCTGTCTGCTAGGACTACGTCAGTATTTCACCAAAGAGGAAGGGATGATGCAGCACAGCGACGGTAGGTATTTCCCTCAGTGAAGAAACCAAGGTTATCGAACCAGTAGGAGAACCAAGCAACACAACGTAAACAACACCTGCACACAAATAACAACACCTCGCAACCCGACGTGTTAAAGGGGTTGCCAATCCCTTTCGGGTAACGATGCCAGAAAATTGTAGTAGATTGAAATAATAGATCGCAAATAAAATAAAGTGCAACAAAGTATTTATATATTTTTGGTTTAATATATCTGAATAAAAATGCAAACGAAAAGTAGATCGCAAGAAATATATGAGGAAGAAGACCTGGGGGCCGTAGGTTTCACTAGTGGTTTCTCTCGAGAAAGATAGCAAACGGTGGGTAAACAAATTACTATTGGGAAATTGATATAACCTCAAATAATTATGAGGATATCCAGGCAATGATCATTACATAGGCATCACGTCCAAGATTATTAGACTGACTCCTCCCTGCATCTACTACTATTACTCCACACATCGACCGCTATCCAGCAAGCATCTAGTGTATTAAGTTCATGGAAAAACGGGGTAATGCAATAAGAACGATGACATGATGTAGACACGATCCGTTTATCTATCGCATAGATATAGATCCCATCATTTTATCCTTATAGCAACGATACATACGTGTCGGTTCCCTTTCTGACACTAGGATCAAGCACCGTAAGATCGAACCCACTACCAGGCACCTCTTCCCATTGCAAGATAAATAGATCAAGTTGGCCAAACAAAACCCAAATATCGAAGAAGAAATACGAGGCTATAAGAGATCATGCATAAAAGAGATCAAAGAAACTCAAATACTTTCATGGATATAAAAACATAGATCTGATCGTAAACTCAAAGTTCATCGATCCCAACAAACACACCGCAAAAGAGTTACATCATATGGATCTCCAAGAGACCATTGTATTGAGAACCAAGAGAGAGATGTAGCCATCTAGCTACTAACTACGAACCCGAAGGTCTCCAAAGAACTACTCACGCATCATCGGAGAGGCAGCAATGGAGGTGGTGAACCCCATCCGAGATGGTGTCTCAATTGGATCTGGTGGTTCTGGACTCTGCGGCGGCTGGATGAATATTTCATCGACTCCCCTAGGGTTTTGGGAATATTTGGGTATTTATAGAACAAAGGGGCGGTCTGGGGGGTACCCGAGGTGGGCACAACCCACCAGGGCGCGCTTGGGCCTCCTGGCGCGCCCTGGTGGGTTGTCCCCTCCTCGGGACTCCCCCCAGGTGCAACCAGGGCCCAACATGTTCCTTCTGGTCCATAGAAAATCTCCATAAAGTTTCATGGCATTTGGAATACGTCTGATATTTATTTTCTCCGATGTAGAAAACACGAAAAAACAAGAACTGGCACTTGGCACTATGTCAATAGGTTAGTACCAAAAAATGATATAAAATGACTTTAAAATGATTATAAAACATCTAAGATTGATAATATAACAGCATGGAACAATAAAAAAATTATAGATACGTTGGAGACGTATCAGCATCCCCAAGCTTAACTCCTACTCGTCCTCGAGTAGGTAACTGATAAAAACAGAATTTTTGATGTGGAGTGCTGTTTAACATGTCATATCATATTCTTTTCTTTATATCATGGACAATTGGACTTTTATGTGATTCAAAGCAATATTCTAGTGTTGACATAATAATTTAGATACTCAAGCATATCAACTAGCAACCATGTCTTTCAAAATATCAATGCTAAAATAAGTTATCCCTACAAAATCATATAGTCTTGTCATGCTCTGTCTTCTTCACACAAAGTATTTATCATGCATAACCCTGATGACAAGCCGAGCAATTGGTTCATACTTTTTAACGTGCTTTAGCTTTTTCAACTCTTACGCAATACATGAGCGCAATCCATGGATATAGCACTACGGGTGGAATAGAATATGATGATGGGGGTAAATATGGAGAAGACAAAAAAGTAAGAAAGTCTCACATCGATGCGGCTAACCAACGGGCTATGGAGATGCCCATCGATTGATATCAACGTGAGGAGTAGGGATTGCCATACAAATAATGCACTAAGAGCTATAAGTGTATGAAAGCTCAATATGAAAACTAAGTGGGTGTGCATCTAATCCTATAATGAAAAATTCCCACTAGTATGTGAAAGTGACAACATAGGAGACTCTCCATATGAAAAACATGGTGTTACTTTGAAGCACAAGTGTGGTAAAGGATACTAGCAATGCCCCTTCTCTCTTTGTTTATTATTTATTATTTATTCTTTTTCTTTCTTTTTTTTTCTTTTTTTCTTCTCTCATTGTCCGGAGTCTCATCCCGACTTGTGTGGGGAATCATAGTCTCCATCATCCTTTCCTCACTGGGGCACTACTCTAAAAATTATTAATGATGATCATCACACTTTTATTTACTTATAACTCAAAAGAAAATAAAAAATTACAGCTCGATACCTATGACAAAATATGACTATATATAAATGCCTCTGGCATGTACCAGGATGTGCAATGATCTAGCATAACATGTATGGAAAATGATGAGCGGTGGCTGAGCTACAAACACTATGTCAGCTATATGATCATGCAAAGCAATATGACAATGAGTGCTCATGGAAAAGCCATAATAGGTAGGCATGGTGGCTGTTTTGAGGAAGATATAATGAGGCTTATGTGTGATACAGCGTATCATATCATGGGGTTTAGATGCACCTGCGAAGTTTGCACCACGTCTCAATGTGAGAAAGCGCAATGCACGGTGCCGTAGAGGCTAGCAAATTGCGAAAAGGTAAGAGTGCGTATAATCCATGGACTCACATTAGTCATAAAGAACTCATATACTTATTGCAAAAGTTTATTAGCCCTCGAAGAAAAGTACTACTATGCATGCCCCTAGGGGGATAGATTGGTAGGAAAAGACCATCGCTCGTCCCCGACCGCCACTCATAACGAAGACAATCAAAAATAAATCATGCTCCGACTTCATCACATAACAGTTCACCATACGTGCATGCTACGGGAATCACAAACCTTAACACCAATATTCCTACCAGAGCATAATTACTCATCAACATGACTCACATATCACATCATCATATCTCAAAACTATTACTAAGAATCAAGTTTATTTTGTCCAATGATCTTCATGACATTTTTCTTTTCTTTATCCTTCTTGGATATCTATCACTTTGGGACTAATTTTCATGTGTTGCTTTTCATAAGCTCAAACAAATATAAGTGAAGATCATGAGCATAATAATTTTTTCTTTTTCTCAAATTAATTTAGGTGAAGCAAGAGAGAATTTCTTGAAAATTTTACTAACTCTCAAATAAATCTAAGTGAAGCAAGATAGCATTTGTTCAAAAATACTAAGCACACCGTGCTCAAAAAGATATAAGTGAAGCACTAGAGCAAGTCCATTGCTCATAAAAATTTAGGTGAAGCATAGAGAGCAATTCTAACAAGTCATGACATAATTTTGGCTCTCTCAAATAGGTGTGTCCAGCAAGGATTGATGACTTAAAACACAAAATAAAACAACCAAAGACACATATCATACAAGACGCTCCAAGCAAAACACATATCATGTGACGAATAAAAATATAGTCTCGAGTAAAATACCGATAGTTGTTGGAAGAAAGCGGGGATGCCACTCGGGGGCATCCCCAAGCTTAGTTGGTTGCTCATTTTTGGATAATAGCTTGGGATGCCGGGGCATCCCCAAGCTTAGGCTCTTCCATCCTTCCTTCATCCATAAAAAGATAACCCAAAACTTGAAAACTTCAATCACACAAAACTCAACAAAACCTTCGTGAGATCCGTTAGTATAAGAATAATAAACTGCTACTATAAGTGATGTATCAAACAAATTCATATTTTGTTTTTGTATTATACCTACTGTATTCCAACTTTTCTATGGCAAAAACTCAACAAAGAAAACCGTAGAGCCATCAAAATAAGCACACAACACAAAGAAAACAGAATCTGTCAAAACAGAACAGTCTGTAGCAATCTAACTATTTCGAATACTCCTGTAGCTCCAAAAATTCTGAAAAAATAGGACGACCTAAGAAATTTGTATATTGATCTACTGCGAGTGGAATGTTTATTTTATCAATCTCAGGTAAAAAAATGAAAATTAATTTTGTGAGCGTAAAAGTTTCTGTTTTTTCAGCAAGATCAAACAACTATCTCCCAAGAAGATCTACTTGGCACAAACACTAATTAAAACATAAAAAACACAATCATACCAGTAGCATATTTGTGCTAACACACAAGGACAGGAAGCAAAAAAGAAAAAATAAATTTTATTCATTGGGTTGGCTCCCAACAAGCGCTATAGTTTTACGCCCTTAGTTAGGCATAAAGCAAGGATCTAAGTTTTTCATCTTTGGTTCGAGATCCATAAGATGCCCTCATGATTGATTCATAGGGTGGCTTAATTCTAGTTCTAGGAAAGTGTTCCATACCCTTCCTCAAAGGAAATTGGAACTTAATATTGCCTTCTTTCATATCAATCACGGCACCGATAGTACGTAAAAACGGTCTACCAAGAGTAATTGGACATGACAGATTGCAATCAATATCAAGCACAATAAAATCTATGGGCACATAATTCCTATTTGAAAGAATAAGAACATCATTATTTCTTCCCATAGGCTTTTTAATAGTAGAATCCACCAAGTGCAAATTTAAAGAGAAAGATTCAAGATCGGTAAGACCAAGCACATCACATAAAGATTTAGGAATTGTAGAAATACTAGCACCCAAGTCACACAAAGCAAAACACTCATAATTTTTAATCTTGACTTTGATAGTAGGTTCCCATTCATCATGCAATTTTCTAGGAATTGAAACTTCTAATTCCAATTTTTCTTTAAGAGCTTTCATCATAGCATCAACAAAATGTTTAGTAAAAGCTTTATTTTGTTCATAAGCATGGTGTGAATTTATCATGGATTGCAACAAAGAAATACAATCAATCAAAGATCAATTATCATAATTAAAGTCTTTGTAATCCAAAAGAGTGGGCACATCACTAGTTAAAGTTTTGACCTCTTCAAACCCACTTTCATCAATTTTTTCAACAAGATTTTGTCGGTGGGAAACAACACCTATGGGGTCGCTGGGATCCCTTCTATAGTTGTCGGGCACGGGGTTGTGCAAAGAGCAGGTCTGGCGGTCAGCACAAGGATCGTTTACCCAGGTTCGGGCCGCGGAGACGCGTAATACCCTAGTCCTGATTTGATGTATATTTGAGTGTTCTTGAGTTCTTGAACTAGCTATGGTGTCTCTCCAGTTCCAAAGTTCTGAATCCCCCTCCAATCCCTCGGGCCTCCTTTTATAGACAAAAGGGGTCGCCACAATGGCACACAGGAGGTGGAAAGGTGCATCACGGCTGATTTAATGCGCTGCCACGTGCCTCTCTTGCTTTATCGGGGACGACAAGGAAACTCGTCCCAGCTGTCGCCGCCTCGACTCGCTCCTATGCGCGTCCGAGCTGACGAGGTGTTGTAGCGCCATGTTGGCTGGCTGATGGGCTGGCATGATGGCTGAGCCTTCACCAAGATCTGCATGCCACCACGCAGGTGCTTGCTGAGTCGGTGTGGAGGCCGCATACTGCCACGTAGACGCCTGCCCAACTGGTTGAGCTAGCAGCTGCATGGGAGCGGCGATGGAGTCTTGGCAGACGTGGGCCTGACTGCGGCCTCGTAGACGTCCTCGGCAAGGGTCTTGCCGTGGCACCACGGTCGTCCTCGACAAGGATCTTGTCGGGGGTCTCGTGGATTTCCTTGGCAACGATCTCGCCAAGCATCATCGTCGTCTGGTTCTCATCCGATCTTGCGTATTTATGATCTCTACAAAGATCTGCATGCCACCATGGAGGTGCCTCCCGAGCCTTGGTTTTGATGTGGCTGATGGCATCGGAAACCCTTGGGCTCAAGGGTGGCACGCTCCGCTGGTGTTAGGCAAGTTGCCCCTGCAAGGATCTTGCCGGGGCTGCGGAAGCCACCCCGGCAAGAGTTTTGCCCGGGGAGTCCACCTCTCCCTCTTGATCTCTTTGCGCCCCTAGTCTTGGCATTGCTCTGGTTGTCTTGCGCTCTAGCATCCCTCCTCTGCCTTGCTTAGTGCGGCCGTGGGCGCGGCTCTGACTGCCCATGCACAAATAAAGGGGTGCAAAAGGAGAGCCCCTACTTTTGTACACCGAAAGGAGCCCCCGGGCTTGGGACACACATAAGCGCGACGCGTTGTTGGGCTAGGCCCAGAATGGTGCACGGGCAGGCGGGGCAGATTTTTACTGCAGTAACTTTTTTGTCTGCTGCGCTTCCCCACGACCCGCGTTGAACGTGCGACGTGGGGGGGGGGGGGGGGGTCATGCGTGATGTGGGCATCATGCGTGGGGCAGTTTCCGCACGCATGCATCACATCATGGTAAAGAGGCGGCTCGCGCCTTCCCCATAAAAAGAGGAAAACGCAGAGGCGCGGCTCATTTACTGAGTGGGCTTGGGTCGTGGTCTTCAAGGCGCCCGCGCCCCGCGATCACGGGGTGGAGAACGGTTGCCTCACCCGTCCCCTTGATTTCTGCTTGCTCACCACGTGTCCCCCGTGCCCCCGAGGTGGCAGGCGATGGACACGCAGGGGGGCACGGACCTTAAATAACAAGGCGGGAAACCGGGTCCTCGCTGATTGGAGCGGCGGGTCGGTCCCGATTCCCTACGCCCTCGATGGCCAGATTGGCTGAGTGGGGCAGCCGAGCCCCGACCCCGCCCCTTTATAAGAAGGGGGAGGGGGATGGCATCCCACAATCTTTCACCATTCCTCTCCTTCCACTTAGGTTCTGTTCTTCCATCCGCCATGGCGAGAGGGGGCCCCGGCCCTTCGACGGTGGCGGCTAGGGTCTCTGCTCGACAGCGCGTCCCTCCTTCCCAAGAGCTCGCGACGGCGGAGCCGACCATGAGAGGAAGGGGGAGGGGTGAGGCCGAGGTCAATGTGGTGCTCAGGGAAGAGGGGGACAGGGCGGCGCACCGGCCTTGCCTCTGCCAGCGATGCCTCCTCCAATGGAGGGCCACGTCGGGGACCAGCCTCATGAGTTCTTCATCAGGCTGCGCCGCCCACCATGCCGTCACCTTCGTATCCCTGCTCCATTTGCTCAGGAGATGGAGCACAATCCGCCCTAGACCCTGAGGTTGCATATGAGGGGCTGCGAGAACGGCGGCACGCGGGTCGACATTGACTTTCCCGTCCCTCACGTCATGTATCTTCGTAGCGGATGGAAGACTTTTACTCGTATCCACAGCCTGACGACGGGGCTCGTTCTCTATTTCAAATTAATGGAGAACGGCCTGCTCTCCATCAAGGTCTTTGGAGACTCTGGAACTCGCCTGAAGTGCTGCGTGGAGAGCTCCTCCGATGACGAAGGCTCTTCCTCAAGCGGGAGTGACGAGGAGGACAACGACAACGACGACGAGGGTGTCGAGCGGGGGAACACTGACTCCGACTCCGACTGACCGCGCCGCCCCTCCCTCAGCCATGCGCCCTACTGAGGGCCTTCCTTGTCAATCTCTCCATCGGCGCGTTCCCCATCGCCTTCCTTTTGCCTTCACCTGCCGCACCTGGGAGGAAAAGGGCAAGAACGGGGATCACGGGGCACTTATCTTTTTTTAGTTGGTAAGCCTACGGGCCTTGGTAGAATTTAGATCTTGTAATCCCCTTGCTCGTGTACTCATTCCGTATGAATTGTACTTGTTTACAACGTATGAATGAAAAGAAGGGTGTTTGCCGGGTTTTGCTTACGTGTGGGCGAGGGCCACACCGAGGAACGCGTCCTCGTTATCTTAAGATAAACATTGTATCCCGGCAACAGGCCTTGCCGTTCTCCTGCTCTATGGCTCGGCTACACTCATGCCCTTGGCGGAGGTAGGGGCCGAGTAGGATTAGGCCTCTCGCTCGCCCTCTTCTCACCGCACTACAACCAAGTTCCGGCCCAAAGTAAGGTTTTTGGACACGGGACAAAGGGAGCGAGATGGTATGAGAGGGAGCGAAGTATTATATGTTCAAGGTTCATACGGGGGCACAGAGTGGGGGAGAAAGACTTATCTGATGTCGCAGCCCCTGGCAACCTTGGCTTGCCGTGATTGGACCCTTAGACTTGCAGCCCCCGGCAACCTTGGCTTGTCAGGGTCGGGGCATCGGCCTGTTCTCTTCCTTCCAAATAGCTCAGCAGAACTATCCATGTACCTTGCGAACCAAAGAGGACGGAAAGGAATAGAGAGTCGCACACTCGACCTCTATGCTAGGGGTTAGCCGCCGCTAAGCACTATTAACCCTCACCGAGGGAGCGACTCAAACTAGCATGCATGCTAAAACTTAGGGCGCCAACACTTCATTTATTTATGCTCAAGGTCTGCGCCTGGCTTTGTACAGAGGGTTACATGCGTTGCCGGCAAGGCTTGTACAAAAGGTGGCTTGCCGGGGGGCCAGCAACCGCGCCTTATGGGTAAAACTTGCGAAGATGTTCGATGTTCCAGGAGTTGCTCACTAGAATAGCATCTTCGGTCTCTAGGCGGACTGCGTCAGGCCTGGTGACTCGTATTACCCGATAAGGGCCTTCCCACTTCGGCGTAAACTTGTTGGGACTCTGGGCCGATTAAACGCGCCAAAGAACAAGGTCGCCTTCCTCAAAGCTTCGGGCATGGACCTTGCGGCTATGGTAGCGGCGCAAGGCTTGCTGGTAGCGCGCTGCTCTCACAGCCGCCCAAAGACGATCTTCCTCAAGGAGCGTTGCGTCATCTTGCCGCAACTGCTCTTACTCAAGCTCATCATAAGCGAGCACTCGAGGTGACCCATATGTGAGTTCCATGGGGAGAACTACTTCCGCCCCGTATACCAGGGCGAAGGGTGTCTGGCCGGTGGCTCGATTCGGCGTCGTTCTGATCGACCAAAGAACCGCCGACAACTCATCAATCCAGCGCCTTCCGTTCTTGTGCAGCCTGTCAAAAGTATTTGTCCTCAGGCCCCGCGGTACTTCAACATTTGCCCTCTCCGCCTGGCCGTTGCTCCGTGGGTGTGCCACGGAAGCAAAACAGACCTTGCTGCCGAGGTCTTGGATGTATTGCCTGAAGGTGTGGCTTGTAAACTACGTGCCGTTGTTGGTGATGACTCTGTTTGGCACACCAAAACGGTAGACTAGCCCCTTGAAGAATTTGACGACTGATTGCGCCATCACCTTCCTCACTTCTTCCACCTCCGGCCACTTTGTGAACTTGTCGATTGCAACGTACAAGTACTCAAAGCCCCCAACAGCGCGGGGGAAGGGGCCCAGTATGTCGAGCCCCCAGACCGAAAATGGCCAGGAGAGAGGAATCATTTGAAGGGCTTGAGCTGGTTGATGAAGCTTCTTCGAATGGAACTGACATGCTTCACACTTGGTTACTAGTGTCGTTGCATCCTGGAGGGTAGTGGGCCAGAAGAAACCTTGTCGGAATGCTTTGCCGGCAAGGGCCCTCGACCCTATGTGGGAGCCACATATGCCTCCGTGTATCTCCGCCAACAGCTCCAGTCCTTCCTCCCGGGGAATGCACTTCAATTTCATACCGTTTGGTCTCTTTCTATACAGGGCGTCATCGACGAACTGATACATGGCAGACCGACGGGCTACTTTCTCCGCTTCTTCTTGCTCCTCAGGGAGTTCCCTATTGGGGAACATAGTAATTTCAAAAAAATTCCTACGCACACACAGGATCATGGTGATGCATAGCAGCGAGAGGGGAGAGTGTTGTCCACGTACCCTCGTAGACCGATAGCGGAAGCGCACAACGCGGTTAATGTAGTCGTACGTCTTCATGATCCGGCCGATCAAGTACCGAACGTACGACACCTCTGAGTTCAGCACACGTTCAGCTTGATGACGTCCCTCGAACTCCGATCTAGTCGAGCTTTGAGGGAGAGTTCCGTCAGCACGACGGCGTGGTGACGATGATGATGTTATACCGATGCAGGGCTCCGCCTAAGCACTGCTACGATATTATCGAGGTGGGTTATGGTGGAGGGGGACACCGCACACGGCTAAGAGATCCAAGGGATCAATTGTTGTGTCTAGAGGTGCCCCCTGCCCCTGTATATAAAGGAGCAAGGGGGGAGAGGTGGCCGGCCAGGAGGAGGCGCGCCAGGGAGGAGTCCTACTCCTGGTGACAAGGAAGGGGAAGAGGGAAGAGAAGGAAGGAGGGGGCGTCGCCCCTCCCCCTAGTCCAATTCGGACTAGTCATTGGGGGGCGCACGGCCTGCCTCTCTCTCTCTCTCTCCTAAAGCCCAATGAGGCCCATATACTTCCCATGTATTCCCGTAACTCCTCGGTACTCTAAAAAATACCCGAATAACTCGGAACCTTTCCGATGTCCGAATATAGTCGTCCAATATATCGATCTTTATGTCTCGACCATTTCGAGACTCCTCATCATGTCCCCGATCTCATCCGGGACTCCGAACTACCTTCAGTACATCAAAACACATAAACTCCTAATATAACCGTCATCGAACTTTAAGCGCACGGACCCTACGGGTTCGAGAACTATGTAGACATGACCGAGACATGTCTCCGATCAATAACCAATAGCGGAACCTGGATGCTCATATTGGCTCCTACATATTCTACGAAGATCTTTATCGGTCAAACCGCATAACAACATACGTTGTTCCCTTTGTCATCGGTATGTTACTTGCCCGAGATTCGATCGTCGGTATCTCAATACCTAGTTCAATCTCGTTACTGGCAAGTCTCTTTAATCATTCTATAATACATCATCCCGCAACTAACTCATTAGTTGCAATGCTTAAGTGATGTGTATTACCGAGTGGGCCCAGAGATACCTCTCCGACAATCAGAGTGACAAATCCTAATCTCGAAATACGCCAACCCAACAAGTACCTTCAGAGACACCGATAGAGCACCTTTATAATCACCCGGTTACGTTGTGACGTTTGGTAGCACACAAAGTGTTCCTCCGGTAAACGGGAGTTGCATAATCTCATAGTCATAGGAACATGTATAAGTCATGAAGAAAGCAATAGCAACAAACTAAACAATCAAGTGCTAAGCTAACGGAATGGGTCAAGTCAATCACATCATTCTCCTAATGATGTGATCCTGTTAATCAAATGACAACTCTTTGTCTATGGCTAGGAAACATAACCATCTTTGATCAACGAGCTAGTCAAGTAGAGGCATACTAGTGACACTCTGTTTGTCTATGTATTCACACATGTATCATGTTTCTGGTTAATACAATTCTAGCATGAATAATAAACATTTATCATGATATAAGGAAATAAATAATAACTTTATTATTGCCTCTAGGGCATATTTCCTTCAGTCTCCCACTTGCACTAGAGTCAATAATCTAGTTCACATCTTTATGTGATTAGTTCACATCTCCATGTGACTAATACCCAAAGGGTTTACTAGAGTCTATAATCTAGTTCACATCGCTATGTGATTAACACCCAAAGAGTGATCATGTTTTGCTTGTGGGAGAAGTTTAGTCTACGGGTCTGCAACATTTAGATCCGTATGTATTTCGCAAATTTCTATGTCTACAATGCTCTGCACGGAGCTGCTCTAGCTAATTGCTCCCACTTTCAATATGTATCCAGATTGAGACTTAGAGTCATCTAGATCGATGTAAAAAGCTTGCATCGACGTAACTCTTTATGACGAACTCTTTTATCACCTCCATAACCGAGAAATATTTCCTTAGTCCTCTAAGGATAATTTTGACCGCTGTCCAGTGATCTACTCCTAGATCACTATTGTACTCCCTTGCCAGAAAGATGCTAAGGTATACAATAGGACCGGTAAGCAGCATAGCATACTTTATAGAACCTATGACTGAGGCATAGGGAATGACTTATAATTCTCTTTCTATTTTCTGTTGTGGTCGGGTTTTGAGTCTTTACTCAACTTCACACCTTGCAACACAGGCAAGAACTCCGTCTTTGACTGTTCCATTTTGAACTACTTCAAAATCTTGTCAAGGTATATACTCATTGAAATAACTTATCAAGCGTCTTGATCTATCTCTATAGATCTTGATGCTCAATGTGTAAGCAGCTTCATCGAGGGATTTCTTTGAAGAACTCCTTTCAAATACTCCTTTATGCTTCAAAAAATTCTACATTCTTTCCAATCAACAATATGTCATTCACATATACTTATCAGAAATGTTGTAGTGCTCCCACTCACTTTCTTGTAAATACAGGCTTCACCGCATGTTTGTATAAAACCATATACTTTGATGACTTTATCAAAGCATATATTCCAACTCCGAGATGCTTGCACCAGTTCATAGATGGATCGCTGGAGCTTGCTCACTTTGTTAGCACCTTTAGGGTCGACAAAACCTTATGGTTGCATCATATACAACTCTTCTTTTTAAGAAATCAATGAAGGAATACAGTTTTGACATCCATTTGCCAGATTTCATAAAATGCAACAACTGCTAACATGATCCGGACAGACTTTTAAGTATCAATACGGGTGAGAAAATCTCATCGTAGTCAACACCTTGAACTTGTCGAAAACACTTTGCGACAATTCGAGCTTTGTAGATACTAACACTACTATCAGCGTCCGTCTTCCTCTTGAAGATCCATTTATTCTTAATGACTCACCAATCATCGGGCAAGTCAATCAAAGTCCATACTTTGTTCTCATACATAGATCCAATCTCAGATTTCATGGCCTCAAGCCATTTCACGGAATCTGGGCTCATCATCGCTTCCTCATAGTTCGTAGGTTCGTCATGGTCAATTAACATGACCTCCAGAACAGGATTACCATACCACTCTAGTGTGGATCTCACTCTGGTTGACCTATGTGGTTCGGTAGTAACTTGATCTGAAGTTACATGATCATCATCATTAGCTTCCTCACTAATTGGTGTAGGAGTCATAGAAACATATTTCTGTGATGATGTACTTTCCAATAAGGGAGCAGGTATAGTTACCTCATCAAGTTCTACTTTCCTCCCACTCACTTCTTTCGAGAGAAACTCCTTCTCTAGAAAGGATCCATTCTCAGCAACAAATATCTTGCCTTCGGATCTGTGATAATGGTGTACCCTACAGTTACTTTTGGGTATCCTATGAAGACGCACTTCTTCGACTTGGGTTTGAGCTTATCAAGATGAAACTTTTTCACATAAGCATCGCAACCCCAAACTTTAAGAAACGACAGCTTAGGTTTCTTGCTAAACCACATTTCATACGGTGTCGTCTCAACGGATTTTGATGGTGCCCTTTTTAATGTGAATGCAGCTGTCTCTAATGCATAATCCCAAAACGATAGTGGTAAATCGGCAAGAGACATCATAGATTGCACTATATCAAATAAAGTACGGTTATGACGTTCGGACACACCATTACGCTGTGGTGTTCCAGGTAGCATGAGTTTGTGAAACTATTCCACATTGTTTAAATTGAAGGCCAAACTCGTAACTCAAATATTTGCCTCTGCGATCAGATCGTAGAAACTTTATTTTCTTGTTATGATGATTTTCCACTTCACTCTGAAATTCTTTGAACTTTTCAAATGTTTCAGACTTATGTTTATTCAAGTAGATATACCCATATCTGCTCAAATCATCTATGAAGGTCAGAAAATAACGATAGCTTCTGCGAGCCTCAACACCCATCGGACCTCATACATCAGTATGTATTATATCCAAGAAGTCTGTTGCTCGCTCCAATGTTGTGGAGAACGGAATCTTAGTCATCTTTGCCCATGAGGCATGGTTCACAAGCATCAACTGATTCATAATCAAGTGATTCCAAAAGCCCATTAGCATGGATTTTCTTCATGCGCTTTACACCAATATGACCTAAATGGCAGTGCCACAAATAAGTTGCACTATCATTATTAACTTTGCATCTTTTGGCTTCAATATTATGAATATGTGTATCACTACGATCGAGATTCAACAAACCATTTTCATTGGGTGTATAACCATAGAAGGTTTTATTCATGTAAACAGAATAACAATTATTCTCTAACTTAAATGAATAATGGTATTGCAATAAACATGATCAAATCATATTCATGCTCAATGCAAACACCAAATAACACTTATTTAGGTTCGACACTAATCCGAAAGTATAGGGAGTGTGCGATGATGATCATATCATTCTTGGAACTACTTCCAACACACATCGTTACTTCACCCTTAACTAGTCTCTGTTCATTCTGCAACTCCCGTTTCAAGTTACTAATCTTAGCAACTGAACTAGTATCAAATACTGAGGGGTTGCTATAAACACTAGTAAAGTACATATCAATAACATGTATATCAAATATACCTTTGTTCACTTTGCCATCCTTCTTATCTGCCAAATACTTGGCACAGTTCTGCTTCTAGTGACTAGTCCCTTTGCAGTAGAAGCACTTAGTCTCAGGCTTAGGTGTAGACTTGAGCTTCTTCACTTGAGCAGCAACTTGCTTGCCATTCTTCTTGAAGTTCCCCTTCTTCCCGTTGACTTTTTCTTGAAACTAGTGGTCTTGTCAACCATCAACACTTGATGCTTTTCTTGATTTCTACCTTCGTCGATTTTCATATCACGAAGAGCTTGGGAATGGTTTCTATTATCCCTTGCATATTATAGTTCATCACGAAGATCTAGTAACTTGGTGATAGTGACTAGAGAATTTTGTCAATCACTATCTTATCTGGAAGATTAATTAACTCCCACTTGATTCAAGCGGTTGTAGTACCCAGACAATCTGAACACATGCTCACTACTTGAGCTATTCTCCTCCCTCTTTTAGCTATAGAATTTGTTGGAGACTTCATATCTCTCAACTCGGGAATTTGCTTGAAATATTAACTCCAACTCCAAGAACATCTCATATGATCCATGACGTTCAAAACATTTTTGAAGTCCCGGTTCTAAGCCATAAAGCATGGTGCACTAAACTATCAAGTAGTCATCATACTGAGCATTGTCAAACATTCGTAACGTCTGCATCTGCTCCTGCAATAGGTCTGTCACCTAGCGGTGCATCAAGGACATAATTCTTCTATGCAGCAATGAGGATAATCCTCAGATCACGGATCCAATCTGCATCATTGCTACTAACATTTTTCAACTTAGTTTTCTCTAGGAACATATCAAAAATAAAACAGAGGAGCTAAACGCGAGCTATTGACCTACAACACAGATATGCTAATACTACCAGGACTAAGTTCATGATAAATTAAAGTTCAATTAATCATATTACTTAAGAACTCCCACTTAGATAGACATCCCTCTAATCATTTAAGTGATCACGTGATCCAAATCAACTAAACCATGTCCGATCATCACGTGAGATGGAGTAGTTTTCAATGGTGAACATCACTATGTTGATCATATCTTCTATATGGTTCACGCTCGACCTTTCGGTCTCAGTGTTCCAGGCCATATCTGCATATGCTAGGCTCGTCAAGTTTAACCTAAGTATTCCGTGTGTGCAACTTTTTTGCACCCATTGTATTTGAACGTAGAGCCTATCACACCCAATCATCACGTGGTGTCTCAGCACGAAGAACTTTCGCAACGGTTCATACTCAGGGAGAACACTTATACCTTGAAATTTAGTGAGAGATCATCTTATAAAGCTACCGCCGAACTAAGCAAGAAAGATGTATAAAAGATAAACATCACATGCAATCATAATATGTGACATGATATGGCCATCATCATCTTGTGCCTTTGATCTCCATCTCCAAAGCATCGTCATGATCTCCATCATCATCGACATGACACCATGATCTCCATCATCTTGATCTATATCAATGTGTCGTCACATGGTCGTGTCGCCAACTATTGCTCTTGCAACTATTGCTATCGCATAGCGATAAAGTAAAGCAATTATTTGGCACTTGCATCTTATGCAATAGAAAGACAACCATAAGGCTTTTGCTAGTTGCTGAAAACTTCAACAAAACATGACCATCTCATACAAAAACTTATATGTCATCACGTCTTGACCATATCACATCACAACATGCCCTGCAAAAACAAGTTAGACGTCCTCTACTTTGTTGTTGCAAGTTTTACGTGGCTGCTACGGGCTGAGCAAGAACCGTTCTTACCTACTCATCAAAACCACAACGATAGTTCATCAAGTTAGTGATGTTTTAACCTTCTCAAGGACCAGGTGTAGCCACACTCGGTTCAACTAAAGTTGGAGAAACTGACACCCGCCAGCCACCTGTGTGCAAAGCATGTCGGTAGAACCAGTCTCGCGTAAGCGTACGCGTAATGTCGGTCTGGGCCGCTTCATCCAACAATATCGCTGAACCAAAGTATGACATGCTGGTAAGCAGTATGACTTGTATCGCCCACAACTCACTTATGTTCTACTCGTGCATATAACATCAACGCATAAAACCAGGCTCGGATGCCACTGTTGCGGAACGTAGTAATTTCAAAAAAATTCCTACGCACACACAGGATCATGGTGATGCATAGAAACGAGAGGGGAGAGTGTTGTCCACGTACCATCGTAGACCGATAGCGGAAGCGTTAGCACAACGTGGTTCATGTAGTCTTACGTCTTTAGGATCCGACCGATCAAGTACCGAACGTACGGCACCTCCGACTTCAGCACACGTTCAGCTCGATGACATCCCTCGAACTCCGATCCAGCCGAGCTTTGAGGGACAGTTCTGTCAGCCCGACGGCGTGGTGACGATGATGATGTTCTACCGACGCAGGGCTTCGCCTAAGCACTACTACGATATTATCGAGGTGGATTATGGTGGAGGGGGGCACCACACACGGCTAAGAGATCCAAGGGATCAATTGTTGTGTCTAGAGGTGCCCCTGCCCCCGTATATAAAGGAGCAAGGGGGGAGAGGCGGACGGCCAGGAGGAGGCGCGCCAGGGAGGAGTCCTACTCCCACCGAGAGTAGGATTCCTCCCCTTCCAAGTAGTAGGAGTATGAGACAAGGAAGGGGAAGAGGGAAGAGAAGGAAGGAGGGGGCGCCGCCCCTCCCCCTACTCCAATTCAGACTAGTCATTGGGGGGGGCGCGGCCTGCCTCTCTCTCTCTCCTAAAGCCCAATAAGGCCCATATACTTCTTCCCCCGTATTCCCGTAACTCCCCGGTACTCCGAAAAATACCCGAATCACTCGGAACCTTTCCGATGTCCGAATATAGTCGTCCAATATATCGATCTTTAAGTCTCGACCATTTCGAGACTCCTCTTCATGTCCCCGATATCATCCGGGACTCCGAACTACCTTCGGTACTTCAAAACACATAAACCCATAATATAACCGTCATCGAACTTTAAGCGTGCGGACCCTACGGGTTCGAGAACTATGTAGACATGACAGAGACACGTCTCCAGTCAATAACAAATAGCGGAACCTAGATGCTCATATTGGCTCCTACATATTCTACGAAGATCTTTATCGGTCAAACCGCATAACAACATACGTTGTTCCCTTTGTCATCGGTATGTTACTTGCCCGAGATTTGATCGTCGGTATCTCAATACCTAGTTCAATCTCGTTACCGGCAAGTCTCTTTACTCATTATGTAATACATCATCCCGCAACTAACTCATTAGTTGCAATTCTTGCAAGGCTTAAGTGATGTGTATTACCGAGTGGGCCCAGAGATACCTCTTCGACAATCGGAGTGACAAATCCTAGTCTCGAAATACGCCAACCCAACAAGTACCTTCGGACACACCTATAGAGCACCTTTATAATCACCCAGTTACATTTTGACATTTGGTAGCACACAAAGTGTTCCTCCGGTAAATGGGAGTTGCATAATCTCATAGTCATAGGAACATGTATAAGTCATGAAGAAAGCAATAGCAACAAACTAAACGATCAAGTGCTAAGCTAACGAAATGGGTCAAGTCAATCACATCATTCTCCTATTGATGTGATCCCGTTAATCAAATGACAACTCTTTGTCTATGGCTAGGAAACATAACCATCTTTGATCAACGAGCTAGTCAAGTAGAGGCATACTAGTGACACTCTGTTTGTCTATGTATTCACACATGTATCATGTTTCCGGTCAATACAATTCTAGCATGAATAATAAACATTTATCATGATATAAGGAAATAAAAAGTAACTTTATTATTGCCTCTAGGGAATATTTCCTTCATTCCCCTGTTTGGAGGGATTAGACGATATGTTGTGCCCGTGCTAGAGCCTGGGGCTCGACGGTAAGGACTAAAGACATTCCCTCCGCCATGGGAGTGGCTGTCTCTACAGCCAGGGCTTGACGCCCTGCTGGAGTCGGTTGCCCCACGGTAGGCTCAGCGTCCACGGCAACATCTTTGCCGGCGGCTCCTGGGAGCCCGGCGGGAAAGTACTTGCCGGGGCCTGATTTCCTTCGCTTGTTCTGCTCTGTCGATGGTTCAACGGATGGTTGAGTCAACCGAAGCACAAAAGTACCTAGTTCCATAGGTAGTTTGAAGACGGCGCACTTTGACGGGTAGTCGGCGATGTCGTTCTCCACTCGGGGAACATGCTCCGCCTGTATACCGTCAAAACCTCCTCCAGCTTCCTCACCTCATCTACGTAGGCCTCCATCAACAGGCTTTGATAATCTTTGTTGATTTGTCTGACGACAAGCTGTGAATCACCCCTGACGATGAGCTTCTTAATCCCAAGGTCTACCGCAATCCTAAGACCGGCAAGCAAACCCTCGTACTCAGCAGTGTTGTTCGTGGACATCTCCCTGGGAAAGTGCATCTGGATTACATACTTGAGGTGCTCTCCGGTGGGTGCAACGAGCAGCACACCAGCCCTGGCGCCTTGCAGCGAGAAAGCCACGTCAAAGTATATAATCCAGTTGCGACTTGCCTCCTTGCCGAGGAGGGTGGTCCCCTGGATCTCTTCGTCGGGCGTTGAGGTCCACTCGGCAATGAACTCTGCTAAGACTCTGCTTTGGATTGTATAAGTACTTTCAAACTTCAAACCAAAGCTCGATAGTTCCACGGCCCACTCCACAATCCTCCCGGTTGCGTCTAGGTTGTGCAATATCCGTTGCAACGGGAGGCAGGTGACGACGGTGATTTCGTGTGCTTGGAAGTAGTGACGCAGCTTCCTCGAGGCCATAAGAAGGCCGAAGAGCAATTTTTGCACACCGGAGTAACTTAACCTAGCCCCCTACAAGAGGGAGCTGACAAAGTAAACCGAGTGCCGCATCATTTTCTTCTTCCGCACCACTTTGTTTGGTTGCATAGGCCCTGTCCTGCCAGCGTCAGACTTTGCTGGGGGCATTGCCATGCCGACACCAGGCCCTACCGAGGGGAGCTCTGGCTTGCCGTCCGCCAGTCCTGCCGTTGCCATTGCCTCTTCATCGCCCTCCCTCTGCGCCACTAGTATCGGTGTAGAGGAGAGGTGTTTTTTTCAAATCCTGCAGCGCTGCTTTGGCCTCTGGGGTCCATTCCATTGGGTCCGCCTTTTTCAAGATTTTGAAAAAGGGAAGGGCGCACTCAGCAGACTTGGAGATGAATCTGCTCATGGAAGCAACACAGCCAGTGAGCCGACGCACATCCTTGATCCGCTTGGGCGCCTCAATCTGCTCAATAGCCTTGATCTTGTCTGGATTCGCCTCGATCCCACGCTGTGACACAAAGAACCCGAGAAGTTTGCCGGACGGAACGCCGAAGGCACTTCTCAGGGTTTAACTTGAGGTTGATCTTGCGCAGATTTGCAAACGTCTCTTCCAAATCTTGTACAAGTGTCGCCCTGTCCTTCGTTTTGACCACTATGTCATCCATATAAGCTTCCATATTTCTATGTAGCTGGGGCTCAAAACCAATCTGGACTACCCTTGCAAACGTCGAGCCAGCACTCTTCAACCCGAAAGGCATCCGTAAAAAGCAATACATGCCACATGGGGTGATGAACGTTGTCTTCTCTTCGTCCTCTCTTGTCATGAAGATTTGGTGGTACCCCGAGTAGGCATCAAGTAATGGTAACAGATCACACCCGGCCGTGGAGTCAAAAATCTGATCAATGCGCGGCAACGGGAAAGGGTCCTTGGGACAAGCCATATTGATATCTGTGTAGTCAATACACAGCCTCCACTTCCCATTTGCCTTGCGCACCACCACCGGATTGGCCAACCACGTCGGATGGAGTACTCCTCTCACCAACTTCCTAATCTCCTCCGTAATGAACTCGTGTCATTCCAAAGCTTGCTTCCCGACCTTCTGCTTGATGGGTCGCGCATGAGGATAGACAGCAAGATGGTGCTCAATCACCTCCCTGGGAACGCCGGGGATATCGGATGCTTGCCATGCAAACACGTTGACATTCGCCCGCGGGAAGGTGACGAGCGTTCTTTCCTATTTGCTGTCTAGGGTGGAGCTTATGGTGAAAGCCCCTCCCGTGCCATCCTCCTTGACGGACACCCTCTTGGTCTCTGGTGGCGCAGCTCTGGATTTCTTGCTCTTGCCGGTGGAGCTCTCTGGCACGTCCTCAACGGGAGCACAACACTCCGAAGAGGTGCACTTTCCGGAGTGGGTGCGAGAGGTCTTGCCGGTCTTCTTTCTTGCTGGGGCTCCAGCGGCAGGAGCGAGTGCCATGGCGGCAGTCGCTGCAACTGCATCCTGGTAGAGTTGGTCGGTGTAGATCAGTGTGTCCTTCTTGTCGGAGGGGACGGTGATGATGGTCATCACCCTGGCATCTTCAGCATGTTGTAGGCGTAATGCGACGCCGCCATGAACTTGGCTAGTGCCGGGCGGCCGAGGATCCCAGTGTAGGGCGAGGGGATCTCGGCTACATCAAAAATAATCCTCTTCGTCCTGTAGTTCAACTCGCCTCCAAACGTCACGGGCAGCGTGACCTTACCCTTCGGCTGACTCCTCCCCGGGTTGACCCCTTGAAACGTGCCTGTCTCTTCGAGGTCTCCATCAGGAATCTGCAGCCTTTTGATCACAACGGGCGAGATCAAATTTAGGTCGGCCCCACCATCAACTAGCATCTTGGTCACCTTGAGGTTACGTATTGTTGGCGAGACCAACAATGGCAAACATCCGACCGCAGTCGTGCGATCAGGGTGGTCCTCGGTGTCAAAAATGATAGGCGTGTCAGACCACTTCAGTGGCTTCTGAGCATCGAGCGATGGCTCCGCTGCTGTGATCTCACGCGCCCACTGCTTGAGCTGGCGGTGAGAGGTGTGCAGCGAGGCGCCACCGTCGACGCACATGGCCTCCGTAGCCTTCTGGAACTCATGCTCGCCGGACTCGTCATCTTCGTCATGATCATCATCTCCTTGCTTCTTGTTGCGGCCCCGAGCGGGCCTCTCTTGCTAGTTATCCTTTCCACGGAGACCTCCTTGGCCGCCACGCTTCTTGCCAGATCCCTTGGCACCATCCTGGCCCTTCTCCTTGTCCCGCCTCTCATACTCAGCTTTTTGCTTCTCAGCAAGCAGCTCGACTTGCCGGCAGTTCTGGAGGTCATGGCCCTTGGTGCGGTGGATCTTGCAGTATTGCTTGTCAGAGCCTCCTGGCTTGTCGACAGCCGCCAAGGCCCAGCAGGCGGCGCACCTGGCAATTTCCTTGTCGGAGTCGTCTGTCTTGGCCTTCTTGGCAGTGTCGGTGTCCTCGGATCCCTCGACGGCAAGCACGGTCTTGCCCTTGCGCTTCCTGTTGCGGCACCGGCCCTTCTTCGTTGGGGTGGATGTGCCTTCGTCTGTGGAGTCAGTTTTCGCGTCGGCGTCCTCGTCGGGGTACTTCCTCCCCACTTCAGCTCGAGCGCACCTATAGGCCAGAACATAGAGTTCGACCACATCTTTGACCTTGTTCATTGCCAGCTCTTCACGCATCTTGCGGTTGTGCTCATTCTAATGAAATGCGCTGATCATGGCGGTGGGATGAACATCTAGGATGTTGTACTGCACCCGGCTGAACCTCTATATGTACTTGTGTAGGGTTTCACCTTCCTTCTGGGGGATGATATGCAAATCGCTTGCCTGGCCATGAGCTTGGTGGCCTCCGGTGAAGGTGCCAATGAATTCATGGCACAAGTCCGACCAAGAAGAAACGGAATCCACTGGCAAGTGCATCAACCACGACATAACATTGGGTTTAAGTGCCAACAGGAAGTAATTGGCAAGCACCTTGTTGTCGCGGGCTCCAGCAGCTTGCATCGCGATGGTGTAGATGCTGAGGAACTTTGACGGGTGGGTCTTGCCGTTGTACTTCTCGCCAACGTCGGGCTTGAATGTGCGGTGGGAGGGCCACTAGAACTGCCGCAGCTCACGGGTAAAGGCTGGGCAACCCACCTTGTAGGGTAGGCCGCCAGAGCCTCCCGGTGCTGGGTGGTCCATAGTGGGCCCCGCCCACCGATTAGATTGGTGGCGTGCGTCGCACCGACGCTCAATGGTGGTTCGAGCGTCTTCATGGGCTCGCTCCCGAAGAACTTGGCGCTGATCGCAGTGGGTCCGTGAGTCGAACGACGCTATGGATATGTTATCACAAGCGTCATCACGACGGACCGGCACCCGCGGCGATGGACGTGGGGGAGGAGAGTGCACCGTGGCCGCAGCACCTCTGATCCTTCCGCCACTGGCACGTGGTGCATCGACGGAGCGCCGGCCTGAGGGCCCCGCTGGTTGCGGTTCATCTTTGTTGGCAATGCCAACGAGGCTCCGGATGGTGGATCTCCACTCATCGAGCTTTTTCGCAGCAGGAGGAAAGTCGAGGAGCAACTGCGTGCGCGCCAAAGCTTCTGCTGGTGTGGGTGGCGGCGAAAGCTGCATGGACAGTGATGCGCTCCGACTCCTAACCACGTTAGAAGGAGCTCTATCACGGCCTGGCGGCCGTGCGCCGTTTTCGCCAGCGTCTCGGCGTGCATGCTGGCCTTCCACGTCCCGTGAATGATGCACAGGACTCTTCCCACAACGGCGCCCAGGGTCACCAGCGGGGTGACGCTGCTCATCACGCGCAACCTGGGAGGGGCACCGGTGTAGGTGCCTCGAAAGTCGTCGCGCTGCCCCTGGAGGGCCCCGCGCCGCCTGCGGGGGGCTCAACTCCGTCTTTGGATTTGGTGGCGTGCGTCCCGTCGTCTCGCACACGAATGACACCGCCCACCAGGCTTTGGCTGCCAGAGCGATGCGGGTGTTTGCGGGGCCATGCCTCGGCTTCCGTCCACGACCGCCCCACCACTCGCCAGCACTAGTACGGGCCATTCGGCCCCCGACAAACCGATCGCTGTGATCGTCTTCTTCTTGGGAGCCATGGCGATGAAGAACTGCTAAACTAACTACTAGACTGGATTTTCACAACTGTGCACCCCCTACCTGGCGCGCCAGAGATGTCGGTGGGAAACGACACCTATGGGGTCACTGGGATCCCTTCTACAGTTGGCGGGCGCGGGGTTGTGCAAAGAGCGGGTCTGGCTGTCAGCACAAGGATCATTTACCCAGGTTCGGGCCACGGAGACGCGTAATACCCTAGTCCTGCTTTGATGTATATTTGAGTGTTCTTGAGTTCTTGAACTAGCTACGGTATCTCTCCAGTTCCAAAGATCTGAATCCCCCTCTAGTACGCCTCGAGCCTCCTTTTATAGACAAAAGGGGTCGCCATAGTGGCACACAGGAGGTGGAAAGGTGCATCGCGGCTGAGTCTATCCTCTGGCACCGTCGGACAAACGCATTTAATGCGCTGCCGACGTGCCCCTCTTGCTTTATCGGGGACGGCAAGGAAGCTCATCCCAGCTGTCACTGCCTCGCCTGGCTCCAACGCGCGTCCGAGCTGACGAGGCGTTGTAGCACCACGTTGGCTGGCTGCTGGGTTGGCGTGATGGTGGAGCCTTCACGAAGATCTGCATGCCACCACACAGGTGCTTGCTGAGTCGGTGTGGAGGCCGCATGCTGCCACGCAGATGCCTGCCGAACTGGTTGAGCTAGCAGCTACATGGGAGCGGCGATGGAGTCTTGGTAGACATGGGCCTGGCTGCGGCCCCGCAGACGTCCTTGGCAAGGGTCTTGCCGAGGCACTGCGGTCGTCCCCGGCAAGGATCTTGCCAGGGGTCTCGTGGATTTCCTTGGCAAGGATCTCGCCAAGGATCGTCGTCTTATGGTTCTCATCCGATCTTGCGTATTTATGATCTCTACAAAGATCTGCATGCCACCATGGAGGTGCCTCCCGAGCCTTGGTTTTGATGTGGTTGATGGCGTCGGAAACCCTTGGGCTCAAGGGTGGTGCGCTCCGCTGGCGTCAGGCAAGTTGCCCCTGCAAGGATCTTGCCGGGGCTGCGGAAGCCATCCCAGCAAGAGTCTTCTCGGGGGAGTCCACCTCGCCCTCTTGCTCTCTTTGCGCCCCTGGTCTTGGCGTTGCTCTGGCTGTCTTGCGCTCCGACATCCCTCCTCTGCCTTGCTTAGTGCGGCCGTGGGCGCGGCTCTGACTGCCCATGCACAAGTAAAGGGGTGCAAAGGGAGAGCCCCTACTTTTGTACACCGACAGATTTTCACCCTCCAAAATATTGGGATGCCTTCTACCTAAAGTTGACTCTTCTCTAGTCCCTTTTTCATCAATCTTAATTTTATTAAACAAAGAATCAATAGAATAAACACCAATCATTTTAAGATCTTCGTCACTTTTGCAAAAGAAATCACTAGAAAACACTTTTTCTAAAAATTCTCTTTTAGCTCTAAGCATAGTGGTTCTTTTCTTACTTTCATCCATATAAACATAAAGAGCTTTAATTGATTCATCAACCTTAGGCACAAAAAAATTCATCTTGAGATTTTCCACATCATGAGCAATTCTATCAACACTTCTAGACAAATCATCAATCTTATTCAACTTTTCTACTATGGAAGTGTTGAAAACTTTTTGCGTGTTGATAAATTATTTAATATTATTCTCAAGATAAGAGGTGTTCCTATTATTATTATAAGATCGATTTCCATAGGAATTGCCATAATTATTAGAGGAATTACTAGGAAAAGGCCTAGCTAGGATTAAAATTACCTCTATAAGCATTGTTGTTGAAATTATTTCTAGAGATAAAATTCACATCTATGGCATCACTATTTTGCTCAATCAAAGTAGACAAAGGCATATCATTAAGATCAATAGGATCACTTCTACTAGCAACCAATTTCACAAGAGCATCAACTTTTTCACTCAAAGAAGAAATTTCTTCAACCGAATTAACTGTTTTACTAGTAGGAGCCCTTTCAGTATGCCATTGCGAATAATTTGCCATGATATTGTCAAGCAATTTGGTGGCTTCACCCAAAGTAATTTCCATAAAAGTACCACCCGCTGCGGAATCTAAAAGATTATGAGAAACTAAATTCAACCCCGTATAAAATTTTTGTATGATCATCCAAAGATTTAACCCATGAGTTGGGCAATTCCTTAGCATCATTTTCATCCTTTCCCAAGATTGTGCAACATGCTCATGTTCAAGTTGCTTGAAATTCATGATCTGGGTTCTAAGGGAAATAATTTTTGCGGGAGGAAAATACTTAGTGATAAAAGAATCATTGCACTTATTCCAAGAATCGATACTATTGCGAGGCAAAGAAGAGAACTAAATTTTTACAAAATCACGCAAAGAGAACGGAAATAATTTCATCTTGACCACATCATTGTCCACATATTTTTTCTTTTGCATATCGCATAATTCCATGAAGGTATTAAGATGGGACGCGACATCCTCATTAGGAGTACCGGAAAATTGGTCTTTCATAACAAGATTCAGCAAAGCAGTATTAATATCACAAGTCTCCGCACTAGCGGCGGGAGGAGCAAGCGGAGTGACAATAAAATCATTGTTCTTGGTATTTAAGAAATCACATAACTTGGTGTTCTCTTGAGTCATGATGACCACTCAACAAGATTGCACTCAAAAACAGATCCGGCAAGAAAAACGGCTAACGAGAAAGAGAGGCGAATAAAACGACAAATTTTTGTGAAGTGGGGGAGAGGGAAATGAGAGGCAAATGGCAAATAATGTAAATTGCGAGGAGATGAGATTTGTGATTAGGAATCTGGTTATGAAGAAGATCGTCCTCGGCAACAGCGTCAGAAATTCCTATTGATCGCTCTTTGACTATAGCGCCAGAAAAGCTCCTGTCTGCTAGGACTACGTCAGTATTTCCCCAAAGAGGAAGGGATGATGTAGCACATCGATGGTAGGTATTTCCCTTAGTGAAGAAACCAAGATTATCGAACCAGTAGGAGAACCAAGCAACACAACGTAAACAGCACCTGCACACAAATAACAACACCTCGCAACCCGACGTGTTAAAGGGGTTGTCAATCCCTTTCGGGTAACGATGCCAGAAAATTGTAGTAGATTGAAATAATAGAACGCAAATAAAATAAAGTGCAGCAAAGTATTTTTGTATTTTTGGTTTAATAGATCTGAATAAAAATGCAAAGGAAAAGTAGATCGCAAGCAAATATATGAGGAAGAAGACCCGGGGCCGTAGGTTTCACTAGTGGCTTCTCTCGATAAAGATAGCAAACAGTGGGTAAACAAATTACTTTGGGGAAATTGATAGAACCTCAAATAATTATGAAAATATCCAGGCAATGATCATTACATAGGCATCACGTCCAAGATTAGTAGACCGACTCCTGCCTGCATCTACTACTATTACTCCACACATCGACCGCTATCCAGCATGCATCTAATGTATTAAGTTCATGGAAAAACGGAGTAATGCAATAAGAACGATGACATGATGTAGACAAGATCCGTTTATCTATTGCATAGATATAGATCCCATCTTTTTATCCTTAGTAGCAACGATACATACGCGTCGGTTTCCTTCCTGTCACTAGTATCAAGCACCGTAAGATCGAACCCAGTACCGGGCACCTCTTCCCATTGCAAGATAAATAGATCAAGTTGGCCAAACAAAACCCAAATATCAGAGAAGAAATACGAGGCTATAAGAGATCATGCATATAAGAGATCAAATAAACTCAAATAACTTTCATGGATATAAAAATATATGACTGATCATAAACTCAAAGTTCATCAGATCCCAACAAACACATCGGAAAAAGAGTTACATCATATGGATCTCCAAGAGACCATTGTATTGAGAATCAAGAGAGAGAGAGAGAGAGAGAGAGAGAGATGAAGCCATCTAGATACTAACTACGGACCCGAAGGTCTACAAAGAACTACTCACGCATCATCGGAGAGGCACCAATGGAGGTGGTGAACCCCATCCGAGATGGTGTCTAGATTGGATCTGGTGGTTCTGGACTCTGCGGCGGCTGGATGAATATTTTGTCGACTCCCCTAGGGATTTGGGAATATTTGGGTATTTATAGAGCAAAGAGGCGGTCCGGGGGCACCCGAGGTGGGCACAACCCACCAGGGCGCGCCTGGGCCTCCTGGCGCGCCCTGGTGGGTTGTCCCCTCCTCGGGACTTCCCCCAGGTGCAACCAGGGCCCAATATGTTCCTTCTGGTCCATAAAAAATCTCCGTAAAGTTTCTTGGCATTTGGACTCCGTCTGATATTGATTTTCTGTGATGTAAAAAACACGGAAAAAATAGGAACTGGCACTTGGCACTATGTCAATATGTTAGTACCAAAAATGATATAAAATGACTACAAAATGATTATAAAACATCCAAGATTGATAATATAACAGCATGGAACAATCGAAAATTATAGATACGTTGGAGACGTATTAGTTTTCGGTCAATACAATTCTAGTAGGAATAACAAATATTTATCATGAACGAGAAATATGATAATAACCATTTTATTATTGTCTCTAGGGCATATTTCCAACAGTCTCCCACTTGCACTAGAGTCAATAATCTAGTTACATAGTAATGAATCTCACACCCATAGAGTTCTGGTGTTGATCATGTTTTACTCGTGTAAGAGGTTTAGTCAACGGGTCTGCCACATTCAGATCCGTGTGTACTTTGCAAATGTCTGTGTCTCCATCCTTAATGTTATTAAAAGTGGAGTTGAAGTGGCGCTTGATATGCTTTGTCTTCTTGTGAAACCTTGGCTCCTTGGCTATCGCAATGGCGCTGATGTTATCGTGATAGAGAGTCATCTGATCCGATGAACTAGGCACAACTCCTAGATCGGATATGAACTCCTTCATCCAGACTCCTTCATTCGCCACTTCCAAAGCAGCTATGTATTTCGCTTCACATGTAGATCCTGCTACGATGCTTTGCTTGGAACTGCACCAACTGACTGCTCCACCATTTAGAATATATATATATATATATGTACCTGGTCTGAGACTTTGACTCATCCGGATCAGTGTCAAAGCTAGCATCAACGTAACCCTTTACAACAAGCTCTTCATCACCTCCATAAACGAGAAACATGTCCTTAGTCCTCTTGAGGTACTTAAGGATATTTTTGGCCGCTGTCCAGTGATCCATTCCAGGATTACTTTGGTACCTCCCCACCAGACTTATGGCAAGGCACACATCAGGTCTCATACACAGCATGACATACATTATAGAGCCCATGGCTGAGGCATAGGGGATAACTTTCATCCTTTCTCTTTCGTCTGCCGTGGTTGAGCTTTGAGTCTGACTCAACTTCACACCTTGCAACATAGGAAAGAACCCCTTCTTCAACTGGTCCATTTTGAACTTCTTCAAAAGCTTGTCAAGTTATGTGCTTTTTGAAAGTCCTATTAGGCGTCTTAATCTATTTCTACATATCTCAATACCCAATATGTAAGCAGCTTCACCTAGGTCTTTCATTGAAAAACTCTTGTTCAAATAACCTTTTATGATTTCCAGAAATTCTATATCATTTCCAATCAACCATATGCCATCCACATATAATATTAGAAATTCCACAGAGCTCCCACTCACTTTCTTGTAAATACAAGCTTCTTCGTAAGTTTGTATAAAACCAAAAGCTTTGATCACCTCATCAAAGCATATATTCCAACTCCGAGATGCTGCCACCAGTCCATAGATGGATCACTGGAGCTTGCATACTTTGTTAGCATCCTTAGGATCGACAAAACCTTCCGGTTGCATCATATACAACTCTTCCTTAAGGAACCCGTTAAGGAACGATGTTTTGATGTCCATCTGCCAGATCTCATAGTCGTAATATGCGGCAATTGCTAACATAATTCTAACAGACTTAAGCATCGCTATGGGTGAGAAAGTCTCATCGTAGTCAACTCCTTGAATTTGTCGGAAACCCTTTGCAACAAGTTGAGCTTTATAGACGGTGACATTACCATCAGTGTCTATCTTCTTCTTAAAGGTCCATTTGTTCTCAATGACCTGTCG
Source organism: Triticum urartu (assembly GCF_003073215.2). Lineage (NCBI taxonomy): Eukaryota > Viridiplantae > Streptophyta > Magnoliopsida > Poales > Poaceae > Triticum > Triticum urartu. Next base: position 523,820,788 of record NC_053025.1, read on the forward strand.
GTCATGGGGCAGGTCCACCAAAGTCCATACTTTGTTCTCATACATGGATCCTATCTCGGATTTGATGGCCTCAAGCCATTTGTTGGAATCCGGGCTCATCATTGCTTCTTCATAGTTCGTATGTTCGCCGTTGTCTAACAACATGACCTCCAGGACGGGATTACCGTACCACTCTGGTGCGGAACGTGTCCTGGTCGACCTACGAAGTTCAGTAGTAACTTGATCTAAAGTTTCATGATCATCATCATTAGCTTCCTCTCTGGTTGGTGTAGGCATCGCGAGAACTACTTTCTGTGATGTGCTACCTTCCAATTCAAGAGAAGGTACGATTACCTCATCAAGTTCTACTTTCCTCCCACTCACTTCTTTCGAGAGAAACTCCTTGTCTAGAAAGGACCCATTCTTAGCAACAAAAATCTTGCCCTCGGATCTGTGATAGAAGGTATACCCTATGGTCTCTTTAGGGTATCCTATGAAGACGCATTTATTCGCTTTGTGTTCGAGCTTATCAAGCTGAAGCCTCTTAACATAAACATAGAGTCCCCAAACTTTAAGAAACGACAACTTAGGTTTGTTGCCAAACCATAATTTATACGGTGTCGTCTCAACGGATTTAGATGGTGCCCTATTTAAAGTGAATGCGGCTGTCTCTAATGCATAACCCCAAAACGATAGTGGAAAATCGTAAGAGACATCATATAATGCACCATATCCAATAAAGTACGGTTAGGATGTTCAGACACACCATTACGCTATGGTTTTCCAAGTGGCGTGAGTTGTGAAACAATTCCACATTGTCTTAAATGAGAGCCAAATTCGTAACTCAAATATGCACCTCCATGATCGGATCGTAGAAACTTTATTTTCTTGTTACGATGATTCTCCACTTCATTCTAAAATTCTTTGAACTTTTCAAACGTCTCAGACTTGTGTTTCATCAAGTAAATATACCCGTATCTACTCAATCATCTGTGAAGGTAAGAAAATAACGATATTTGTCGCGTGCTTCAACACTCATTGGACTGCATACATCAGTATGTATTATTTCTAATAAGTCACTAGCCCAATCCATTGTTCCAAAAAACGGGGTCTTAGTCATCTTACCCATGAGGCATGGTTCAAATGTCTCAAATGATTCATAATCAAGTGCTTCCAAAAGTCCATCAGCATGGAGTTTCTTATGCGCTTTACACCAGTATGACCTAAGAGGTAGTGCCACAAGTATGTGAAACTATCGTCATTAACTTTAGATCTTTTGGCGTCAATATTATGAATATGTGTATCACTACGATCAACATTCAACAAGAATAAACCATTCACAAGGGGTGCATGACCATAAAAGATATTATCCGTATAAATAGAACAACCATTATTCTCCGACATAAATGAATAACCGTCTTGCATAAACAAGATCCAGATATAATGTTCATGCTCAACGCAGGCACCAAATAACAATTATTTAGGTTAAAAACTAATCCCGAAGGTAAATGTAGAGGGAGCATACCGACGGCAATCACATCAACCTTAGGACCATTTCCGACACGCATCGTCACCTCGTCCTTAGCTAGTCTCCGTTTATTCTGCAGCTCTTATTTTGAGTTACAAATATTAGCAACCGAACCAGTATCAAATACCCAGGCGCTACTACGGGCATTAGTAAGGTACACATCAATAACATGTATATCACATATACCTTTGTTGACGTTGCCAACCTTCTTATCTGCTAAGTACTTGGGGTAGTTCCGCTTCCAGTGGCCATTCCCCTTGCAATAGAAACACTCAGTCTCGGGTTTGGGTCCAGCCTTGAGTTTCTTCATGGGAGCGGCAACTGCCTTGCCATTATTCTTGAAGTTCCCTTTCTTTCCCTCGCCCTTTTTCTTGAAACTAGTGGTCTTATCACCATCAACACTTGATGCTCTTTCTTGATTTCTACCTCCACGGCCTTAAGCATCGCGAAGAGCTCAGGGATCATTTTCTCCATCCCTTGCATATTATAGTGCATCACGAAGCCTTTGTATCTTGGTGGTAGTGACTGAAGAACCTTGTCAATCACTACTTCATCTGGAAGATTAACTCCCAACTGATTCAAGCAGTTGAAGTACCCAGACATTTTGAGTACGTGCTCGCTAAAGGAGTTGTTCTCTTCCATCTTGCAGCTAAAGAACTTGCCGGAGGCTTCATACCTCTTGACCCGGCCGTGAGCCTGAAATACCAATTTGAGCTCCTGGAACATCTCATATGCTCTGTGGTGCTCAAAATGCCTTTGGAGCCCTGGTTCTAAGCCGTAAAGCATGGCGCACTGAACTATCGAGTAGTCATCAGAATGTGCCTGCCATACATTCATAACATCTTCAGGCGACTCTTGAGGGGGTGCATCACCAAGCGATGCATCAAGGACATACACTTTCTATGCAGTAGCGAGGATAATCCTCAAATTATGGACCCAGTCCACATAGTTGCTTCCATCATCTTTCAACTTAGCTTTCTCTAGGAACGCATTAAAATTTAGGGGAGCTACAGCGCGAGCTGATAACCCACAAGTATAGGGGATCGCAGCAGTTTTCGAGGGTAGAGTATTCAACCCAAATTTATTGATTCGACACAAGGGGAGCCAAAGAATATTCTCAAGTATTAGCAGCTGAGTTGTCAATTCAACCACACATGAAAGACTTAATATCTGCAGTGAAGTATTTAGTAGCAAAGTAGCATGGAAGTAACGACAACGGTGGCAAAAGTAACAATAGCAGTTTTGTAGCAATCGTAACAGTGCAACGGAAAAGTAACTTAGCAAAGATCAATATGAAACGAACTCGTAGGCAATGGATCAATGATGGATAGTTATGTCGGACCGCATTCATCATGCAACAGTTATAACATAGGGTGACACAAAACTAGCTCCAATTCATCAATATAATGTAGGCATGTATTCCATATATAGTCATACATGCTTATGGAAAAGAAGTTGCATGACATATTTTGTCCTACCCTCCCATGGCAGTGGGGTCCTAATGGAAACTAAGGGATATTAAGGCCTCCTTTTAATAGAGAACCAGAACAAAGCATTAGAACTTAGTGAATACATGTACTCCTCAAACTACGGTAATCACCGGAAAGAATCCCAATTATTGTCACCTTGGGGTATGCGGATCATAACCCGTCATAGGTGTCGACAACTTGCAAGATCGGATCAAGAACACAAATATATTCATGAAAGCATAATAGGTTCAGATCTAAAATCATGGCACTTGGGCCCTAGTGACAAGCATTAAGCATAGTAAAGTCATAGCAACATCAATCTCATAACATAGTGGATACTAGGGGTCAAACCCTAACAAAAGTAGCTCGATTACATGATAAATCTCATCCAACCCATCACTGTCCAGCAAGCCTACGGTAGAATTACTCATGCACAACGGTGAGCATCATGAAATTGGTGATGGAGGAAGGTTGGTGATGATGATGGCGACAGATCCCCCTCTCTAGAACCCCGAACGGACTCCAGATCAGCCCTCCCGATGAAGAATAGGAGGAGGCGGAGGCTCCGTATCATAAAATGTGATGAATCCTTCTCTCTGATTTTTTTCTCCACGGATATGAATATATAGAGTTGGATTTAGGGTCGGAGGAGGTCCAGGGGACCCACAAGGTAGGGGGCGCGCCCTCCACCCTTGTGGACTCCTGGTGGGTCCTCTCTGGTTGATTCTTTCACCAATATTTTTTATATATTCCGAAATATTCTCCGTAAATTTTCAGGTCATTCCGGGAACTTTTATTTCTGCACAAAAATAACACAAAGACAATTCTGCTGAAAACAACGTTAGTCCAGGTTAATTCCATTCAAATCATGCAAATTAGAGTCCAAAACAAGGGCAAAAGAGTTTGAAAAAGTAGATGAGATGGAGACGTATCACGAGCCATTGATCTACAGCATAAATTTTGAAAAGACTTTAGACTATGTTCATGATAATGGGTTTAGTTAACCAAATTACTAATGAACTCCCACTTAAATCAACATCCCTCAAGTTTTCTAAGTGTTTACACGATCCATACAACCAACCCATATCCGATCATCACGTGAGATTGGGTGGTCATCAATGGTGAACATCTCCATGTTGATCATATCTACTATATGACTCGTGTTCGACCTTTCGGTCTTCCGTGTTCCGAGACCATGTTTGTACATGCTAGGCTTTTCAAGTTTAACCCAAGTATTCCGCATGTGTAAAAATGGCTTACACCGTACCCGTTGTATCCGAACGTACAGTCTATCACACCCGATCATCACGAGGTGTTTCGAAACAACTAACTTTCGCAATGGTGCATACTTAGGGAGAGCACAACATTTATCTTGAAATTAAGTGAAGGGATCATCTTATAATGCTACCATCGTCCTAAGAAAAATACGATGCATAAAAGATAAACATCACATGCAATCAAAATATGTGACATGATATGGTCATCATCATCTTGTGCTTTCGATCTCCATCTCGAAAGCACCGGCATGATCTCCATCATCACCGGCATGACACCATGATCTCCATCATCGTGTAGTCACATGGTTGTCTCGCCAACTATTGTTTCTACAACTATTGCTAACACATAGCGATAAAGTAAAGCAATTACATGGCGTTTAAGAATTGACACGCATGTCATACAATAAATTAATGACAACCCTATGGCTCCCGCCGGCTGCCGTACTCAACGACATGCAAAGTCGTGAACCTATTACAAAACATGATCATCTCATACATGAACATATATCACATCACGTTTTGCCATACCACATCACAACATGCCCTGCAAAAACAAGTTAGACGTCCTCTACTTTGTTGTTGCAATTTTTACGTGGCTGCTAGGGCAAACTATAAGAACCGTTCTTATCTATGCAAAACCACAACAGTGATATACAAGTTGCCTCTTAACCTTCTACAAGGACCACCCTCATCAAATCAGATTCAACTAATGTGGGAGAGATAGACACCCGCAAAGCCACTTTTATGCAATACAAGTTGCATGTCAAACAGTGGAACCGGTCTCATGTGCGAGGACATGTAATGTTGGTCCGAGCCGCTTCATCCCACAATACCGCCGAGTCAAAATAAGTCAAGGGAAGTAAGCAATTTGAACATCAACGGCCACAACAACTTTGTGTTCTACTCGTGCATAGACCTAGCTCATGATGCCACTGTTGGGGAACGAAGCATGAAAATAAAAAATCCTACAAACACCCAAGATCTAATCTAGGAGATGTATAGAAAAGAGAGGGCAGTAGTGTCTACATACCCTTTTAGACCGAAAACGCTAACGATCTAGAGATCGTGGTTGGCGTAGTCGTACTCGCGTCGCGATCCAATCCGATCCAAGCACCGCACATGCGGCACCTCCGAGTTTAGCACACATACGGCTTGGTGGCGTCCTCTCCTTCTTTATCTAGCAAGGGTGGGAGAGGAGGTAGATGAGATATGAACCAACACGACGGCGTGGTGGTGGTGGTGGCAGCGGAACTCCGGCAGGGCTTCACCAAACACTGACGGAACATGGAGGAGTAACGGGAGGGAGACGGGGCAAGCACGGAAGGGGTGGCTGCCCCTACACCTCCCCATTATATATAGGGGTGAGGGAGGGGTGTGGCAGCCCTAGCCCCCCTCCCAAGGCAGGGGCGGCGGCCAAGGGGGAAGGAGTGGCCTTCAAGTCAAGTGGAAACCCTCCCCCTTAGGGTTTCCCCTCCCCATGCGCATGGGCCTTGTAGGGGGTGGTGCCCCTGGCCCATTAAGGCCAGGGCACCCCGTACATCCCATGCTACTGTATGAGACATGGTGGAACCCCCTGAGGACTTCTGGACCCCTCCGGAACCCTCTGGAACCTTCTAGTGGCTTCCCGGTACAATACCGGAAAAAACGGACTTTTCCCGATACCCCGATAACAACTTTTCATATATATAAATCTTTACGTCCGGACCATTCCGGAGCTCCTCGTGATGTCCCGGATCCCATGCGGGACTCCGAACAACCTTCAGACTTTCCACTATTAATATCTCAATAATACCCTAGCGCTACCGAACGTTAAGGGTGCGACCCTACGGGTTCGAGAATTGTTGGGGATATGACTATTTGTGTAAGCCATCCAGGAGGGGCCGGGTTACGCAAATAGAGGTTCATCATAAGCCCAAGACCAAGGCATGAAGATGGCGGTTCACTAAAAGGCTTAAAGGCCCACAGGCGACTCTGAGGCCCGTAAAGATAAACCGCCATGATGGTATAACTTGTACTGTAAGGTAGAAGTAACTAGTCGCCGAGCCGGACACTGTTTATGAGCCGGCCGGGACTCTGTAGGCCGCAGGGCGTCAACCCGTGTATATAAGGGGACGACCCGCCAGCGGCTTAGGGAGAGAAAAACAACTGATCGAGAGCCAGGCATAGCGTATCTCGCTCCCTGGTCATCGAAACCTCAAGCAATTCCAACCCAACTAGACGTAGGCCTTCCTTCATCGTAAGGGGCTGAACTAGTATAAACCTCGCGTGTCCTTGTCCCGATTAACCCCTTTAAGCTTCCTAGTTGCGATGGCTCCACGATTAAGTCCTTGCAAAAGGACATCTGCCGTGACAATTCCATGACAGTTGGCGCCCACCGTGGGGCCAGCGCACAGTGGATTTGAGTTCTTGAAGGGCAGCTTCGAAGGGCTCAAGGGATACGCAGTTGGCCGGATGACCAAGAGTCGTCGCGGCAAGATCTACATCGACGACGAAGGCTGGGGCCCCGACGCCGGCTCAATTGAGTACGGGTACCAGGTCCCCTTTGGCGGAATTCACGTCTTCATCGGCCGGATTGGTGAGCCGGGCCCTGAGCCGGACAGCTGCACCGACCTCGTCGAGACGGCTCAGCATGCGAAACCTGCCCGAGCTCAACCCGTCGTGAAGCGTGCCTTTGTGGGTTGCATCCACGGAGGTGAACTTTCTGAAGGATCTGAAGGTGATGGTGAGCTGGCCGTCCTCTCTGACGGTGATTCGTCCGCTGGCTCAATAGATTCGCTGTATCAAGTTCAAGATGGTGTGCTTGGGGGCTGTTCCGATGGCAGCACTATTCCGGACCCCTCAGAGTCGCCAAACTGGGCAGGAGTCTTCATGGCTGGTACTCAACCCGGCCAAAATTCTACGGCCTCAGCAGCGATAACGTCCGGGTTAGGAGCAGCTGGGGCAGGAGGCCCTGTGCGCTCACCGGCTCAGGTACTGATGGATCTCATGGATAAACTTATAGCCTTGTTAACTGCTACAGTCGTCCCTGCGAACCAATCTGAGCATGAGGCAGAGGTGGCACAGGTTCGTGATGAGATCGCCCGGGCCAAGGAAACCTTAGCAGCTGAAGATACTAGATTAGCCACAGAGCAGGCGGCTTTGGACGTACGGGCGCAGCAACTTCAGGCAGAGGCCTTTCAGCTCACGTTGAGCTTGAACGCATCTAATGAGGTAATGAGGAGGAGACATCAGAAAACTCAGTCCCGTTTACCTCAGAGTTATGATCCTCGAAATCTCTTTGCTACACCCGGGGCCGGCCCAAGTAACCCGCCAGGTGCAAATCAGGATGAAGAGCGAGACTTGGCAATAGCCCGCTCGGCGATTTACTAGCAAGACCTGCGCCACTACCACAGCCGCCGGGTTAGGTCCAGAACCTTTCAGGAAGGCGACTTAGTGCTCTGACTCATCCAGGATCAATCTGACATGCACAAGCTATCCCCTCCTTGGGAAGGACCCTTTGTGGTCAGCAAGAATCTGAACAACGGATCATACTACCTTATCGACGTTCGGGAGCACAAAGACTCACGTAAGTCAAAGGAGGAGACCCGTCGGCCGTGGAATATCGCTCATCTTCGGCCTTATTATACTTGAGCCATCAGCTCTAATGTGTATATATTTACATTATGTATATTAGATAAAGCAATAAAGCAGGACCACTGTCCTTTTTTCCACTCCCAAAAAAGGTTTATGTGTTTTCTTTGTCAGGTGGTGGAGATAACTAAGGAGAAGCGGATCATATCTGAATCCGGCTTTCCTTTGGTTCGTCTTATGATCATATCTGAATCTAGCCGTGAACACTTGGGGGCTTCCTGTTCAAACATAGGTCGTATTCGAACCAAAGAGAACATAGCTGTCGATACCCACTTGATCGGCATACTGCCAAACCCACTTGGGGGCTTCTTGATCATATTTGAATCATAGCTTAACCCCTTTGGGTCTGACGTGGATCGTATTCGAATCAGCGTCATTAAACAACTCTTATGGTCATTTGGGGGCTTCCTGTTCAAACATAGGTCGTATTCGAACCAAAGAGAACATAGCTGTCGATACCCACTTGATCGGCATCGCCACAGCCACTGGGAGCTAACAGATCGTATCCGAATCTTAGCTCAACCCCTTTGGAACGGTTCACTGATCGTATTCGAATCAGAAACCCTTTTGTTCATCATATTTTACAAGTATCAACATTGGATATCTTGTGACCCTCTTGAAAATACAATGGAGTACATTGCAATCCTCCAGGATTAAAATTGGTTACATCAGGTTGTTAAGTACCAGGTGAACTTTTATGTGCCAATTTTCAGGAGTTAAACTTACCCTCAGGGGTTGGCTTATATAAGCCGAAAAAGCAGCCGTAAGCATCACAGGGCAGTGCAAGACATTTCTGCAAAGGTCATAACAGATTCATATAAACTACAAAGTGAATAGTGACGGCGGCTTATGCAAGTATTAAGGGCCATAAGCATGCACAAAGGCATAGAAAAACTTAAAGTATTTTCTACTCTGTTATAAGACTCCCCGAGTCTGAATGATGTGGCATTGTTTTTCTACAACGACATAAGCAGGTGGCGCCTGGCAATCTACTCTTGGGGTTGACTTAAAGCCTCCGGGTTATCCTTCTCCGCCTCTCCGCCGGCTGCTTTGTCCTGGAAGGATGATGAGGCCCAGTCAATGCCACTCAAGGCCTCAAACTCAGCTTCATCATCTATTAAACCGGTTGGGTCGACTCTGGGGCAAAGGTGTGCTTACGGATTGGAGGGATCAAGCTGACATCGTCGTAATGCGGCGTGGGGATTCTCCAATTCTCCTTGTCATAACCCAGCTGATACTTGGTGAGGTCAGTGTCGTTTCCAATTTGAGTGGCCACAGGGCGTATATCCCTCACGCAGGTGGTGAAATCCTTTTCATCAAATGGAGTGTCATCCTCCTTTAAACTTGGATACCCAAGAGCGATGTCGGCTGGGTCTAGCTCTGGTAACCAGGCTTTCGCCTGACTCAAAGCGGCTATTGCTTCGGCTCTTGCTTGGGCCCGTCTCAACTCTTGAATCCGCTGAGGAAGTATAGCAAGCCATTGTAACACATCTTGCAAGAGGTGGGGCACATCATTTGATAAGGCTACAACGGCCAAGGCATGTTGTGACCCGATGTACAGTTGCTCTACTAGAGTATACGCCGCCTTCAATTTGATCAGCATATTCTGCTTGAGGTTTGTGCTCCTGGGGCCTGTATTGGTAAGTATAAGGTAAACCTCAAGTAACAATTGAAGGAATATTTACAATATTTAATGCTTGCTTAAGATAACTTACCAAAGATCGCTGAGACCATCCGAGATATCTGGTGTTGTAAGCCGGTCAGTTCGGCTGTTGCATTTGCCAGCGACGCCTCTGCTGTCTCGGCCCGGGTCACCAGTCCGGCCTTTTCGTCAGTCCAAATTTTCTTCTCCGACTCAAATTTTTTCTTCAGCTTCTCTTGTTCAGAGACGCTGAATTCAAATTTGGAGTTAGCCTTTTGAATTTCAATCTCCTGGGCTGCCAGGCGGTTCTTCAGGTCAGCAATCTCCTATTCAAATTGACTTATGGTGGCCTGTATTGCACTGGATAGTAGTCAAGATTACGGTAAATAATATTAAGTCCCAAGCACTTTGCAAGCAAAGATACTTGACACTTGGGGGCTAATGTATACCGAAGCTTTCTAAATTATTAAGCCGGTCCTGGATATTAAGTCCCAAATACTTTGCAAGCAAAGATACTTGACACTTGGGGGCTAATGTGTATCGCAAGTTAAAGGTATTGTGTTACATCCGGTTTAAATATTTTTCTTTAAGCCGGGCAAGCAGCTCTAACAATTTTTCTAAGTCTATAGCATATTTATTCATAAGCAATAGACTTGGGGGCTGGTACAGTAAGTATGATTGAAAGTAAGGAAGCATAAGTCATACCTCAGATTTTTGCTGTATTTGCTTCACCATGTCAATTTCCAAGTCACGGCTGCTTTGCACCTGGTTGATATAGCCCGAGACGATCTCTCCAATACTCAAATGAGTATAGTCGGTGATATCCATCTTGGCCTTACGGCGTTCTAGCAACTCCTCTTTAGCCGAGCATTTGGCAAGGACGGTGGGCCTGGCCGGATCAACGAATTGAGCCTTGAGAAATTCCACTTCTGGGTCAGCCGTTTTGACTGGGCTAGGTGCCTCCGGGTTAACAAAACCATCAAGAATATCTTCAGCAGGCGGGTCAGAAGTTGGTGCTGCAATGTCTTGAGCCGGCTCAGGCGGCGGTTGATGTGTGGAAGAGTCGGGAGCAGCTATACCTTGTTCCGGTTCAGTCACCACATGGGTTTGGGCCGGTTTATCCTTCTTGATTTTCTTCCTGGGCTTAACCTGCACGCTGTGGGCAAAGCAGAGAAATAAGTAAAGAAACATGAAGAAAGAAAAACATAAGGTGAATAAATTGATATTACCCAGGGGCAGTCTTAAAAGCCGGCATGTTTGATTGCATGGACTCGCCGGATGAAGGAGAGGTATCCTGGTAATTGGAGTCAGAGGAATTGAGAGGTTGACGGATTAGACCCGCCAAAGGTAAAAAAGGGTATAAGTTGGAGATAACCTCAGTCCGACGCTTCCGGGTTGTGTCAGGCAAGCCGGAGGATAGCTCTGCATCCTTGCTGGTCCAGGTCTGCCTTCGGTTTTCAAATTGTTGTTGCTTCAAAAGAAAGTCAGGATCTTGGTAAGCCAAAGGGTGTGAAAATCTTACTTTCCGGATTCCTCTTCGAATTTTCTGACGCGGCCGAAGCTCGGAGTCGGAGGAGATTATAGTTACCTCTTCCTCGACGGGTTGGCTGTTGCCCGTGTCTTCCTGAAAGAAGGTTAATATCAGTAAGGTAGTGATAAAGGAGAAAGGGAAATTAAAAAGTTACCTCTTCCTCATTATCATCAGAATCATCAAGCTGAAACAGCTCAGAAGCGCTTGGCTTCCTTTTCCTTGAAGTGGTGGGCTTGACGGTTTTCCTTTCGGCTCTCTTGGCCGCCCTGGCTTTCTTGGCCGCCTCATGATCATATTGGATTTTCCAGAAGTTATCATTTGCCTGTAAAAGGTTATAAAGGGTTATGCGTAAGAATACAGTATAACATGATAAAAAATAACCCAACGGCTGGAAACTTACTGCAGGGGCCGGGTTCTTCTTGCAAAAAGGTAGTAAGCCGAAAGCGTTACTATTCACTGTGCCCTCTTTCAACAAAGACTGAGTTGTAGATTCCATTACGTCATCTGGTAAGTCGTCAGGACTATGACGCTGAGGGTCATCTTTCTCGCCTGAATAATTACACATTAAGCCGGGGCGGCGGCTTAACGGAATTATTCTCCAAGCAACCCAGACTCGGACCAGGTCAATGCCATCTAAGCCATTCCCTAAAAGAGCTTTAATCTTCTTGATCTTCGGGGTGAGTGGCAGACGTTCAATAGCAGTCAACTTATCCGGCAGCGGGTGAGTAGGTTCAAGGCGCAATGCACGGAAGCCAGGCAGCGGGTTTTCACCAGCCGGAGAAGTATCTTGGCAGTAGAACCATGTCTGGTTCCAGTCCTTTGGATGACTCGGCAATTCAGCATAAGGGAACAGGCAGTCTCTCCGCCTTTGAATCGATATGCCACCAAGCTCCAGACTGGGCCCGTTGGCCCGCTCATTCTGCCGGTTCAAATAGAACAATTCCCTGAACAAAAGTAGGCTGGGTTCTTCTCCAAGGTAGACCTCACAGAAAACTTGGAAGTTGCAGATATTTGACACGGAATTGGGCCCGATGTCTTGAGGTCTTAAGTCAAAGAAGTGCAAAACGTCTCTAAAGAATTTTGAACCGGGAGGAGCAAATCCCCGGCTCATGTGATCGGTAAAAATGATCACCTCCCCTTCCTTGGGTTGAGGTTTTTCTTCAGCCGGGTCAGGAGCACGATAAGACATGACATCCTTCTTGGGCAGATGGCCAGACTTTACAAACTCGGACAGTTTGCTCTCTGTAACAATGGATGGGACCCAGTTGCAGGTAACCGGAGGTTTAACAGCTTTGGGTGCCATTGGATAAATTGAAGCCTACAACAAGATAAAGGAAATTTTCCGGTTTATTATAACCCGGAGAATAAACATTATTGGGTTATTTAGGATGGCAGCTTAAGAAGGGGCCTAATGACATACAGGTAACTATGTGATAATGTTTAACAGCTGCAGGTATTAAAGATGATTAAGGTTTTCTTAAGTCGCCAGAGGCAAGCGGTGCTGACAGCCGGTATTATCTTAAACCGGTTACACGGACTACTATGGCTGAAACAGAGTCAACAGACACAGTTTTTGGCTAAGTGTGGAGCAAACAGGTTTCACAAATTGCAATTATTATTTTGGATCAAACGATGCTCTGGAAAGGGAAAATTTCTAGACCTAAAAACAGTACAGGGAAGTTCATATACTCAAGGAGGGCTTCCAAAACAAGCAAATGAGATCTGTTTTCATACAGAATAAGCACACAACATCCTCCGCAGCAGTTCTATGTGGTTTTTACGATCTGAACAAGGTATTAGAGGTAAGAACTAATGGAGGTTGCGTCGGGCGACGATGAACGTCGATGAACTCAAGACAGTACTAATGCAGATCTGAGAAAGGGGGGAAAGAGAACTCACCGATGTGGAAGAACTGCGGAGGGTTGACGTTGTTCTCTGGTCAAAAAACAGGGTGATGCAGCGGCCTGAGTCGGTGAAGACGAGGTTTTCGACGGTGGCGGCGGCGGAGCTTGAGCGGCAGAAGAGTGCGAGGAAGAAGACGAGCGGAGGAAATGAAAAAGACCTAGGTCGCGCCTATTTATAAGGAGGACCGACTGAGACGGCGCGAGAAACAAGGAGACCAAGACATCATTATCCAGCGGCCCCGACGCCTCAATTTTCGGGAGGGTCATTAAAGGCAAAGATCCGTTGAAGATATGATGAATTAAAATATAAGTTTTATTGAAGATGACGTCACGATGATTTAACCCGGAGCCAGAGGATGACGTCACGGCGGGTTACAATTTTCACGCAAGACAGAAGACTAAAGGCCAGTTCATAAGGTTTTCAAAGATTGACATGAACCGGTTCAAATCAATCTGGGGCCTAATGTTGGGGATATGACTATTTGTGTAAGCCATCCAGGAGGGGCCGGGTTACGCAAATAGAGGTTCATCAGAAGCCCAAGACCAAGGCATGAAGATGGCGGTTCACTAAAAGGCTTAAAGGCCCACAGGCGACTCTGAGGCCCGTAAAGATAAACCGCCATGATGGTATAACTTGTACTGTAAGGTAGAAGTAACTAGTCGCCGAGCCGGACACTGTTTATGAGCCGGCCAGGACTCTGTAGGCCGCAGGGCGTCAACCCGTGTATATAAGGGGACGACCCGCCAGCGGCTTAGGGAGAGAAAAACAACTAATCGAGAGCCAGGCATAGCGTATCTCGCTCCCTGGTCATCGAAACCTCAAGCAATTCCAACCCAACTAGACGTAGGCCTTCCTTCACCGTAAGGGGCTGAACTAGTATAAACCTCGCGTGTCCTTGTCCCGATTAACCCCTTTAAGCTTCCTAGTTGCGATGGCTCCACGATTAAGTCCTTGCAAAAGGACATCTGCTGTGACAATTCCACGACAAGAATCATGCAGACATGACTGAGATTCCTCTCCTGTCAATAATCAATAGTGGAACCTGGATGCCCATATTGGTTCCTACATATTCAACGAAGATCTTTATCGGTTGAACCACGATGTCAAGGATTCATTCAATCTCGTATGCAATTCCTTTTGTCCAGTGATATGTTACTCGCCCGAGATTCGATCGTCGGTATCTCATACCTAGTTCAATCTCGTTACCTGGAAGTCTCTTTACTCGTTCCATAATACAAGATCCCGTGACTAAACTCATTAGTCACATGAAGCTTCTTATGATGTTGTATTACCAAGAGGCCCAGAGATATCTCTCCGTCACACGGAGTGACAAATCCCAGTCTCGATCCACGCAACCCAACAGACACCTTCAGAGATACCTGTAGAGCACCTTTATGATCACCCAGTTACGAAGCGACGTTTGATTGAACACAAGGCATTCCTCCGACATCCGAGAGTGGCATGATCTCATGGTCCAAGGAACAAATACTTGACATGAAGAAAGCTATAGCAAATAAACTAAGCGATATGATGTGTTGCTAAACTTACGGCTGGGGCTTGTATATCACATTATTTTTTCTAATGATGTGACCCCGTTCTCAAATGACAACTCATGTCTATGGTTAGGAAACCTTAATCATCTTTGATCAATGAGCTAGTTTAGTAAAGGATTACTAGGGACACCGTGTTGTTTATGTACCCACACATATATTTAGGTTTCTGGTGAATACAATTCTAGCATGAATAATAAACATTTATCATGAACGGGAAATATGATAATAACCATTTTATTATTGTCTCTATGGCATATTTCCAACATCATGAATTTGTAAAACAATCTCGTATTCAAAAAATGTTCTCGATTTCATAAAAAGTGTTCGCAAAAATTTAAAAAATCTTAAACTTGTAAAATAATCATGAATTTCCACAAATTGTTCCCAAAAATTGAAAAAAAATCATGGATTCAACAAGTTCGCTAATTCCAAAAAATGTACTCAATTTAAAAAAAGATCCTGATTATCTAGCAAAATTATCAAGAAATTTGAAAAATATTTACAAATTTGAAACAGGTTTAGGATTTGCCCAAAAAATATTTAATTTTTTGGGAATTCATAAAATGTTCACAAATTCAAGAATAAAAAAGGGAAAAGAAACGGAAAGTTTCAAAAAAAGAAATCAAGTGTGAAAAAGAAAAACAAGAAAAACTCATTCCCAAAACTGGATACAAGAAAAATAAGCCGGCCAACCATACGCAGGAGGATGCGGGGTGTGCACACCAAATAGTATTATACGGGGATTAGGGGCTCCCGGAAACAACTAGTTCAGAGCGGTGACCATATGTCGCGCTTATAGCAAAACATAGGGAAACCTCGCGTCAAGGGGGTGTGTGAGATGAGCCGGCCCAGGTGCGCAGAAGGACGCGGCCCCGTTGTTTTTCTTACGTATTTTGTTTTCCTTTTTTTTGCTTTCTTCCATAGAATTTTGTTTATACTTTTAAATATTTTAAATAAATATATTTAAAATTTACACAAAATAATTGAAATATTTGAACCAAACATTGAAAAATATTAAAAGTATATAGGTAATATATCAATCTTGTATTTAAAAAATGTTAATCAAGCATTTGAAAAAATGTTAAACGTGTACAGAAAAATTGTTGACTATGTATTTAAAAAATTAATCTTGTATTTAAAAAATGACAATCATGTATTAAAAATGTATTTGATATATATATAAAATATAGTGTGTATGTGAAAAAGTGACATGAAAATATATGTTTTCAAAAAATGCTAATCATGTATTTCAACAATATTAAACATGTATATAAAAAATATTTCAGATGTAATAAAAAAATGTTGAATGTGTACTTAAAAATTCAACATGTGTTGAACAAGAAGTAAACCGATGAAATCATCTAAGAAACTGAGAAAACTAGGAAAACCAAAAGGAAAAAACAAAGAACCCCCCCCCCCCCAAAAAAAAGAAAAAAAAATAAAACAAAACAAATAAGAAAAAAAAAAAAAAGGAAAAGGCCAAAAAAAAAAAAAAAAAACAAAAAAAAAAAAAAAAAACCCCCCCCCCCCCAACAAAAAGGATAGAAAATCTAAGACAACCAATTGAGAAGATTAAGAGCACGGAAAGGCCAGAAAGAAACAAAAAAGTCATAAGAAAAAATAAAAAACGAAGAAAGAAAAGCATAAACCAGTAAAAACTAAGAACAAACAAAGAAAATAAATTTTAAAAAATTAAAACCACTGAAAACCATGAAGGAAACGAAGAAAACCAGATAAATAAAGAATGATGAGGAAAAATATAAAGCGAAAAGAAAACATAAAAAACAAAAAGGAAAAATGAAACAAACTTTTTATTTGCACCACACGAGATATGGCCAGTGGTCGTTGAACGTACATCTATAAAAAAAGAACAAATGGGCCGGCCCAGTTACAACAAATAGAGACGAAAGATTTAGGCGAGACGAAATGATTCCTCGTTAAAATCAAGATATAGTTCTGGCGCAGTTTAGGATGCTCCAATTTGCTTTCTAACCGGTTGAAGGGTTGACAGGGGGACCATTGTACTGGATTGACTTTTAAAAAAGGATTTAAAAACACAAAGTCATAAGAAATTACCATGGGTTTGAAAAATAGTTCGTAAATATAAAAAGGTCACATATATGAAAAGGTTTAATATTTTGAAAAAAATCAAGGATTTTGGAAAAAATGGATGTTGAAAATAAATTGATGCATTGTTTATGCATTTGGTAAAAGTCAAAGGATTTGAAAAAGTTCATAATTTGGAAAAAGTTCCCAAAATTTACTAAAAGTTCATGAATTTGAGAAAAATTCAAAAAACTAAAATAAAGTTCACACATTTTAAAAGAAGAAAAAGGGCAGGAAAAAAGGAATGATATGGATTTTCTAAAGTTCAAACAATTTACTTTTATAACATTGAAAAAAGCGCGAATTTAAGAAAGGTGGACTACTTTGAAAAAAGTTCATGTTTTTTTGAAATAAAAGGGAGAAACAAAAAGAAAAAGAAAAAAGAAAATTATCCTGAGAAAAACCAGGGGAAAACCGCTCCCAAAAAATAGTGGAGCCTTCTAGTAGTTTCCTTAAACCGGTGAGAAAAGAACTAGGTTTCTTTAGAATTAGAAAATAACTAGGTGAAACGGTCGAATAAGAACCTGGCACGTGTGACATACGTTGCGAACGAGAACAAAAGTGTTAGATGGGCTGCGCCCAAGGTGGAGGGGGCGTCTTGCGCCAGTTTGCCCAAACACATATAACTAGCGCTTAAGGCCTTGAATATGGATTGGGCTCGGTTCGATTGCATTACTGTGACTATTGAGTAAAGCTCAAACATATATGGGTCGTGATTTCCATAAGTAATGTGGCCCAATAATGCAACTACACTTGTACACGTCAAATCATCTATGTTTGCCTTGCCCTAAAAAATAAACTAAGTTTGCCTAGAAAAACCTAATTGTAAGTCTCTCCTGCTTTAAAAAAAGGTTTTGTCGTCCATTCATTTTGGTCAAATCTTCTCCCTTCTTCCTTTTTCCCTTTGATTTTTTCTCTTATTTTGGTTTTCCATCGATTTATCCTAAAACCATCTTAACTAGCCATTTCTTATTTATTTATCAAATACTTTCTTTACTGTTGGTAAGCCAACAATAAGACTAGACGAATCTGCCCCCTTAAACATTTGTGTGTCGGGCCAGCCCTTAAATGTCCTCCCTTGCAAACACAACCCCCACTTTCAAAACCTCAAATTCATACAAACACATGCACGCGGATCATTTTATATACACATACACGTAACAACAAATACCACACAGAAATAAAATTTATTTGTATATAAAAATATACAATCCAGACATAATTTTCTGCAGTGCATAATTCAACATATAATTCATTGATTTCCAACGTAGATCCAGATATGCTCCACAAGATCATCAGGTAGATCCATGTGTATGTGTTGATCTCAATATTATCGGTACATCTCTAGAAAGTTCACAACATGCTCCACATCTTGTTCCGGGAGGCAGACCTATACTCAGGGCTTCTCAAAAACGGCCCAGCGCTGGGGGGGGGGGGGGGGGGGGGGGGGGCATGGGCGGCCGACCCAGGCCCCTAAAATAGAGGGGGGCACCCAGGGATCTGTGTGTGTGTGTGTGTGCGCGCGTGTGTGTTTCATAGGCCTGCTACAGCAAGACTGGAAAATAGTTATATAAGTTACTGCGTACATTAGGCTAATAATGTTGGGCCAAGTTAGTGCATACATTAAGTTAATGATGTTTGGCCAAGATACTTCGACGCCTTGCGCAGAAGCCAAGAGTGATCGTGGATCGAGTCGGCAGCCTTCCAGGAGATACACATAAGCTACGACCGCACGTAAGCACACATGACATGCGATGTTGGCGGCTATACAAGGATTTGTAGCACGTAGGGGGGAACCTATTTGATGTTTGTCAAGATTTGGAAAATAGTTTATGTATACAGTCTGTTTGATGTTTGTTTTGTGTGTAATGCAGTTGTACATCATCGTGATATATATGTTCGTGTGGGTCGGAAACCTGTTCCATGGGGTCCCTTAACAATGGAATATAGGATGGAACATACAGATATAACATGGATGAACAAAAACAATTCATTATGACCATTCTTATTCCGTTCTTCTTGGTTGTTGTTTCTTCTCATCTTCCGGTTACCTCGAGAAAGATCATCCATCTCTATCTAATCTACCATTTGCGCCCAAGAAAGGGAAGAGATTATCTGCTTTTCTTAATGATCGAAAGCTTTCAAAGATATAAACACCTGGAATAGTATATTTGTTTAAAAACCAAAAGATTATCATGAAAAAGTTTATTTTCTTGTATATTTTCTTAGCATTCATGTTTCTTCCGATAAAGCTCTATAATGTCCCTAATAGCTGTTACATTGTTGATGTTCATTTTTCTTCATTTTTGTTGTTTTACTGTCTGCTTTTCGTCGAATAACCTTGATGTTCGGGGTATTCAATTTGTGTAATATGAAATACTATGATCTAGAATTTTACAATGGAAGTGGAAACAATGGCAATGACAATTTATGTATGTAAAAGTGTGGAAACAAGTTACAGCGACGGAAACTTGATGTTAAGATGTTAAACATGCAAGTTACTTATAATGAAACTTAACTTGGTCATCGTTTTTATTTATTTATTAGTTGGACTTTATAATTAAATACATCGTAAGGATTTTGATGTACAATTCTTCGCACCGACTTCAATAATAACTCTAGTACCACTTGAAACTTATAGATCATGTATATCTTGGTACGTATGTGTTATTATACCCGTCTGCTTTTGTCCATGCAGTCTGTCGTTGGACATGTTGAGGTTGTGTAGTATGGAATATTATAATCTGGAAAATTACAACGCGAAGATAAATAGTGGCACTACTTTTATTTATGTAAAAATAGTTGAATTAACTTACTCGGTCTGAAACTTAATGTTATAGAAGTGAACTTGCAAAAAATGGTAATGAAACTTAACTAATCTATTGTTTTGATTTATGTATTTGTTAAATATCATAAGTGATAATACTACAACAAACCTGATGGCCAATTAAAATATTTATTGAAGTGCATAATGATTGTATTAATTGCATTTTCGTAAAACAACTGTGTTTTGTCATTGACACCGAAACTCACTTTGAAGGAGAAAAGTTTGAAACCTCAATGTTTGCACAGAAAGCACAATCTATCGGGGCAAAGGGTTCAATCAAGAACAATGAAAGTATTAAAAATTCTGGAGTTCTTGCAAAGAATGTAGAACTGTGCTTACCTGCAACAAATCCACAATGTATTTCGAATAAAAAATTTAGCGATCACATAAGAGATACATACACACAAATGGGAAATGTTCATTTTTTAGTGTAGAAGTTTCAATTATAGTTTATTTGCATTGCAAGCTATACTATGATTTAAGGTAAGACATTACGTAACTCAATAATTTAGGCCAAGGCGTGCTAAAATAATTCATGTGGAATATCAAGAAGGATGATATAGTGAGAAAAGATGTTGAATTTGTAGATAAAGTCTCCTGGTTGTTAAACAAATCTTGCATGTGTTGCACTGAAGAAGGTAGACTAAATGTTTGCTTGGCAGTGCAATTAAATCAATATGTATGGCGGGAAAAGTTAGTATTATGTATTGTAATTGACTTTTAATGATTGCTATTACATTTTTTCATAGGTTCAGTTTATCAGGTTCCAGAGAGTATTTTGAAACAAGTTTCTATTCTGAGTAATATTCATGCAGTATCAGATGGTAATTCGTTTTAAGAAGCTTTTTGGTGTGTCTTTTATTCTAATCGGTATTGTTGGTATTGCAGATCAAAGGTTCAACGTCTAACAATGCAACTCTGACAAGAGAAAACATATTGAGAGTCTTGAAGCAAACAACTAAAGTAGCATTGAAGGGGAAAATATGATGATGAACAAAAATAATAAAACTGTTATTTGTACTAATTATTTCTTTCTTGGGCAAAGATGAAAGCGTGTTAATTAGCAATTGGATTACATGTTTGTAACTGTAACAGGTTAGGGACAAAGACTTTTTCTAAAGCTGTATATTAGAACAATTGGTATTGAACAACTAAAGTATACATTTCCTGTTGCAACGTACGACTCTTTCCTTTGTCCAAACTCTCTAAGTACATTCCTCCTTGCTTTAATCTCTGGATTTTCTCCCACTTGGTTTCCTAAAATTGACTCAACTGTCCCCGTCTTACTAACCTACCAAAATTACTATTTTTTCTATATTTAACTCTATCTCCACTAATTAAAAATAATCTAAGATTCCATGTTTTACTTTTCTTCCTACCATTTTTCGTCCAACCTTCCCCTTATGATAATCAATCACCTTAATTTATTTACCTCTTGAACCAATTTCACTTTGATTTACTTACAAAATCTCATCATAATATAAGGTAAATCATGGGCAGACCAAGCTTCCCCGTACGATAATCAACAACCTTGATTTATTTACCTCCTGAACCAATTTCACTTTGATTTGCTTACCAAATATCATCAAAATATAAGGTAAATCATGGGCAGAATTTGATAAACACTTATTTACACAATGTCTATCTCTACTCTCTATATCCATCTCTATACTACCTAAAAAATGTAAGATTTCAAGTTTCACTTTTCTTTCCACCAACCATTCGTTCAACCTTTCCCGTATGATAATCAATGAGCTTAATTTACATACCTTCTGAACAATTTCAGTTTAATTTACTTACCAATCTTCTTGTTAAATATAAAATAAATCACGGACATGATTTGATAAACATTTATTTACACAATCACAATAATAGGGGTACGTAAATCACAAGCTAACTTATTAAAATATTTATATCCTGTTGCAGCGTACTTGCATTGTCCTAGTGTGTACTACTTATTTCTATCTCTACTACTTAAAAAG
Source organism: Triticum urartu (assembly GCF_003073215.2). NCBI lineage: Eukaryota > Viridiplantae > Streptophyta > Magnoliopsida > Poales > Poaceae > Triticum > Triticum urartu. The sequence goes on from NC_053025.1 coordinate 523,842,217, forward strand.
AACGTAAGATTTCCGTTTCACCCTCTGCTTTATCCAACCTCTCTATATATGCCCCCTTTCCCTTGCCATTTTCAATTTTTCCTCTCCTCTCCGATTTTCTCCCAAATTATAATATTATTTGGTAAGTCAATAAATTCTTAACAAATAAGTGCTTAACAATAATATGGCAATTTTTTGTCCATCTCTGGTCATTCTCCTAAATATTTTTTTGGTAAGTCGATGAATTCTTACCTAATAAATTCTTAACAATAAGATGGTAGGTAATCATGGCAATTACAAAAACTTGCTAAAAAATTAGCGCATCAATGTAATCACAGTCTAATTTACTAGAATGTCTATACTCCTGTTGCAACATACAGACAATTATCTAGTATATATTTTTTCTCTACTACTATACTAAAAAAAGAACGTAAGGTTCTCATTTCACCTCTTTTTTGTCTAACCTTCCTTATATACATCCCACTCTTTCCTTCTCCTCTTTAAATTTTTTCTTCCATCTCTGTTTTTTCTCCCATCCATTCTCCCTAAAATAGAATCAATTGATTCATGTTTTATTAACTTACCAAAATAAAAACATATTTTGTTTGGCAAGTTATTAAATTCTTACCAAATAAATGTTTAACAATAAAATGGCAGGTAATCATGGCGATTGCATACAAAAACTTGCTAAAATTTTAGCGCATCAATATAATAATAGACGTGTAGTCACGAGCTAATCTACTAGAATTTTTGTACACCTGTCGTAACGCACGGGCAATTGTCTAGTATACTTAAAAAGAACATAAGGTTTCCATTTCAATCTTTACTTTGTACAACCTCTCTAGTTAGGTTGCCCCCTTCCTCCTTTGTTTTTTCATGGCATCTTCGGTTTTTTTCCCACCAATTTTCCTCGAAACCGACTCAACTGTCCCACTTCTTATTAACTTACCAAAATAAAATAATATGTATAGTAAGTCAATAAGTTATTATCAAATAAGTGTTTAATAAGAAGATGACATGTAAATCATGGTGAATGCATACACTTTTTTTGTAAGATTTTAGTGCACCAGTGTAATAATATACGTGCAGTCACAAACTAATCAACTAGAATGTTTATGTGCCATCCTAAAAAAATATCTATGCTCATGTTGCAACGCTCAAGCAATTATCAAATATGATAAAAAAATGTTTTGTCTCCTTTAGATTTTGTCATCGTGTAAAGGCGGACTGTAAGATTGGTTCATCACTAAATTTACAAGATTTCTTTGGATCAAACATCAACACTCCACTAAGTTTAAGATAATCTCCATCGATCTACTTCTCATTTTTCATGTTTGGCCGTGTAAGTTTTTCTAGTATCAAATAGACAGATGACTAGGCAGGCCCCAAACGACTCACGTGTATATGCCAATAGATAAGTACTACCTCTTTAAACTAATATAAAATGGTTTAGATTACTACTTTAGTGATCTAAAATGTTTTATATTAATTTGCAAAGAGAGTATATATTTTTCTCAAGTGGTTGAGGAGTGTACGTTTAGTCTCAATAAATTTAAACAAACAGACCCCTCAACTCTCTAACCCGTGCGGGAACCAAGCGTAGCTCAGATGGTCAGGTTCCTTCTGGTGGAATCAATCCACCAAGGGTTCAAGTCCTAGACTTGTCATTGCTGGTCGCATTTCTCTGAATTTATTTCAAGCCTTTCAGTGTTGTGTGTTCAGAGGTAGGAGACGTTTCCATCGACTACGAAGGCGTTTGTGGTGACTTCGTCAAACTCAAGATGACATGCCAGCTTAGCCTCTTGGAGGTGCTCATAGGTTAGGGTGTGCGTGCATGTGTTTAGAGGGGTGAGTGTCCGTGTGTATGTACGAGCGTCTGCGGATGTACTGTGTAAAAAAAAGCTATCGCGTGCCGGCTCAGTCTCTTGGAGGTGCTCATAGGTTAGAATGTGCGTGCATGCATTTAGAGGGATGAGTGTCCGTGTGTATGTACGAGCATCTGTGGATTACATAGAAACCGGATGATTTTTATAAAACATCGGACGAAATTCATTACATTCAAACAATTTTCCTTTAGAAAAAAGGGGGCCAGGTCTAAACCTAGACTACAGCGGTGTCCATCATCCATGCCCCTGTTGTTTCCTTTCGGCGATCACCGGCCTCATCTCACCGTATCCATGAGCGACGGTGATAACACCCGTGAAGTGAAGGTGCGGTCGCCGGCGAGGAAGAGCAGAACATGAGAGACGGACTGGCCCACATGGGACACAGGGCCCTGCGGGCTCCCATGCCCTACTCACCTCATCGGAGTCCACAACATGTTCCTCTCCGTTGGACATGAGGTCCACGATGGAAGTGGAGGGGCCGACACACTCATCGTCCCACCAACGTGATCGAAAAAGTGTTTGGCAGCATGTAGGACGCGCAGCTTGCAGAGTTCTCATGCGTGATCGCCTGCACAGCCAGTGCCGCCTCCGCATATGGCTGCGCTGGCTTTGCAATATGAGCGGCGGCTTGAGCTCGAGGGGCCTTGTAGAGCGCTTGCTACTCGGCGACGAAGTTGGGGTTCGCCGCGGCCATGGCCACCACGGCCTCCTCCGCCAGCCGGTGCTGCTCGAGGATGAAGATGTTGCACAACTGCTCCTCATGTGCCTACCGGAACGCCTACATAGGCGATGGCGTGGTCTCCTCCTTCGCCATGACGGCATTGAAGCACGTCTGCGCCTGCTCCATGGTCAAGACGACATGGAACGGTGCGGGCGCTGGCTTGGAGTCGTTGTCAGAGCCAGACTCCATTGTTGGGTCGTCGTCGTCGGAGACCTCAGGAGAGCTGGCCAGCATGCGGGCCTCTATCCGCCTGGCACGGCCGCTCTGCAAGGTAGCCGCAAGGGCGGCCACCTCGTGCTGCATCTCCATCGACGGGCTCTCTCACGGAGCGTTCCCGTTAGCGGTCATAGCGGATGTGGTGCACGGGAGCAAAATGTGGAGAGGATGGGTTGTGGTGTGCTCCTCGTCGGGTGTGGCAGCCTTTAAATAGTGGATGCCGGTGAAGCCATGCGTCTGGGTGTGTCAATGTGAGGGCGCCGAAACGGGTTTCTCGGCCGACGAGCATGTTCAGTAGCGGCAGACGGAGGGACGAGCATTGAACGGGTGTGATAGATATCCGTCTCGCCCCGTCCAGTAATGTCTCTCCGGCATTGAACATGCGAGGACATTAGGGACGCACGGCAAGGGCGGCGCCTTTAGCCGGCGAGCCACTTCAATGCTCGCGTTAGTGAGAGGTCAAATCCACTCTCGTCCGGCGTCAATGTGGAACAGCTGCTCTAGAGCGGCATGAATCCAGGCAGTTGTCTTTGGGCGGAGTGCGCGCGGGCGAGGCAGGGGTTTTGGGGTGGGTCATGGTCGTTGGAAGCGGCGGTGGTAACGGTCGAGACGTCCGTAAGGCCCCCAGTTTTTCTCGGGTTTATGGAAAAAAGTGTGTCCAAACCGACCGAGACTGTTTTAGATGGCAAAACACATTCGGATCATGCGGTCCGAATGATTCCGGGCGGTTTGAGAGTCGGCGTTGAAAATGCCCTAAACTTTTACTTCACTAACCTCTTTGTTGTGTTGATATTTTGCTTAGACCCAAGACAGTATAACGAACGTTCTACGGTAAATTGTGCTGTTATTTTTTCTTTTCTTTTTTGCAGGGGAGGAGAGGAGGGACCCGTGCAAATAAATAAAATAAAGTAATAACAGCACAATTTACCATAGAACGTGCTGTTATTTTTTCACGTGCAGAAACAACACAACCGACTGCTACACCTACTCGCTGTCGTTCCGGCCATTTTCTCCACGCGCGTAGGATGTGCTGCTACCTGCTACTGCTACATGGGTGGACGGCCCGCTGAGGCCGAGCTACGTTTGCTACCCGTGGTCTATGAACCCTATCCACAGGTGCTACCAGCCTAGTCTCTCTGCACGCCATCTCCTTTCCTTCAGTCACAGTTCCAAGGTCTGAACAAAACCAAATGTGGCGAGTCAGTGGGAGGCGTGCTGACCTGAGTCAACAAGGACCTGGCCAGAACCGGCGGTCCCGGTCAGGGTTCGACGACAGCGAAGTGACAGCTGCAAGTTTTACTGCATCCCGTTGCAGCGCTACGAACATCTCCAGAAGCGAAATATACACGTCTTGTTCCTGCCAACCTTTTCTCGCTTAAGGAGTACTCCCTCTCTAAAGAAACAGAGTTTATACATAAACTTACATTCGACATACAGATTCATACGTAAACTTGAAAAATGACACAAATTGATCCTACAACTTGCGATTCAGGTACATTTCAGTACACAAATCTCCGTTAAACACGGCATGCCAGCTGGCCTATGCTCCTACCTATGTGTGGGTCCCACATGTCAGTTGCAAGGTAAGAAACTAAGGCCAACTTCACCGCACGATCTTAAACGGACGTCCGTTTTGGCCGGATTCTGTCCGTTTGGATAGGGTAAAGGGGTCATGTCCGGGCCGTTTCTGAGATACGGTGGCCGTGCGCCCAACGCACGAACGCATCCCGACCGTATCCTGTCCGCATACTTTTTTCTTTGCAAGCCCTTAATTTTTTTTCATCATTCATTTTTGATACATGAGAATACATCACCAAATTTTGACTAGAAAAGTAAGACCAAAGAAAACAAGAATCACAAAAATACATTTTAGAAGATATCCAACTTTCATAACTGCTCCTGTAAGTTGGATTAGTGTCTTCTCGATGCATTCATTGTCGATCTACGGAGGAGGCTTGATCTTGCGTGCTTCTTTTTTCTTCGAGTCTAAAGAAGTAGAGGTTGCTTCCTCGCATCTAGTCTCTTGTCTAGCCTCTTATCTAGCAAAAGTGCACGTGTCTCATCTACAGCCTCTATGCTAACTAAAAGTGCACGAACATCTATTAAATTGCGCTCTATCAATATATCAATGTACTCTTCTTCCCAATACCAAAACTTGCATCCATGCTACACAATAAAATTTAAAGTTAGTACAACTAGTCAAATCTAGAGCAGAAACCAAAGCTAAAAAGAGCACATACCCCGTCGTTTAAGCAATTGATGAACACCCATCCGGGATGTTTCGGCGTTGTAGACACGCGGCGCACGACCTTCTTTGGGCAGTGGTCACACTTAATGAGTGGCAACAGTGCGCCGACGAGCTTTTGGGCTAGCACCGAGCCCGGCCAACCGCCATTCATATATCTGTCGGCGGACCACCGGCGGTGTAGATCTGGGCGGCTAGAGAAGGAGCCACTGCCTGCATGTGGCCTTGCGGCTCGGTCAGTCCATGGCGCGGTGCGGTCTCCCACAGCCGAGCGAGCTCAAGACCGATCGGATCCGTCCCAAATCCGGCCGACGGGTGCGCAAATCAGGTGGCCGTGGTTGGGTAGCTCGGGGGCGCCGAGGGAAAGTGACTGGGCGAGCGCGTGTCCAAGCTGCACAGCTGCAATGGCAGCGGCGGCGGCGGCGAGGGGAAGAGTGGGGAAAAGTGGAGAAGAGTGGAGGGGGTGCGGCCGGAAGGAGGGAGGGGGCGGATAGAAAAAGGCGTCTCTATGCCACCGACGGGCGGGTCAGGGGAGGACACGCACAGACGGTCCCCGCATCCGCGTGCTGTCCGTTTCACCCAAAAAACGGCGCAAACTTGGGACGGGGATGGGTCGAAAGCGGATAGAAAACGAACAAAAATCTATTTGCGCCCGCGCTCTGGATCGTCTGGTTCGTTCGTTTTACCCCGAACGGACACGCGTGGACAGGATGAGGTCACGCGGTAGAGTTGACCTGACAAAAGGTGAGGAGTCGCACGAACCATTTGCTGGCCACTACATCACCTGGTAGCTTGTGTTAATTATAGAGCTCGATTCTATTTATACATTTGAGAATAATAATTGATTTGACGTCAAAATACGCGTTGCACATAGGTTTGAACAAGGTTTTTTTCGTTATTTTTTGCTCTATTAAAAAACATAGTGTTTAGCATAATAATTGATTAGAAGCCAAAATACATGCCGCAGAGGGGGTTTGAAATAAGGTTTTTTTTTTCTTGATTTTGGTTTTTTTGTGAAGGGACCCAAAAAGTGTTATCCAATGCTAAAAGAATCCAATTTTCGCATAAGAGCATTCACGGCTCACGGAAATATCAGATAGCCAGCCGACCGGGAAAAACAGTGATGAGAGACCCACTCACACAATAAACCCTGTGCAACGCACATTTTAGATTCAAATCAATTTTCCTGATAAAAAATATAAATAACTATATATCTCTAACATTAACAAGAAGTAGCAGGTTGCAATGGCTAGTGTCTAATGCATGCAACACAACGTCTTGAGTTTGAATCCTAAAAATATTATCACTTAAATTTTTGAATCGAGTGAAAAGATACCAACATTGAGAAGAAAACAAAACTTGTTCAAACGCCAGCACATAAACATAAACATATAAATAATATCTATCTCTAGCATAAACATATAAGAACAAGTGGCGTAGTGGCTAGCACATGTACGTGCAGCTCACGTGTTGTGTTTAATGGAGAGTTAACGAAAATGTACAGAAACATGCTCGGAATGCAAGTTATAGGGCTGATTTGTGTCATTTTTTAAGTTTATGTATGAATTTGTACATCAAATGCAAGTTTGTGTATCAAAAGTGTAATTAACTTAAAGAAATATAAGAGAGTGATTCAAACGCTCTTATTTCTTTACATAGGGAGGACTATATTTTTTAACATCTTCTCACGGGGGAGAAATCCCTACCTAAATATTGATCTCTATTTCAAAGAAAAAGAGCTGGTTTATGAGGGCGCCGGATTGAAAATAATAATCCGGTTTCCGAGGAACATAAAAAAAAATCTCGATCCAGTTTATAAGAAAAACTGGTTAAAAAACTATAGAGCCCGAGGGACAAGGAACAGGAGAATACAAAACACCCATGGATAGGCCTGTAGATTGCCCATACTTGTTGTGGCTTACATAATTGCTCGACGTCACCGGGCGGCGGGCAGGCTTCGGATGTCATGTTGTCCTCGCCCTTCGTGTGTTGCATCGTGTCCTGGAGAGGCGCTTGCCGAAGGTTTCTGATGAGTCGGCTGCTCGTTTATCGTGTCCAATCTTCCCCGTAGACATAACAGAAGGCACCACAACTCATACACCTGCAAGCCAAGCATGTAAAGGCTATACTTGCCACTTGATGGAATGCAAAGATACAAAACATCATCAGCACAATAGCAATAACCGCGTAAAAAATCAGGTTGCTCCCCAATAAACGTCTTTATTTAATGTCTTTTTGCCCGACACAAATTTCTTGATATCCTTCACGCTTTTTCAGTGTTACTTCGCTCGGGCGGCGCCCAAGCTTGTGCTTAGCAAGCGTTCCCGGCAGGCAGCCCGTATGTCATGTTGCCCTGGCCGATCGCGGGCTGCACTATCTCCTGGAAAGGCGGTAGCCCGAGGTCTCACACCAGCCAGTTGCTCGTTTAACGTGGCTGGTCTTCTACGTGGCTGCATAGATGTTCAACACTACCAGGCATACCAACCGGATTCCACATCGTGCACCCAGCGTCGTGGGTCCTGTGGGTGCACTTGCTTTCTCGCCATGGTGTGTTCGCAATTTGATTGCAACCCCGTGATGCGACTCCTATATTACGCGGGCCCGATGGACGATGCGCACCGGGCACGCAATTCCCAAGTCACCGCGTACCATGCAATGGCGATATCCATGGCTCCCCACACCTCGCTTGCACCAACTGGACAACCCCAACTACATGCCTTTCTCACATTTACCGGCCAGAGCCTAATGAATGTTTGATAATCCCCAAGTGCAAAGAATCACTGTAGCACTTTTTAAAAATAGAAGTGGCAAGTATGAAGTGTCGAACCCATAAAGAGTTAAAGATAAGACTAATATTCTCTCAGGTCCTATCTGCCACTAATACAACCCTACGTATAATATGGGTTTGTTCTTATCTAGAAACGAAAAAAACTATGAAATGGGTGTAAAGGGATACCTTTGAAGAACATAAACATAAAATTTGGTGCTGCCTAAATTACAATATAACACAAAGCGAGTGTGGAATAATGATGATAGGGTGTGCAGAATTGTCCCTAGGCAACTCGCTAAGATACTAGACCGATGGCAAGTTTTCATGTGGGAGAGGCCTTTGCTAGCATGTCACCCATTACTTGGAATTGTATGCATTTATGATTATAACTATTAGCAAGCATCTGCAACTACTAACATTGTTCATTAAGGTAAAACCCAACCATAGCATTAGGATAAATTGGCCCCCCCTTCAGTCCCGTATGTATCAATTTCTATGGTAGGAAGAAGTTTGATGGGCACCAAAGGAAAAGCAATTTAAACTAATCATAGCAATTCACCAATTAACCCGTAGGACAACAAAAATCTACTCAAAGACAATAGCGATGACACAATCATTGGATAATAATTAATAGCACCAAAACACCATGTTCAAGTAGCGTATTATAGCGGGTTGCGGGAGAGTGGACCGCTGAAAAGAGGTGAGGGAGGTGATGAAGACGGCGACGTTGATAAAGACAATCACCGCGGCGATGGTTCCCCCGGCGGTTCTCTAACACCACCGAGAGATAGGGGGGAAAGTGGCTCCCCTCCGGCTTGCTCCTCCATGCCCCCCCCTATATGGGAAGAGGTTCTCCCCTCTGTTCCTAGGCTTCCATGGCACACGGAGGGACGAGAGCCTCTCCGAGATTGAATCTCTTCTCTCTCTGTTTTTTCGTAGATTTTCTGTCCTTTCACCAGTTCTTTTATAGCTAGAGATCCATGACTCTGATCGGGCTGAAATTTTTAGGGGGGGGGGGGTCTCTGGAAATTAGCCTTCTTATGGCGAAAGAAGGTGTGACGCCCTCGATTTGACCGTACACTAATCATACACGCAAATGTGTACGATCAAGATCAAGGACTCACGGGAAGATATCACAACACAACTCTAGACACAAATTAAAATAATACAAGCTTTATATTACAAGCCAGGGGCCTCAAGGGCTCGAATACATAAGCTCGAATACACAAGAGTCAGCGGAACCAATAATATTTGAGTACAAACATAAGGTTAAACAAGATTGCCTTAAGAAGGCTAGTAAAAAGGTAGCAACGATCGAAAAGGCAATGCCTCCTGCCTGGGACCTCCTAACTACTCCTCAAAGTCGAACTCCACGTAGAATCATCCTCGGGATCCTCTGGCTCTTGGACTCCAGCATATGATCGCAATAACCGAGAAAAGGGGAAAAAGAAGTAGCAAATCAACCGTGAGTACTCATCCAAAGTACTCGCAAGCAAGGTCTACACTACATATGCATTGATATCAATGAAATGGATAGTATCTGTGGACTGAACTGCAGAATGCCAGAATAAGAGGGGGATAGCTAGTCCTATCGAAGACTACGCTTCTCGCAGCCTCCATCTTGAAGCAGTAGAATAGAGTAGCTGGTAAGTTAACCAAGTATCATCGCATAGCATAATTCTACTTGTCATAAGGTTAAGGTACCCGGCGATCCTCTCCTCGTCGCCCTGTTAGAGAGCGATCACCGGGTTGTATCTGTCACTTGAAAGGGTGTATTTTATTAAGTATCCGGTTCTAGTTGTCATAAGGTTAAGGTACAACTCTGGGTCGTCCTTTTACCAAGGGACATGGCCATTCGAATAGATAAACTTCCCTGCAGGGGTACACCACATTTCCCAACACGCTCGATCCCCTTTGGCCGGACACACTTTCCTGGGTCATGCCCGGCCTCAGAAGATCAACACGTCGTAGCCCTACCTAGACACAACAGAAAGGTCAGCACGTCGGTCTAAATCCTAAGGCGCAGGGGTCTGGGCCCATCACCCATTGCACACTTGCACGTTGCGAATGCGGTCGGTAAGCAGACCTAGCCTCCCTAATACAAGAGCAGGCATTCCAGGCCAATCCGGTGCGCGCCGCTCAGTCGCTGACGTCAAGAAGGCTTCGGCTGATACCACGATGTCGAGTGCCCATAACTGTTCCCGCGTAGTTGGTTAGTGCGCATAGGCCAGTGGCCAGACTCAGATCAAATACCAAGATCTTGTTAAGCGTGTTAATTGATGTAACCATGGATGCCGACCAGGGCCAGGCCCACCTCTCACCTAGGTGGTCTCAACCTGCCCTGTCGCTCCGCCACAAAGATCCACACAGAGGGCCGTCGGGAAAGTATGTCCTTTCAGCCCCCATTACGTGAATCAACCGCGGGTACTCAACGAGCCGACCCGACTTTAGTCATCACATGTATCATGTATTATATATATAAGTATATACCCGTGACCACCTCCCGAGAAATCACGACCCGATAGTATAGCATGGCAGACGGACAAGAATGTAGGGCCACTGATGGAATACTAGCATCATATACTAAGCATTTAGGATTGCAGGTAAAGGTAACAACAGTAGTAGCAAAGACATGTTATGCATCAGAATAGGATTAACGGAAAGCAGTAACATGCTACACTACTCTAATGCAAGCAGCAGAGAGAAGGAATAGGAAATATTGGGTTGATCAAAGGGGGGGCTTGCCTTGTTGTTCTCGCAAGGAGGGGTCGTCGATAACGTAGTCGACCGGGGCTCCAGCAGCGGCGCCAGCCTCGTAGTCTACCGGAGAGAAGAGGGGGAAGAAACAATGAATACAATGCAAACAGATGCATATCGATGCATGACATGACAATTAACGGTGCCAGATGTGCCCTAACACAGTAGGAGGTGATACCGGCGAAGGGGGGAAACATCCGGGAAAGTATCCCGGTGTTTTGTGTTTTTGGACAGATGAACCGGAGAGAGAAAGTTGCATGTTTGCTATGCTAGGAACGTGTGGCGGACAATCGGGCTACGCATTCGGATTCGTCGCGTCGATCTGAGCAATTTTCATGTAGAAAACATTTTCATCCGAGTTACGGATTAATTTATATGATTTTCTAAAGTTTTAAAATTTTTCTAAAATTCCTGGATTTATTATTAATTTGAAATTAAAAACAGAATTTGCTAAGCGTACAAGAAAGTAAACCCACCGAGAGGCTGACTGGTGGGTCCAGAGGGCCCAGTTGACCAAGTCAATAGCCCAGTCAACAGTCAACTAGTTTGACTGTTGACTAGTCAAATATGGCAGGTGGGGCCCAGTTGTCATACTCTATAGTTTTCTAACAGTGTTTAGTTAATTCCTAATTTAGGGGTTATTAGAGGGTGGCCCACGTGTCAGAGGCTCATTAAGTTAAATAGGGGGATTAGTGGCCTAATTAGTGGGTTAAAGCCCTGAGCCCACTGGCCAAGGCAAAAACCAGCGGTGGCCTCGGTTGGGCACGCCCGCACCAGGGAGGCCACGGCCAGGGCTGCGCGGTGGCGCATGGAGCGGCCGGCGAGGAGGGGCGGTTGGGGCGCGGCTGCGGTGGTGGCCGGAGCGAGCAGCAGCAGGGGAGCGGGGGTGCGGCGTCACGGGGGGTGGGCGGCGGAGGCGGCCGGCAGCAGCGGGCAGAAGGGCGAGCGGGGCGGATGGGTGAGGCGCGGCGGCTGCAGTGGGATGGTGAGCTCGGGTCGTCCGGCGCGAGCGCAGGAGCAGAGCACCGGCACATGAGGGAGGCAACAACCGCGGGAGAGTGGGGGGCGGCGGCAGAGGGCGAAGGAACGCCAGGAGCGGGGGGCCTAGGATGGCAGCAGCAAGGCAACTGAGGCGGGGCGAGCACGGCGCATCAGCAACAAGAAGGAGGAGAGGGCGCGGTCGGGCAGAGGTGGCTGTGCGGGCCACGGCGAGCGCACGCCGGCAGGCGCAGGGGGGCGCGGGTCGCGGCGTGCTCGCAGCCAGGGCAGCGCGGGGCACGGTCAGGGGAAGGCGGCCGCGGACATGCGTGGTCGGAGTGGTTCGCGGCGGTGCTACACGAACCCGCGAATAGAGTACGCGCGTGAGCAGATGAAGAGGGAGAGGAGGTGCGCAAGCTCACAGTGAACGCGTCGACAAGCTCGGGGTGGCAAGAGGTGGTCAGAGGCGAACGGATCGAACGGCGACGTGGGCGTCCATGGCCGAAGGGGATGGGTCTATGGCGGCGGCTCCAGGGCGCTCCAGCTCGAGTAGGTTCACGTAGAGAACGAATGCGAAGAGGCCCGTCTCCTAGACATCTTCTGGCGCCATGGGGAGGCTGAGCTCGGGGGGTGGGGGGGGGGGGGGGGGGGGGGGATGCGAGGGGAAAGGGATGGCCTAGGGTTCGGTCGAGGGTTCCTGGGGCCTTCTTATCCACGCGTCGAGCATCGACCGGTGGAGAGGCATTCGAGGGCAGCCATGACGACACGCAGGGAGAGAGGTAGGAGGCGTCTCCTGTTGGGCTTGGGCCAACCACTGTACACTTACGGCCCAGACCAACCGGTAAGTTATACTCCTTTTCTTACTTTTTTGTTTTTCTAAATTGTCTTTACTGTTTTGTATTTCTTTTGACATCAAATGATTTTTTTTGTTACATATGAGATCTCACATATAAATCAAAGGCAATAAATCTGGAGTGGGTCACAAGTTTTGGGACATTAAAAAAATATAATTAGGTTTATATTTAATTGGTTATTTTAACTTCTATTGGACCTCTTATTAATTTTCTAGGAGTTTATTTGTGATACAAATGAAGTTGGTTTCAACATGAAAAATAGTTGGTGAATATTTGCATCCCGACGTACATTTTTATTCTACTGTTTGATGAAATAAAATTTTGTCATGCAATTTAAATTTGAATTTGGACAGGATCTGAATCGAAGTGAGATTAACAATAGTAACTGCTATGATGTGGCATCATTAGCGGGGGATAACTGCAGCTTAATTATCCAGGCGTCACAATTCTCCTCCACTACAAGAAATCTCGTCCCGAGATTTAAGAGGGGAGCAAGGGGGAAGAATAGGTTACGAAATTCTAACAATTCTTATTGGTCTTGGTTGCTCTTCTCGAAGAGGTCGATCCATTACATTGATGTCTTCATTTCCCTGCTCCAGGTCATCATCATGAAACTGTCATCCTATATTCGGAAACTCCATCGTACTTATGAATGAATGGGGGGGGGGGTATTCCGGGGGAACGGACCTCTGCACGGTTAACTAACTGGTAGATAACATTGGGGAAGGTGGCGGAAAGTAACTCTCGGATTGAAACTTAAGAATATATCGAGAGCAAAGTAAGGAGGTACCATGAGAAATTTCAAGCGGGCAGGCAATCGTTCGAAGCCCGAAACAGGGCATGAAAGGGGCTCAAAGCAACGGGAATAAGTATTATGTCTGATACCAGAATTGATGATCTCTCGGAGGGTGGCTCGTGAATTACATACGAGGTCACGCGCGAGGAATAACTTTCGAAACCGGGGGTGTACATGAGAGTCAGGTTTCGATCATGTGGAACTGTGGGTTATAGGCCCACCATGTGGGTTAAAAGTAGAAAGGGCGGTGATATATTGCACAGTCATGATAACAAGGCATGTCAGAGGATAGCCTATCAATTATGTCGGCAACATCGGTACCAAGGGCAAGGGACGAAGAGAACCATCTTCCTGCTCGTTGAACGAGGCGGACCAATAGGTAAAGTTCTCATCCATCGGTGGTTACCGGGATGTTATCAACAATATTAACAGGGTCTTACTGACAGAGTGGTACAACCAGGTGCTTACCTAAGCAGGGAATTCTCACTGCTCAGTTAAGTCAGATTACAAGAAAGGTTAAACAAAATAGTGGAAAGGAAATTCGATTATTAGATCAAACGGAACAATGTAAAGGAAAATGAGTTTAAACACATATTTTAGGAGTATATCCTTCCCAAGGACAAGCACAACATGATATCCATGACAGGGTATAATTGTAGAAAACCCTTTAGGAAAGGGAGAGAAATTTCATGACATTACAGATACGTCTCCAACGTATCTATAATTTTTGATTGTTCCATGCTATTATATTATTTGTTTTGGATGTTTAATGGGCTTTATTATACACTTTTATATTATTTTTGGGACTAACCTACTAACCAAAGGCCCAGTGCAAATTGCTGTTTTTTTGCCTATTTCAGTGTTTTGCGGAAAAGGAATATCAAATGGAATCCAAACGGAATGAAACCTTCGGGAGAGTGATTTTTGAAACAAACGCAATCCAGGAGACTTGGAGTGGATGTCAAGGAAGCGTCGAGGAGGCCATGAGGCAGGGAGGCGCGCCCAGGGGGGCATGCCTGCCCCCCACCCTCGCGGGCCCCTCGTGGCTCCCCTGACCGACTTCTTTCGCCTATATATACTCATATACCCCGAAAACACCCGAGAGCACCACAAAACCCTATTTCCACCGCTGCAACCTTATGTACCCAAGAGATCCCATCTTGGTGCCTTTTTCGGAGCTCCGCCGGAGGGGGAATCGATCACGCAGGGCTTCTACATCAATACCATAGCCTCTCCGATGATGTATGAGTAGTTTACCACAGACCTTCGGGTCCATAGTTATGAGCTAGATGGCTTCTTATCTCTCTTTGGATCTCAATACAAATTTCTCCTCGATCTTCTTGGAGATCTATTCGATGTAATTTTTTTGCGATGTGTTTGTCGGGATCTGATGAATTGTGGGTTTGATCAAGATTATCTATGAACAATATTTGGTTCTTCTCTGAATTCTTTTATGTATGATTTGTTATCTTTGCAAGTCTCTTCGAATTATCAGTTTGGTTTGGCCTACTAGATTGATCTTTATTGCAATGGGAGAAGTGCTTAGCTTTGGGTTCAATCTTGCGGTGTCCTTTCCCAGTGACAGCAGGGGCAGCAAGGCACGTATTGTATTGTTGCCATCGAGGATAAAAAGATGGGGTTTATATCATATTGCTTGAGTTTATCCCTCTACATCATGTCATCTTGCCTAATGTGTTACTCTATTCTTATGAACTTAATACTCTAGATGCATGCTGGATAGCGGTCGATGTGTGGAGTAATAGTAGTAGATGCAGAATCGTTTCGGTCTACGTGTCGCGGACGTGATGCCTATATATACATGATCATGCTTAGATATTCTCATAATTATGCACTTTTCTATCAATTGCTTGAGAGTAATTTGTTTACCCACCGTAATACTTATGCTATTTTGAGAGAAGCCACCAATGAAATCTATGGCCCCCGGGTCTATATTCCATCATATAAGTTTCCAATCTATTTTAATTTGCAATCTTTACTTTCAATCTATATCATAAAAATACCAAAGATATTTATCTTATTATCTCTATCAGATCTCACTTTTGCAAGTGGCCGTGAAGGGATTGACAACCCCTTTATCGCATTGGTTGCAAGGTTCTTATTTGTTTGTGTAGGTGCGAGGCGACTTGCGTGTAGTCTCCTACTGGATTGATACCTTGGTTCTCAAAAACTGAGGGCAATAATTACGCTACTTTGCTGCATCGCCCTTTCCTCTTCAAGGGAAAACCAATGCAGTGCTCAAGAGGTAGCAAGAAGGATTTCTGGCACCGTTGCCGGGGAGATCTACGCCAAGTCAAGTCAAGACATACCAAGTACCCATCACAAACTCTTATCCCTCGCATTACATTATTTGCCATTTGCCTCTCGTTTCCCTCTCCCCCTCTTCACCCTTGCCGTTTTATTCGCCCTCTTTTACATTCACCCTCCTTTTCCGTTCGCCTCTTTTTCGCTCGCTTCTTGTGTGCTTGTGTGTTGCATTGTTTGTCACAATGGCTCAGGACAATACTAAATTGTGTGATTTTTCCAATGCCAACAATAATGATTTTATTAGCACTCCAATTGCTCCCCTTACCAATGCTGAATCTTGTGAAATTAATAATGCCTTGCTGAATCTTGTCATGAAAGATCAATTTGCTGGCCTTACTAGTGAAGATGCCGCTACCCATCTAAACAACTTTGTTCATTTGTGTGACATGCAAAAGAAAAAGGACGTGGATAATGATATTGTTAAATTGAAGCTATTTCCGTTTTCGCTTAGAGATCGTTCTAAAACTTGGTTTTCTTCTTTGCTTAAAAATAGTATTGATTCTTGGAATAAGTGCAAAGATGCTTTTATCTCTAAGTATTTTCCTCCTGCTAAGATCATCTCTCTTAGAAACGATATTATGAATTTTAAGCAACTAGATCATGAGCATGTTGCATGATCTTGGGAGAGGATGAAATTAATGATTCGTAATTGCCCTACTCATGGTTTGAATTTATGGATGATCATACAATTTTTTATGCCGGATTGAATTTTGCTTCTAGAAATCTTTTAGATTCGGCCGCAGGAGGCACTTTTATGGAAATCACTTTAGGAGAAGCTACCAAACTCCTAGATAATATTATGGTTAATTATTCTCAATGGCACACCGAAAGATCTACTAGTAAAAAAGTTTATGTGATAGAAGAAATTAATGTTTTGAGTGGAAAGATGGATGAACTTATGAAGTTGTTTGCTGATAAGAGTGCTCCTGTTGATCCTAATGATATGCCTTTGTCTACTTTGATTGAGCATTATAATGAATCTATGGATGTGAATTTTGTTGGTAGGAACAATTTTGGTAACAGCGCGTATAGAGGAAACTTTAATCCTAGGCCGTATCCTAGTAATTCCTCTAATAATTATGGTAATTCCTAAAAAAATTATTATGGAAATAAGATGCCCTCTAATTTTGAATCTAGTATTAAAGAATTTATTAGTTCGCAAAAGAGTTTCAATGCTTTGATTGAAGAAAAATTGTCTAAGATTGATGAGTTGTCTAGGAACGTGGATAGAATTTCTCTTGATTTTGATTCTTTGAAACTTAGATCTATTCCACCTAAGCATGATATCAATAAGTCTCTAAAATCCATGAGAATTTTCATTGATGAGTGCAAATAAAGAACCGCTAGGATGCGTGAAAAAAAGATTGCTTTATGAAAGCGTGTTCTTCTAGTTTTCATGATAATAATGATGAAGATTTAAAAGTGATTGATGTGTCTCCTTGAGGGAGTCCTGGATTAGGGGGTCTCCGGACAGCTGGACTATATCCTTTGGCTGGACTGTTGGACTATGAGTTACAAGATTGAAGACTTCGTTCCGTGTCCGGATGGGACTTTCCTTGGCGTGGAAGGCAAGCTTGGCAATATGGATATGTAGATATCCTCCCTTGTAACCAACTCTGTGTAACCCTAGACCCCTCCGGTGTCTATATAAACCGGAGGGTTTAGTCCATAGGACAACAACAATCATACCATAGGCTAGCTTCTAGGGTTTAGCCTCTACGATCTCGTGGTAGATCAACTCTTGTAATACTCATATCATCAAGAACAATCAAGCAGGACATAGGGTATTACCTCCATCAAGAGGGCCCGAACCTGGGTAAACATCGTGTCCCCTGCCTCCTGTTACCATCCGCCTTAGATGCACAGTTCGGGACCCCCTACCCGAGATTCGCCGGTTTTCACACCGACATTGGTGCTTTCATTGAGAGTTCCACTGTGTCATCACCATAAGGCTCGATGGCTCCTTCGATCACCGGTAACGATGCGGTCCAGGGCGAGGTTTTCCTCCTCGGACAGATCTTCGTATTCGGCGGCTTCGCACTGTGGGCCAATTCGCTTGGCCATCTGGAGCAGATCGAGAGCTACGCCCCAGGCCATCAGGTCAGGTTCGGAAACTTAAACTTCACTGCCGATACCCGCGGAGACTTGATCTTCGACGGATTCGAGCCTGTGTCAGGTGTGCCGCACAATCACGACGAGCATGACGTAACTCTGCCGTCGGACAATGTTTGGGAGATCGCATCTGCAATTACTCCAGCCTTCAATCCGGAGCAAATCGCGCCATCCGAGGACAGAGGGATAGACCCCTCCACGGAGGTCGCACTCTCATTGGTGATGGAGCCGAATACTGACTTCACCCCTTACGAGAGTCGTCTTGCCGAACCGCTGGATTCATCTCCGGCCACGGACTTCGAGCCGCCTGCATCCGTGCCTATCGAATCCGATTGGGCGCCGATCATGGAGTTCACCTCCACGGATATCTTTCAGCACTCACCTTTCGGCAATGTGCTAAATTCATTAAGGTCTCTGTCCTTGTCAGGAGAACCTTGGCCGAAGTATGTCCGGCTAGAATGGGATGCGGACGACGAAGAAATTCACAGCCCACCCACCACTCACTTAGTAGCCACTGTCGATGATTCAACCGACATGCTCGACTTCAACTCCGAAGACATCGACAGTATGGACGACGATGCAGGAGACGAACAGGAACCACCGCCCACAGGGCGCTGGACCGCCACCCCATCACATGACATATACATGGTGGATACACCCAAAGAAAACGACGACGAGGAACGGAAGGAGACAGTGGAGGATGACCCCTCCAAGAAGCAAACAAAGCGTCGGCGTAGGCGCCGCTCTAAATCCTGCCTCGGCAAAAACAACGATAACAACGCAAGAGAAAATAACACTCCAGTCGACTCCAGAGGAAACGACGACCACATTGCTCCGGTGGCATAGCACGACGAAGCTGCAAACGGCGAACATAGTACGGATCCAACGTCCGAACACGGCGATGCCGAGGATAAACCTCATCAAACCCCCTCTGGGGAGGAAAATAGTCCGGACAAAGATGCACACATCATCCCGGAAACACACTTGGAGCAAGAGAACCTCCGCAGAAGGCTTATTGCCACAGCAAGGAGTCTGAAGAAGCAGAAGCAAAGGCTTAAGGCCGAACAAAATACGCTCAACAGCAGGTGGAACAAAGTGCTCGACAACAAAGAAAAATATGGTGGAGGTTACCACACAAAGAGCTATCCAAAGCGTAAGCTATTACCCGAATTCGACGATGAGGCCTTAGAGCCCATACAGCCGAAAAATAAAATGGCCAACCGGCCGGATCAACCACCTTGTGACCGCGATAGAGCGGCTAACAAAGTCGCACATAAGTCAACACACGATCTACGTGAGGACTTGCGCCAAAAGTCCAACATGACCAGATCCATCTATGGATCTAGGTAGCGTGCTCTGGCACAAAATCAAAACCGAATACTGCAACCATCCGAACGCCATGATACATCCAAATACAGGGGTGCCGCACACCCCCTATGTTTCACCGATGAGGTGCTGGACCACGAATTCCCAGAAGGATTCAAACCAGTGAACATAGAGGCGTACGACAGGACCACAGACCCTAGGGTCTGGATTGAGGACTTTAGCCTCCATATCCATATGGCTCGCGGAGATGATCTCCATTCCATCAAATACTTGCCCCTCAAGCTTAAAGGACCAGCTCGACACTGGCTGAAAAGCCTCCCCGAAAACTCAACTGGAAGTTGGGAGGAGCTCGAGGACGCTTTTCGAGCTAATTTTCAAGGGACCTATGTCCGACCTCCGGATGCAGACGATTTAAGTCATATAATTCAACAGCCCGGAGAGTCAGCCCGAAAGCTTTGGAACAGGTTTCTCACTAAGAAGAACCAAATCGTCGACTGTCCGGATGCCGAAGCCTTAGCAACTTTCAAACACAGCGTCCGAGATGAATGGCTTAGCAGACACCTTGGCCAAGAAAAACCGAGAACAATGGCAGCCCTGGCAAGCCTCATGACCCGCTTTTGCGCGGGCGAAGATAGCTGGTTAGCCCGCAGTAGCACCAACGACCCAAGCACGTCCGAAGTCAGGGATAGCAATGGAAAACCACGACGTAATAAAAACAAGCGTCGAAATAAAGAATATAGCCCAGATAATATGGTGGTAAACGCCGGATTCAGGGGCTCTCGACCCGGTCAGCGGAAAAAGCCTTTCAAAGGCAATTGAGATGGACCGTCTGGCCTAAACAGGATTGTTGACAAACTATGTCAGATTCATGGCACCCCCGATAAACCTGCAAATTACACCCACAGAGAATGCTGGGTCTTCAAGCAGGCCGGTAAGCTAAACACCGAACACAGGGGGGGAGACACCAAGCGAAGACGAGGACGAACCTCGCCAGCAAAGCACTAGAGGACAGAAAAAATTCCCACCAGAGGTTAAAACAGTAAACATGATCCATGTGACGAAGAGGAGAAGCAAACATGCACTCCGAAACACACGCGCCGTAGAGCCCGTCACCCCTAAGCTCAACCCCTGGTTGGCCTGCCCGATCACCTTTGATCGCAGGGATCACGCGACAAGCATCCGGCATGAAGGATTGGCTGCCTTGGTGTTAGACCCAATAATAAACGGATACCATCTCGCACGAGTCCTTATGGACGGCGGCAGTAGTCTAAATCTAATATATCAGGACACAGTCCGCAAAATGGGGATAGACCCGACAAAAATCAGCCACAGCAATACTACCTTCAAGGGAGTAATACCAGGCCAAGAGGCCCGCTGTATAGGCTCTCTATTACTAGAGGTTGTATTCGGTTCTTCCGACAACTTCCGAAGCGAAAAGTTAACTTTCTACATCGCTCCGTTCCGAAGTGGCTATCAAGCACTACTCAGAAGAGCGGCTTTTGCTCGTTTTAATGCAGTACCGCATTACGCTTCTCTCAAACTTAAGATGCCCGGTCCACGTGGCACCATCACAGTTAGTGGAAATATTGAGCGTTCTCTACGCGCGGAAGAATGTGCGGCGGCTTTAACAGCTGAGCACTAGACAGCCTCACCAACCAGAATAAATGACAGGTCGTCAAGACCACGGACACGGTTAGACGAGTCCGGCGCATCACTACATATACATGAGATTGGTTTGATGGTTAAACCCTCATAGACGGTACCAGGGGCTTCCCGCGTGTAATCAGGGCTAGTTCGGCTCAACTTGACTTATCTTGAATTTTAATGGTTTATTGATAATAACCAATTTTCTGGCACGGCAACTTTCACCTAAGTTCTTCTCTTTTACAGATGACAATCGTGCTACACCCGTCCAGGACACGGCACAATGGAGACACAGGCGTAGATGTGCAGCAGGGACCCGCTCAAAGGTTTCTTTTCAGATTAAGACCATGTGTAAACCTTTTTTACTGTCCTTGTTGTTCACATCCTCCGAATACTCAATACAACCGAGAAGGATACTGACGTTCTTGGCATGTGGCCACGTCAGGATATTGCACGTACCTGGACACTCGGGGTTTATTATTAAGGGCATTATTCAGCCCGGCATATGTTATAAAGACCGAATACCTTAGGGAGTGTTCGGCGTTGCGAGTTTGGCCTTATATGCATCAGCTCCGAATCATGTCTTTGGTCAAATGTTGGGTTTGCCCAGCTCGCATGTTTTGGTACCTTACGTTCCGCTATATCGACTAAGGTAGCACTGGGAGAACTACTGCGATTGTGCCCTGGTTCATCCGGATGAGCACCTCAGTAGAGAAACCCGAAAACTGACTGTCATGATAAAGCGCGAGACCGGTCAACCACTCGATGACTTAGCGGAATCTTCGGGATTCCTCCGCATTAACGAAGGGCCGTTTCCTGGTCATGTACGTACGTGCACCATATTCGGACGAGCGCGGAGGTACCAGGGGCTATCTAGTAGTTCCGCAGTCAAACTCCTATGGCTAAGTGAAAGTGTTAAAGCAATATAGTCCGATTACCTCGTTCGCTGCGCTACCACCTCCTTAATGGACCAAGACGTTGGATCAAGTGTGAATACGCATTTTTTGCGAACACCCCCGCATTATATGCGTGGGGGCTGAAGCCGACGACTACAAACTTTCAGGTTATATACATATATACATAAACGACCGTATATGAGGCATCATAATACTTTCAGGCAAAAGTATAAACACAACCTTCATAATTCAATAAAATATTATTTTTACAATGGGAATACATGTCACTAGAACATAATATTCTTCGAGCACCGCCCCTCTATCGAATGAGCGCCTTCAAGGACCTCTTCCAAGTAGTGCTCGGCAGCTACTCGGCCCACGGCCGAACCCTGTGTTGCAATAGCGTTGGCCTCCATATCTGCCTAGTATGTCTTGACACGGGCAAGTGCCATCCGCGCACCCTCTATGCACGCCGACCTCTTCATAGCGTCGATCTGCGGCACAACGCCAAGGAATTGTTGCACTAAACTAAAGTAACTATTCGGCCTTGGCCCTTGCGGCCACAGATGATCCACAACAGACCTCATGGCAAGTCCGGACAACCTATGGAGCTCGGCCCACTCGGCCATTCGCTCATTCAACAGCAGCGGGCGCACTGGAGCATGGAACTGTGACTAGAACAACTTTTCCACTTCACGATCTTTTTGATCCTTGAAGTACTCGGCCGCATCAGCAACACTGGCTTCCAAATCCATGTATGCATCTACAGAACTCCATAGTTTATCAAGTGGGGCATACTTCGGATCTCCGAACTTAGTCCACAACAAAAAGGGCTTCCTAGCCGCGATATCTCCAGCTTGACGCAGCTCCTCCTTCGTCGCTCTGATTTTGGAGCGGATTTCCTTGGCTGCTACCATAGCCTTCTCCAGGTCTGTCGCCTTCGCTCGGCTTTATTTTTCAAGAAGATGGTAACGGTCGGCGGCATCTTTCAGCTCAACAGCCATCTCGGCCATTCTTTCCTTGCTCTAGCAATGAGCGGCCTGTTCGTCCCTCAGCTCTTCGACCGCCTTCAGAGCGGCCGCATCGCTATTTCTGGCTTGTTCCTTGGCTCGGGCAAGTTCCGCCCGAAGGCTCTCCACGGTGGCAGCTCCATCTGCAGTCACAACATGTTAAAGATATTGACATCATGCTCCTCTTACTATGTGTTGATCATCGGAGAAATCACATACCCTGTGCCTCATCAAGCCGCTTGTTGACAAGCACGATGTCGGCATCTGCCGCATCAAGTTGCCTCTTTAGTTCGGCAAACTTCCCAGTCCGGCTAGCCACCGGACCTTCAGCTACCTTCACATGAAGGCGGTCTGAGTATTACCTGGGACTATGATCCTCTGTTTGCCGCCGTTCTCGACGGCAACCAGGGTCTCAGGGGCTACTATCTGCATAGGGCACACCTAACGTGTGTGGTACTGTCAAAAACATACACTGTTTCATGTACCTCAAAGCCTTTCAGCAGACTCATAAAATCTTCATGCAACCCGCTTTCGGCGGATGAAATCCTTTCAATCACCGTACCCATTAGCGTACGATGCCCTTTTGAGATGGTCCCTTGCTCCAGAAGATCCTTCAGTGTGTCCGACCGCACACTATATGGTTCCGGATTCTTTCTGTTGCTCTCTTTAGGAGCCGAATACAGAGGACTTCGGGTGGCCAAAGGATTACCCTCTGGCCTTGGCGGATCAAGAGAAACCCTCCGCGACGACACTTCAGGGTCGCCAGCCTCATGAGGCGGGGTGGCAGGGGGAGGTGTTTTGCTCCCCATCATCTCCGGAAGAAGATCCCCCGAAGACGAACTCTGTCGGGAAGGGCAACGATCCGAACTGCAAGATATATGCTTTGGTTATTATCTTCAGAAGTAATGTAAGATATTTTTATTAAGTACCTTTTTACTTACAGCTCGGTAGAGGGCTGATCCCCTTGCGGACACTGTACGACAAGAGTACCCTCCAAGGCCGGACCCTCTGCCGAAGATTTCTTCCCCCGTTTGGAAACCTTTGTTTCTGGGTCTTCAGAGGTGGTCCTTTTTCTTCCTTGGGGAGAGGGAATTTCAGATCCTTCTCCCTGACTATCCTCCTTCGCGGAGGAAATAATTCCCTCGGTTCGGATGAATGATGGGTGAGGCCTGCTTTCAGCCTCTTTATTCCCCCTCCATCTTCCACTATGGGCGCTTGATAAGGCGCCGACTCGAGCATCCTGGCTAGTACTAGATTGGTCGAGCCTTCGAGAAGGGGGGCCGTACACCTGATCATCTTCGCCTTTGTTATCCAGTCCTGGTAAAAGAGCGACTTTTCATAATGATGTTATGATAAATAAAAAGACAGCGTGTTCGGCCATGGGATTACTTACTTGGGTGTCGGGGCGATTACAGCTCAGACCGCATCCTCGGTGGTGTCCGGACACTCTATTTGGGGTCCGAAGAACAATTTGTACATCTCTTCGAGCGTCATGCCGAGGAAGTGCTGAATAGTCCGCGGTCCTTCCGGGTTGAATTCCCACATACGGAGGGGTCGATGTTTGCAAGGCTGGACTCGACGAACTAGCATGAATTGCATTATTGAGACCAGGTAGACATCTCTCTCGAGGATATCTCGGACATGACTCTGTAATATCGGCACATCATTTACTGGCCCCCAGTTCAGCCCCTTGTTGATCCATGACATCAGTTGTGGTGGGGGGCCTGAGCAAAAGGCAGGGGCAGCCACCCACTTGGAACTCCGGGGAGCCGTGATATAGAACCACTCCCGCTGCCACAAACTGGACACCTCTCGGAAGGAACCCTCTGGCCATGTAGCATCAGCGCTTTTGTTTATTACGGCACCTTCGCACTCTGCGTGCCGCCCCTCGATCATCTTCGGCTTCACATTGAAGCTCTTGAGCCACAGGCCGAAGTGTGGGGTAATGCGGAGGAAGGCCTCACACACGACGATAAACGATGAGATGTGAAGGAGGGAATCCGGGGTAAGATCATGGAAATCCAGCCCATAATACAACATGAGCCCCCTGACAAAGGGATCCAGAGCGAGGCCTAGCCCTCGTAGGAAGTGAGAGATGAACACAACACTCTCGTTGGGTTCGGGAGTGGGGATGACCTGCCCTTGGGCAGGCAGCCTGTGCGAGATTTCGGCGGTCAGATACCTGGCCTCTCTCAGCTTCTTGATGTCCTCCTCTATGACAGAGGAAGGCATCCACCGGCCTTGGAGGTTGGATCCGGACATGGTTGAAGGTCCGAAGCGCCTGACCTGAGCCTTGGGTGTTGGAACTAGAGGTGGGGGAAGGATTCGATCGAGCACGAGAGGGAAAAAGAACAGGCCTTGGCCTCTTTATAGAGAGGGTGAATATCAAGCGTCCTCCTCGTGGCCGTTTGGGGCTAGCCTAAAATCAAGGAGTCATACCAACAGGCACGATTGGGTTGCCCACGTCCGTATTGATGAGAATCCCGTAATAAGGGGGACACAATCTCTGCTTTGACAAGACATGTTAGGAAAACTGCCTCGCGATATGTGCAGTCCTGGTTGGGAAAAACGGTTCGAATAATGACCGGGCCATGACATGATGTCATGCTGTCAAAACGTGTCAGCAGATTAGATTTGTGGAAATATTATTCTCTCTACGGTGGTATGTGGAACTTGTTTTGCAGAGCCGGACACTATCCTTGTCTTCAAAATCTTCTATGGAATATTCGGAGGAGGAACCCGCCTTGCAATGCCGAAGACAAAACCGCGCACCGGACTCATCGTCATTGAAGCCTGGTTCAGGGGCTACTGAGGGAGTCCTGGATTAGGGGGTCTCCGGACAGCCGGACTATATCCTTTGGCCGGACTGTTGGACTATGAAGTTACAAGATTGAAGACTTCGTCCCGTGTCCGGATGGGACTTTCCTTGGCATGGAAGGCAAGCTTGGCAATACGGATATGTAGGACTCCTCCCTTGTAACCGACTTTGTGTAACCCTAGCCCCCTCCGGTGTCTATATAAACCGGAGGGTTTAGTCCGTAGGACAACAACAATCATACCATAGGCTAGCTTCTAGGGTTTAGCCTCTACGATCTCGTGGTAGATCAAATCTTGTAATACTCATATCATCAAGATCAATCAAGCAGGACGTAAGGTATTACCTCCATCAAGAGGGCCCGAACCTGGGTAAACATCGTGTCCCCTGCTTCCTGTTACCATCCTCCTTAGACGCACAGTTCAGGACCCCCTACCCGAGATCCGCCGGTTTTGACACCGACACTCCTATTAAATCTTTGTTTTGCAATATGAATCTTGATAATTATGGGACTGGAGATGAGTCAACTTTAGTTAAAAGGCTCCCCAATGATTTGGAGTTTTTAGATCTTGATGCAAAAATTGGTAAAAGTGGGATTGAAGAGGTCAAAACTTTACATAGCAATGAACCCACTATTTTGGATTTCAAGGAATTTAATTACAATAATTGTTCTTTAATATATTGTATTTCCTTGTTGCAATCCGTGTTAAATTCTCCTCATTCTTATAGTCAAAATAAAGCTTTTACCAAACATATCGTTGATGCTTTAATGCAATATTATGAAGAAAAGCTTGAATTAGAAGTTTCTATCCATATAAAACTTTATGATGAGTGGGAACCTACTATTAAAATTAAGATTAAATATCATGAATGCTATGCTTCATGTGATTTGGGTGCTAGTGTTTCCACGATTCCAAAAACTTTGTGTGATGTGTTAGGTTTCCGTGAATTTGATGATTGTTCTTTAAACTTGCATCTTGCGTATTCCACCATTAATAAACCTATGGGAAGGACTAATGATTTTCTTATTGTTGTAAATAGGAATTATGTGCCCGTAGATTTCATTGTTCTTGATATAGATTGCAATCTACATGTCCTATTATTCTTGGTAGACCTTTCCTTAGAACGATTGGTGCAATTATTGATATGAAAGAAGGAAATATTACATTACAATTTCCGTTATGGAAAGGCATGGAACACTTTCCTAGAAAGAAAATTAAATTACCTTATGAATCTATTATGAGAGTCACTTATGGATTGCATACCAAAGATGACAATACCTATATCTATTCTTGTTTTTATGCTTAGCTAGGGGCGTTAAACGATAGCGCTTGTTGGGAGGCAACCCAATTTTATTTTTGTTTCTTGCTTTTTGGTTCTGTTTAGTAATTAATAATTAATCTAGCTTATGTTTAGATGTGGTTTTATGCTTTTAATTAGTGTTTGTGCCAAGTAGAACCTTTGGGAAGACTTGGGGAAAGTTTTTGCGATCTTGCTGTAAAAACAGAAACTTTAGCGCTCACGAGATTTGCTGCCATTTTTTACTGGAGAGTAAATTAGGTTGATTATTTTTGCAGATGATTAATAGAAAAATTCCTCACGTCCACCAATTTATTTCAGAATTTTGGGGGTTATAGAAGTATTCGAAACCTACAGATTACTACAGACTGTTCTGTTTTTGACAGATTCTGTTTTTCGTGTGTTGTTTGCTTATTTTGATGAATCTATGGCTAGTATCAGGGGGTATGAACCATAGAGAAGTTGGAATACAGTAGTTTTAACACCAATATAAATAAAGAATGAGTTCATTACAGTACCTTAAGTGCTGGTTGTTCTCTTATACTAACGGAGCTCATGAGACTTTCTGTTGAGTTTTGTGTTGTGAACTTTTCGAGTTTTGGGTAAAGATTTGATGGATTAAGGAATACGGAGTGGCAAGAGCCTAAGCTTGGGGATGCCCAAGGCACCCCAAGGTAAAATTCAAGGACAAACAAAAGCCTAAGCTTGCGGATGCCCCGGAAGGCATCCCCTCTTTCGTCTTCATCCATTGGTAACTTTACTTGATGCTATATTTTTATTCACCACATGATATGTGTTTTGCTTGGAGCGTCTTTTATGATTGGAGTCTTTGCTTTTTAGTTTACCACAATCATCCTTGCTGTACACACCTTTTGGGAGAGACACACATGAATCGGAATTTATTAGAATACTCTATGTGCTTCACTTATATCTTTTGAGCTAGATATTTTTTCTCTAGTGCATCACTTATATCTTTTATAGCACGGTGGTGGTTTTATTTTATAGAAATTATTGATCTCTCATGCTTCGCTTATACTATTTTGAGAGTCCTTCAGAACATCATGGTAGTTTGCTTTGGCTATAAAATTAGTCCTAATATGATAGGCATCCAAGATTGGTAAGTTTGATACTTGATGATTGTTTTGAGATATGAAGATGGTAATATTAGAGTCGTGCTAGTTGAGTAGTTATGAATTTGAGAAATATTTGTGTTGAAGTTTGCAAGTCCCGTAGCATGCACGTATGGTAACCGTTGTGTGACAAATTTGAAACGTGAGGTGTTCTTTGATTGTCATCCTTATGAGTGGCGGTCGGGGACGAGCGATGGTCTTTTCCTACCAATCTATCCCCCTAGGAGCATGCGCGTAATGCTTGGTTTTTGATGACTTGTAGATTTTTGCAATAAGTATGTGAGTTCTTTATGACTAATGTTGAGTCCATGGATTATATGCACTCTCACCTTTCCATCATTGGTAGCCTCTTCGATACCGTGCATTGCCCTTTCTCACCTTGAGAGTTGGTGCAAACTTTGCTGGTGCATCCAAACCCCGTGATATGATATACTCTATCACACATAAACCTCCTTATATCTTCCTCAAAACAGCCACCATACCTACCTATTATGGCATTTCCATAGCCATTCCGAGATATATTGCCATGCAACTTTCCACCATTTCATTTATTATGACATGCTTCATCATTGTCATATTGCCTTGCATGATCATGTAGTTGACATCATATTTGTGGCAAAGCCACCATGCATATTTATCATACATGTCACTCTTGATTCATTGCCCATCCCGGTACACCGTCGGAGGAATTCATATAGTCATATTTTGTTCTAGTATTGAGTTGTAATCATTGAGTTGTAAATAAATAGAAGTGTGATGATCATCATTAATAGAGCATTGTCCCAAATAAAAAAAGGGAGAAAGGCCAAAAAAAGAAAAGGCCCCCCAAAAAAGATAAAAGAAATAAAAAGGGACAATGCTACTATCCTTTTTCCCACACTTGTGCTTCAAAGTAGCACCATGATCTTTATGATAGAGAGTCTCTTGTTTTGTCACTTTCATATACTAGTGGGAATTTTTCATTATAGAACTTGGCTTGTATATTCCAACAATGTGCTTCCTCAAATGCCCTAGGTCTTCGTGAGCAAGCAAGTTGGATGCACACCCACTTAGTTTCTTTTGTTGAGCTTTCATACATTTATAGCTCTAGTGCACCCGTTGCATGGCAATCCCTACTCCTTGCATTGACATCAATTGATGGGCATCTCCATAGCCCGTTGATTAGCCGCGTCAATGTGAGACTTTCTCCTTTTTTGTCTTATCCACATAACCCCCATCATTATACTCTATTCCACCCATAGTGCTATATCCATGGCTCACGCTCATGTATTGCGTGAAAGTTGAAAAAAGTTTGAGATTACTAAAGTATGAAACAATTGCTTGGCTTGTCATTGGAGTTGTGCATGATGAGAGCATTCTTGTGTGACGAAAATGGAGCATGACCAAACTATATGATTTTGTAGGGATAAACTTTCTTTGGCCATGTTATTTTGAGAAGACATAATTGCTTAGTAAGTATGCTTGAAGTATTATTATTTTTATGTCAATATTAAACTTTTGTCTTGAATCTTTTGGATCTGAACATTCATGCCACAATAAAGAAAATTACATAGAAAATTATGCTAGGTACCATTCCACATCAAAAATTCTGTTTTTATCATTTACCTACTCGAGGACGAGCATGAATTAAGCTTGGGCATGCTTGATACGTCTCCAACGTATCTATAATTTTGAATTGTTCCATGCTATTATATTATCTGTTTTGGATGTTTAATAGGCTTTATTATACACTTTTATAATTTTTTTAGGGACTAACCTACTAACCAAAGGGCCAGTGCAAATTGCTGTTTTTTTTGCCTATTTCAGTGTTTCGCAGAAAAGGAATATCAAACGGAATAAAACCTTTGGGAGAGTGATTTTTGGAACAAACGCAATCCAGGAGACTTGGAGTGGATGTCAAGGAAGCGTCGACGAGACCACGAGGTAGGGAGGCGCTCCCCCACCCTCGTGGGCCCCTCGTGGCTCCCTTGACCGACTTCTTTCGCCTATATATACTCATATACCCCGAAAACATCCGAGAGCACCACGAAACCCTATTTCCACCGCCGCAACCTTCTGTACCCAAGAGATCCCGTCTTGAGGCCTTTTCCGGAGCTCCGCCGGAGGGGGAATCGATCACGGAGGGCTTCTACATCAACACCATAGCCCCTCCGATGATGTGTGATAGTTTACCACAGACCTTCGGGTCCATAGTTATTAGCTAGATGGCTTCTTCTCTCTCTTTGGATCTCAATACAAAGTTCTCCTTGATCTTCTTGGAGATCTATTCAATGTAATTCTTTTTGCAGTGTGTTTGTCGGGATCCTATGAATTGTGGGTTTATGATCAAGATTATCTATGAACAATATTTGGTTCTTCTTTGAATTGTTTTTATGTATGATTTGTTATCTTTGTAAGTCTCTTCGAATTATCAGTTTGGTTTGGCCTACTAGATTGATCTTTCTTGCAATGGGAGAAGTGCTTAGCTTTGGGTTCATTCTTGCGGTGTCCTTTCCCAGTGACAGCAGGGGCAGCAAGGCATGTATTGTATTGTTGCCATCGATGATAAAAAGGTGGGGTTTATACCATATTGCTTGAGTTTATCCCTCTACATCATGTCATCTTGCCTAATGCGTTACTCTGTTCTTATGAACTTAATACTCTAGATGCATGCTAGATAGCGGTCAATGTGTGGAGTAATAGTAGTAGATGCAGAATTGTTTCGGCCTACTTGTCGTGGACGTGATGCCTATATACATGATCATGCCTAGATATTCTCATAATTATGCACTTTTTTATCAATTCCTCGACATTAATTTGTTTACCCACCGTAATACTTATGCTATTTTGAGAGAAGCCACTAGTGAAACCTATGGCCCCGGGTCTATTTTCCATCATGTAAGTTCCCAATCTATTTTACTTTGCAATCTTTACTTTCAATCTATATCATAAAAATACAAAAAATATTTATCTTATTATCTCTATCAGATCTCACTTTTGCAAGTGGCTGTGAAGGGTTTGACAACCCCTTTATCACGTTGGTTGCAAGGTTCTTATTTGTTTGGTGCGAGGCGACTTGCGTGTAGTCTCCTACTGGATTGATACCTTGGTTCTCAAAAACTGAGGGAAGTACTTATGCTACATTGCTGCATCACCCTTTCCTCTTCAAGGGAAAACCAACGCAGTGCTCAAGAGGTAGCAATTACCCATACAAAGATGTTTGGATAATTGATAAAGAAAAATCTAGCATTTTGAAGATCGAAGTACCACAGACATGCTTCGAGGTACATTGATATGACCTTCAAACAAAGGTCGAACTTTGGATACACAAGGATCCATCAGGAACAACTTATAGAATAAGCCTTACAATTTCCTCATGGAAGAATGGCTAACCTTGATAAAAAGGAAACTATCACAATAAGTCCTCCGGCCAGGCGTGCTAGGCATGACATCACCTTATCGGGCTATATAAAGACCAATGTGTTGACTCTTGGAAGATGCTCCAACCGCCATATCTGACCGAGATTCAGATATGATCGGTCATAGGATACCTCAGACTCGGGATGCCTGAGAAGAAAAGGTGCAACACAAATTGTCGAGATGACATTGTAAGATTCACGGGCAATGAACTATGGAAGCAAGAGTTCATCATTGAACAAAGGGGAGGATGAGGAGGTAGCTGATGGACTCAGGACGATTCCTCAAGATTACCAACAAGATGAATTCCACGATTATGTGAACAAGGAGATAACATTTTTCAGATCAAATGATATAATGATGTATGCTCGAGGAAAACATACACAATTAAACCTTAGTTAAAAGGTGCACCCGAATTATGGGCTTAGGTAGCAAGACCAATGATAGAAGGGTGATTTGATATCCAATACACAAAGAATGTAACTATCGTTCATTATCTTACAAGCAATAGGGTTGCTAGAAGTTTTGAATTTTTCACATCACATTCCATTTATCGGTAAGAAATAACACGGGGACTAAGGAATGAAGGGAGATGGCGATAGGTATCACTTGTATCAAGAACTCTCAAGAGGTGATGAAATTCCCATGATATTGTTGACCTAAAAGATGGTAATACTCCAAGGTAGAACATATCACAAGATGGATATATAAAGGAACTCAAGGTACAAAACAAACCATGAACGAGTTTGGGTTGGAGGGAAAGCAAGAATATTGTTGATGGTAACACAAATCATCGAGGGGAAAGGATGGTATTGCTCATCAAGAATTCGATAGATTTCTTGGAAGAGCTCAGAAGGTTGGTGATGATCATGACTCATTTGTCGCAAGATTTCATGAAGATGTAATCGATCGGCGACGACATCAAGTCAAAGGAATGATGAAGCGAAAGGTTAATGGAACCAAGGGTACAACACAAACTCCAAACCAAGCTTGTTGTTCAAAGCAAAATGATATGATGAGGAAGATCAATGTAAGCTTAGCTCATCGTAAAAAAAATTATGCTCCAGGAAGGACTAGGTAGCACAGTTAAAATTTAGCACGATAATGATATAGCCGATAAGGCTTGGGATGACTTGAAGGTTTATTAAACTCACAAGCAACGAAAATTACTTAGAGTTATTGAATCAGAGTGCGTACTCGATTCACTTTTCGGTGTTCTCGGTTTACGATAACCCAGAAACCAGGAAAATTGGAATCAGTGAGAAATAACAGTTGATGAAGAACCCATAAGAAGTTATGCAGTTCCATGATATTCTCGAGATACCAGAGTGTAATACTCGACGGTAGATCAAATTAAAGGTTGGACCGGGGTATTGATCCACAGAGGACAAATGCTTAAACTTGCCCGAGAAATGGGACCAAAGAAGAAAAATATGGTTGGAACCATAGCTGCAAAGGATCCAATTTAATGACACCGGAAGAATTTCCCAAATGATTATATATTTTGCAAGAAGCTTCTATGATAAGTTCCACATCGGGTCCATGGGCATGAACACAAAGTTCAAGGTCGACTCCCACTTCTCCAATGCATAAACTTTCATTCACTTCTCGCATTCGATGAAGTTGTAGTGTTGAAATTTTATGTGGCAAAATACCAGAAGAGTGTGACTCATGAAAACTTTCGGGTTCACACGGTTTAGAGGAGGCATATGTTCAACCCATAGGGGCTTCTTAGAAACATATACCACAAGTTTCAAGCATAAATATCACCAGCTCAAAAGCAGAGCATGGTTGGCCAATCAGAGAATAGGATTTACAAATGGCATTATATATCAGAGAAAGAACTACTCGAGGTTTAGTATGCAAAGGACACTGTCGGATGATAATTCAACAAAGGATCTGACGGTCCGTAACAGTGCTGATGTGAGCATCGGCACATAATCAGAGGAAGAAAACAATGCAAAGACATTGGATTATAGATACAACTGACTAATTCAAAGTTTAATTGCAAATGAATTATGATTTCCAAATCAAGGGATCAGAAGCAAACGCTCTGATTAAGAATGGATAAGTTTAATAGACTTAGGGGTACAATCGATGGCAATTTGATTGGTCAAGATCCACCTCATGTTTAAAATGACGTCTGGGCCGGAAGGATGAATTCTAGGATCTGACTGAGGATTGCGAGCATTCGCAACATATTGAATCAACAGACTCAAGATGATAATGACAAGGGATGCCAATAAGATTATGAGACTTATGGGATTAACCATAATGCAAGCAAGCAAGAATTTCAAGAGCAATAGGCTGCTTAGGATTTTCGGAAAATCGAATGGTATTTCGAGGGC
This sequence comes from Triticum urartu, assembly GCF_003073215.2. Lineage (NCBI taxonomy): Eukaryota > Viridiplantae > Streptophyta > Magnoliopsida > Poales > Poaceae > Triticum > Triticum urartu. The sequence goes on from NC_053025.1 coordinate 523,875,720, forward strand.
TTATGTGAAACACATGAACAACTGGGAATGAACGAATACTCAATAAGTGCAAGGAATTATTCGTAGGGGTATTAATGTGGCAAAGAATCGCAAGGTAGTAGGCAAAAAGTATTCTCGAAACAATAGAGAGAATTTCGGGGTATCTGGTAATAACAAGATCAACTGGGTATAAAAGTAAGAACGACGCGTGTATGTATTTATCGATAAGGATATTACGGTGGCAGGGAATTGCAAAAGCAACTGGCACAAAGTCTCGAGAGAACATCGAAGAGTATCTTCGGAATCCTTCGGTGCACCAAGCAATCATCTGGAGTGAGGGGCTCTCCGGGAGGAAGTAATTACGAGAACCTAGAGTTAGAGTTAGGAAAATCATTTAACCCGAACAAAATAGAGATCAGAGTCCTAGAGTAAAGATCAAGGAATAAAAGATTCTAATACCACCGAATGGCGACATGGGCTCGTAAGCCACACAACCATGTTAGTAAAAGTTTTATAATAACTAGTCTCAACTTCGTCCAAGGAGTTTGGAACGGGGATTCCTACAGGCAGTCGGCTCTGATACCAACTTGTGACGCCTTCGATTTGACCGTTGATGACCCACAAGTGTAGGGGATCTATCATAGCCTTTTCGATAAGTAAGAGTGTCGAACCCAACGAGGAGCAGAAGGAAATGATAAGTAGTTTTCAGTAAGGTATTCTCTGCAACACTGAAATTATCGATAACAGGTAGTTTTGTGATAAGGTAATTTGTAACGAATAGCAAGTAATATAAGTAAATAAGGTGCAGCAAGGTGGCCCAATCCTTTTCGTAGTAAAGGACAAGCCTAGACAAACTCCTATATGAAGGAAAGTGCTCCCGAGGACACATGGAATTATCGTCAAGCTAGTTTTCATCACGCTCATATGATTCATGTTCGGTACTTTGATAATTTGATATGTGGGTGGACGGTGCTTGGGTGTTGTCCTTACTTGGACAAGCATCCCACTTATGATTAACCCCTATTGCAAGCATCCGCAACTACAAAAGAAGTATTATGGTAAACCTAACCATAGCATGAAACATATGGATCCAAATCAGCCCCTTACGAAGCAACTTATAAACTAGGGTTTAAGATTCTGTCACTCTAGCAACCCATCATCTACTTATTACTTCCCAATGCCTTCCTCTAGGCCCAAACAATGGTGAAGTGTCATGTAGTCGATGTTCACATAACACCACTAGAGGAAAGACAACATACATCTCATCAAAATATCGAACGAATACCAAATTCACATGACTACTTATAGCAAGACTTCTCCCATGTCCTCAGGAACAAACGTAACTACTCACAAAGCATATTCATGTTCATAATCAAAGGGGTATTAATATTCATAATGGATCTGAACATATGATCTTCCACCAAGTAAACCAACTAGCATCAACTACAAGGGGTAATCAACACTACTAGCAACCCACATGTACCAATCTGAGGTTTGGATACAAAGATTGGATACAAGAGATGAACTAGGGTTTGAGATGAGATGGTGCTGGTGAAGATGTTGATGGATATTGACACCCTCCCGGTGAGAGGATCGTTGGTGATGACGATGGTGATGATTTCCCCCTCCCGGAGGGAAGTTTCCCCGGCAGAACAGCTCTGCCGGAGCCCTAGATTGGCTCCGCCAAGGTTCCGCCTCGTGGCGACGGAGTTTCTCCCCGAAAGCTTGCTTATGAATTTTTTCTCAGACGAAAGACTCCATATAGCCAAAGAAGGGCATCGTAGGGCCACCAGGAGGCCCACGAGGCAGGGGGCGCGCCCAGGGGGTAGGGCGCGCCCCCCACCGTCGTGGCTGGTGGGTGGCCCCCCTCTGGTACTTCTTGCGCCCAATATTTTTTATATATTCTGAAAAGTGCTTCCGTGGAGTTTCAGAACTTTTAGAGATGTGCAGAATAGGTCTCTAATATTTTCTCCTTTTCCAGCAGAGAATTCCAGCTGCCGGCATTCCCCCTCTTCATGTAAACCTTGTAAAATAAGAGAGAATATGCATAAGTATTGTGATATAATGTGTAATAACAGCCCATAATGCAATAAATATCGATATAAAAGCATGATGCAAAATGGATGTATCAACTCCCCCAAGCTTAGACCTCGCTTGTCCTCAAGCGAAAGCCGAAATCGAAAAATATGTCCACATGTTTAGAGATAGAGGTGTCGATAAAAATAAAATACGGACATGAAGGCATCATGATCATTCTTAGAGCAGCAACATATATATATATATATTGTCATGTGATCTCTTATGCTAAAGTAACAATTCAATCACAATTTCAAGTATGAATCATAAACTTCATTGAGAACCAACAAACTCTAATCTCAGTCATTAAAGCAATTGCAATTTATCATAACATAGGAAAGAATCAATATAAGAGCTTTTCAGCAAGTCTACATACTCAACCATCTTTTAGTCTTTCACAATTGCTAACACTCATGCAATATTTATGGGTATGAAGTTTTAATCGGACACAGAGAAAGATAGGGGCTTATAGTTTTGCCTCCCAACGTTTTACCTCAAGGGTAATGTCAACAATAATAGTTCGTGAAAACTCACATCCAATTAGCTATATATATCAGGATCTTTCCAACACAGTGTGCTTGCCAAAGGATAAAATGTAAAAAAGAAAGGTGAATATCACCATGACTCTTTGCATGAAGTATAAGACAAGAATAAAAGATAGGCCCTTCGCAGAGGGAAGCAGATGTTGTCATGCGCTTTTATAGTTGTATGCACGAAATCTTAATGCAAAAGAACGTCACTTTACATTGCCACTTGTGATATGGACCTTTATTATGCAGTCCGTCGCTTTTATTTCTTCCATATCACAAGATTGTATAAAGCTTGTTTTCTCCACACTAATAAGTCATACATATTTAGAGAGCAATTTTTATTGCTTGCACCGATGACAACTTACTTGAAGGATCTTACTCAATCCATAGGTAGGTATAGTGGACTCTCATGACAAAACTGGGTTTAGGGATATTTGGAAGCACAAGTAGTATCTCTACTTGGTGCAAAGAAATTGGCTAGCATGAGAGGGAAAGGCAAGCTCAACATGTTGGATGATCCATAACAATATAATTTATCTCAGATGTAAGAAAACATAACCCATTATGTTTTGTTCCTTGTCCAACGTCAACTCTTTAGCATGTCATATTTTAATGAGTACTCACAATCATAAAATATGTCCAAGATAGTATATTTATATGTGAACCTCTTTTTATTTATTACTTCCTATTAATTGCAACGATGACCAAAACTATGTTTGTCAACTCTCAACAACTTTTATTCATCATACTCTTTATATGTGAGCTCATTACTCTCCATAAGATCCATATGATCTCTTTATTTCTTTTTATTTCTTCCCTTTTATTTTATTCCCTCAAGATCATAGCAAAATAATCAAGCCCTTGACTCAACACTAATCTTTATTATATATAGCTCATAGACTCGATTACATAGAAGGATCATAAAGCAAAACTCACAACTAGATCATACTAAAACTTTATTCTACTAGATCAAGATATAACCAAAAGGATCAAACTAAGAAAAACAGTAAAGATAAAAGTTGTGATGGTGATACAATACCGGGGCACTCCCCCAAGCTTGGCAGTTGCCAAGGGGAGTGCCCATACCCATGTGATTATATCTCTTTTGCTGGTGAAGGAGATGGAGGTGATGATGGATAGGCGCACATTGAGCGTAGGAGGTCCTCCAACTTGCGGATAATGCCCTTGAGTGCGATGATATGCTCCTTCAACAAAATATTTTCACATGTGAGATACTTGTTTTGTATACGAGCTAACTCAATCATCTTGAAAGCTTTGATCTCAGTTGGGGTAAGAAGATTGTGATCAAGTTGAAGGATGTCTTCTGCTGCCGGAACTTGGTCCTCCATGATCTTCTTGATCCCTTCATCCTTGCTGATCTCCATGGGTTCTTTCCTCTTCAGCTCTATCTTCATTAGCCAAGCATCGTTGTCACCATTGTTGGAGGAGGGGGACGACATGATGCCTGGCTTTGACAACCCTAACAGAAAGTAGCTCAAAACAAGAACAGAGGATAAATGCGTGATACGGTGGTCAAAACCTTAGGGAGATTATATAATGAATTTTCATCAACCAAAGGAAGTATCGTGCAAGAAAACGGAGTCCGGAGAGCACACGAGGTGCCCACGAGGCAGGGGGCGCGCCCAGGGGGGGTAGGGCGCGCCCTCCACCCTTGTGGAAGCCTCGTGCCCTTTCTGGTCCGCTTCTTATTTTCCTATTTTCTTAAATATTCCAAAACGGAGAAAAATTGCCATTAGAACTATTTTGGAGTCGGTTTACTTACCGTACCACGTACCTATTCCTTTTTGGAGTCTGAAACGTTCTGGAAAGTGTCTCTTATGTATTCCTCCGGGGTTACAATTTCAATAATATTAGTTTCAACATTTATGGGATTACCTGAGATATAATGTTTGATTCTTTGACCGTTCACCACCTTCGGATTTGTGCCTTCGAAGTTGTTGATTTTTTGGCACCGGAATTATAGACCTCCTCGATAACGTAAGGACCTTCCCATTTAGAGAGAAGTTTGCCTGCAAAAAATCTTAAACGAGAGTTGTATAGCAATACATAATCACCTATATTAAACTCATGCTTTTGTATCCTTTTGTCATGTCATCTTTTAACCTTTTCTTTAAACAGTTTGGCATTCTCATAGGCTTGGGATCTCCATTCATCAAGTGAGCTAATGTCAAATAACCTCTTCTCACCGGCAAGTTTGAAATCATAGTTGAGCTCTTTGATAGCCCAATATGCCTTATGTTCTAGTTCGAGAGGTAAGTGACAAGCTTTACCATAAACCATTTTATAAGGAGACATACCCATAGGATTTTTATATGCAGTTCTATAAGCCCATAATGCATCATCAAGTTTCTTGGACCAATTCTTCCTAGATCTATTAACGGTCTTTTGCAAAATTAATTTGAGCTCTCTATTACTCAATTCTACTTGACCACTAGACTGTGGGTGATAAGGAGATACAATTCTATGATTAACAGCATACTTAGCAAGCATTTTATGAAAGGCACCATGAATAAAGTGTGAACCACCATCAGTCATTAAATATCTAGGGACTCCAAACCTCGGGAAAATAACTTCTTTAAGCATCTTAATAGAGGTGTTATGATCATCACTACTAGTTGGAATAGCTTCTACCCACTTAGTAACATAATCAACAGCAACTAAAATATGTGTATACCCATTAGAGGAAGGAAAAGGTCCCATATAATCAAAGCCCCAAACATCAAATGGTTCAATAACAAGTGAATAATTCATAGGCATTTCTTGACGTCTACTAATATTACCGATTCTTTGGCATTCATCACAAGATAAGACAAACTTACGGGCATCCTTGAAGAGAGTAGGCCAATAAAAACCGGATTGCAATACCTTATGTGTAGTTTTATCTCCAGCATGGTGCTCTCCATAAGCCTCAGAGTGACACTTGCATAGGATCTATTCCTGTTCATGCTCAGGTACACAATGTATAATAATACCATCTACTCCTTTATAAAGATGTGGGTCATCCCAAAAGTAATGTCTCAAATCATAGAAAAACTTTTTCTTTTGCTGGTATGTGAAACTAGGTGGTATGAATTTAGCAACAATGTAATTAGCATAATCAGCATACCATGAAGCAGTACGAGAAGCATTTATGACAGCTAATTGTTCATCAGGAAAGCTATCATCAATAGGTAGTGGGTCATCAAGAACATTCTCTAACCTAGACAAGTTGTCTGCAACGGGGTTGTCAGCTCCCTTTCTATCAATAATATGCAAATCAAATTCTTGTAGCAGGAGAACCCATCTAATAAGTCTAGGTTTAGCATCTTTCTTTTCCATAAGATATTTAATAGCAACATGATCAGTGTGAATACTTATTTTAGAATCAACAATATAAGGTCTGAACTTATCACAAGCAAATACAACTGCTAAGAATTCCTTTTCAGTAGTAGCATAATTTCTCTGGGCATTGTCTAGAGTTTTACTAGCATATTGAATAACATTTAATTTTTTATCAACTCTTTGTCCTAGAACAACACCTAGAACATAATCGCTAGCATCACACATAATTTCAAAGGGTAAATTCCAATCAGGTGGCTGAACAATAGGTGCAAAAATCAAAGCTTTCTTAAGTATTTCAAATGCTTACACACAATCATCGTCAAAGACAAAAGGAATATCTTTTAGTAATAGGCTAGTCAGAGGCTGGGAAATTTTTGAGAAGTCCTTAATGAACCTCCTATAAAAATCGGCATGACCAAGGAAACTTCTTATACCTTTGATGTCCTTGGGACACGACATCTTTTCAATAGCATCAACTTTAGATTTATCAACTTCAATACCTCTTTCAGAAATTTTATGCCCCAAGATAATACCTTCATTAACCGTAAAGTGGCACTTCTCCCAGTTCAAGACAAGATTAGTTCTTCACATCTCTGCAAAACTCGATCAAGGTTGCTCAAGCAATCATCAAAAGAGGATCCATAAACGAAGAAATCATCCATGAATACCTCACAAATCTTTTCACAAAAGTCAGAGAATATAGCCATCATGCATCTTTGAAAGGTAGCAGGTGCATTACATAAACCAAAAGGCATACGTCTATAAGCAAAAGTGCCAAAAGGGCAAGTAAAAGTGGTCTTTGCTTGATCATCAGCTGACACAGGTATTTGAGAGAGGCCAGAGTAACCATCTACAAAGCAAAAATGTGCATGTTTGGATAATCTTTCTAGCATTTGATTAATGAAAGGCAAAGGGTAATGATCTTTTTTAGTAGCTTTATTTAATTTGCGAAAATCAATTACCATCCTATAACCTGTAATAATTCTTTGTGGAATCAATTCATTTTTATCATTAGGAACGACAGTAATACCTCCCTTCTTAGGGACACAATGGACAGGACTTACCCACTGACTATCAGCAACGGGATGAATTATACCCGCCTCAAGGAGATTTAATATTTCCTTTCTTACCACTTCTTTCATCTTAGGATTCAGCCGTCATTGGTGATCAATAACTGGTTTGGCGTCTTTCTCCAAATTTATTTTGTGTTGACATAGAGTGGGACTAATGTCTTTAAGATCATCAAGACTATATCCAATAGCAGCGCGGTGCTTCTTCAGAGTTTTCAATAATTTCTCTTCTTCGTGCTCTGAAAGGTTAGCACTAATAATAACAGGATATATCTTCTTTTCATCAAGATAAGCATATTTAAGAGTATCAGGCAATGATTTAAGCTCAAACACGGGATCACCCTTAGGTGGGGGAGGATCCCCTAGGATTTCAACAGGCAAATTGTGTTTCAGAATAGGTCCCTGTTTAAAGAATACTTCATCTATTTCCCTTCTTTCATTCATGAACATATCATTTTCATGGTCTAGTAAATATTGTTCTAAAGGATCAGTAGGAGGCACGACAATAGAAGCAAGACCAATAATTTCATCTTTACTAGGCAATTCCTCATCACGGGGTTGTCTATGAAACTTAGCAAAATTAAACTCATGAGACATATCCCCTAAACCAACAGAAACAATATCCTTATTGCAGTCTAGCTTAGCATTAAGAGTATTCAAGAAGGGTCTACCAAATATAATGGGACAAAAGCTATCTTGTGGGGAACCAAGAACAAGAAAATCAGCAGGATATTTAACTTTCCCACACAAGACTTCAACATCTCTGACAATCCCAATTGGTGAAATAGTATCTCTATTGTCAAGCTTAATGGTAACATCGATATCTTCTATCTCAGCAGGTGCAATATCATGCATAATTTCTTTGTATAAGGAATGAGGTATTGCACTTGCACTAGCACCCATATCACATAAGCCATGATAGCAATGACCTCCTATTTTAACTGAAATAACAGGCATGCCTACAACAGGTCTATGTTTATTTTTAGTATCAGGTCTAGCAATTCTAGCAGTCTCATCACAGAAGTAAATAACATGCCCATCAATATTATCGGCCAAGAGATCTTTAACCATAGCAATATTAGGTTCAACTTTAACTTGCTCAGGGGGTTTGTGTGTCCTAATATTACTTTTGTTGACTACAATTGAAACTTTTAGCATGATCCTTTATTCTAACAGGGAAAGGTGGTTTCTCAACATAAGCAGTAGGAACAACAGGATCATTATAAGTGATAGTCTTTTCTTCAACTTTAATAGGTGCAACTACTTTTGCTTTAATGGGAGGATTATATTTAAACCACTTCTCCTTAGGGAGATCAACGTGAGTAGCAAAGGATTCACAAAAGGAAGCTACTATCTCAGAGTCACGTCCATATTTAGTGCTAAATTCACAAAATGCATTGGTATCCATAAAAGATTTAACACAATCAAACTTAGGTGTTATACCTGACTCCTTACCTTCGTTGATGTCCCAATCTTCAGAGTTGCGTTTAATTCTTTCCAATAAATCCCATCTGAATTCAATAGTCTTCATCATAAAAGATCCAGTACAAGAAGTATCGAGCATGGAGCGATTACTGAGAGAAAGCCGAGCATAATTTTTTTGAATAATCATTTCTCTTGAGAGCTCATGATTGGGGAATGAATATAACATTGACTTAAGCCTCCCCCAATCTTGAGTGATGCTTTCTCCTTCACGAGGCCTATATATATAATTACGATCACGATGAACAAGATGCATAGGATAAAACTTTCGGTGAAATTCCAATTTCAATCGTTTGTAGTCCCATGACCCATATCATCACATAGCCTATACCATGTCAATGCATCTCCCTTCAAAGATAAAGGGAAAACCTTCTTCTTGATAACATCCTCGGGCATACCTGTAAGCTTAAATAATCCACAAACTACATCCACATAGATTAAGTGTAAATCGGGATGCAATGTTCCATATCCTGCAAAAGGATCAGCTAACAGTTTCTCTATCATACCCAAAGGAATTTCAAAGTAAACATTTTTAGTAAGTTCAGTAGGTTGAGGTGTAGCTAATTGTGGTTCCGGATGAGGTGAAGTTGAACTAATCATATTTACAAAAACAAGATAGGTCGAGTTCATACCAACTTTTCCTCATCTCAATCATTTCATCATATATCATCATTATTGCCTTTCACTTGCACAACTGAACGGTGTGAATGTTAATAATAGTGCACGTGCATCAGACTAAGCTGGAATCTGCAAACATTTATTCAAAGGGGAAGACAAGGTAATATTGGCTCTTTGTTAGATCAATAATAATGCATATGAGAGCCACTCAACATTTTCATCGTGGTCTTCTCCTCTCAACCCCCAAAGAAAGGAAAGGAATTTCAAAGAAACACACTGAAATATTTTTGGAGTTTTTGTTTTTCTAAAGAAAGTAAAACAAGAATGGGAAAAAAACTGTTTACACGGGAAAGCTCCCAACTAGCAGAAGAAGAACGAGAACTCTTTTTGGGTTTTCTTTTAATACTACAACTAAGCATGCATAGAAAGGAAATAAACTACAACTATTTTTTTGGTTTTTCTTAAGGTTTATCAAACACACAAGAAGAAAACAGGAAAAAGAAATAAACTAGTATGGATAATACATTGAAAAAGTATGAACACTGACAACTGAAATGAGTGTGTGAACATGAATGTAATGTCAGTGAGAAATACGTACTCCCCCAAGCTTAGGCTTTTGGCCTAAGTTGGTCTAAGGCCACCACTGGCCCGGATGATATCCGAAATCATAGTTGGGGTCCTATTGTGATGCGGCAGCTACCGCTTGGCGAGCTGCCTCCTGGAGGCGAGCAGCCTCCACTGTTCTCTCATACTCGTTTTCCTCCTCTGTGGTTATAAAATATCTCCCATTTACCTGAAAGTTAAAGAAGGAGGGACCGGGAAGGGTAACATGGACAACACGTCGTCTGTCAAAGATTAGTCGGTACTGGAGGGACTATTCATTCCTCTCAAGAAACTAGTAACGTACCATAGCATCATAATCTAGAAAAGCAGGTGGCAACTCAATATCATACCCTCTTATGGGTACACCCAGATAATTGCAAAAATCCCACCAAATAAATCTCCACCTTTAGCATTAAGATGTAACCTCCTCGCAACAATGGCCCGCAAGTTATAAAGCTTATCACCTAACACCGCGCACTTGAGGGCACTAAGATCTGATGCACAAAGGTGGCTATGATCGTGTTTCCCATTAATGCTTCTTCCTATAAAGAGAGCAAAATAATGTATGGCAGGGAAATGAATGCTCCCCATGGAAGCCCGTGTAATACTCCTAGTCTCTCCCATAGTAACGCTAGCAAGGAAATCATTGTATTCGGTTTTGTGAGGCTCACTAAGAAGTCCCCATTGTGGGATTTTGCATGCAATACAAAAATCTTCAAGGTCCATGGTATATGATTCATCATAAAGATCAAATAAAATAGTATGGGTATTGTGCTTAGATGAAAATTCAAACCTCCGCACAAAGGAATCGGTGAGGTAATAGTATTGTAGGCACTTGTCTGACACGTAGTCCTCAAGGCCGGCATTTTGTACATATGCATAAAACTCATCCTTGAAACCTGCACGAACCATGAATTCATCTGACGGCCATTCAAAAGGCCGCACTTGAGCATCCCTTGGTGGTTCAAGGTCTGGCTCGCGTATCGCGAGCCTCGGTGCTTGCTTCCTCAAAAAACCACCTTGGTACATTTTCCTAGACATTTTTCTTCCTCTGAAAAATTTCTGAAATTTTTAGTGACTCAAAATAAAAGTGAACCAAACTCAACAAACTTGATAGCAACTACTCCTACAAGTGCTTAGAGGCTATATCATGCATTAAAATTACTTTGTACCATATAAATTTGACATGCAAGATCAAGAACAGGGTCACCATAGCAGCAAAAATTTGCAATAAATAAAGCTCTAGAACAAAAACTAATTGGACCATTGGAGGAGTCACATACCAAAGAACAATCCCCTAAAGTAGTTTTGTGAATGGAGCTTTGAGCAAGGAGATCAAAAATGGCAGCAAAATGAGCAAGAACACGGGTTTGAGCTATGGAGAGGTTTTTTCTGGAGGAAGACGGAGTGGATGGGTGTTGAAATAAGTGGAGGGGAACCACGTGGGACACACAAGGTAGGGGGCGCGCCCAGGGGGGTAGGGCACGCCCTCCACCCTTGTGGCCCACTGGTGTATTCTTAGTGCAAGAAGTTCTCAAGTATTCTATAAAAAATCATACTAAATTTTCAGGGCATTTGGAGAACTTTTATTTTCGGGATATTTTTTATTGCATGGATAATTCAGAAAATAGACAGAAAATAATATTGTTACTTTATTTAATCTAAATAACATAAAGTAAAAGATGGGTACAAAAGTTGTGCTTTCTTAATTCATCCATCTCATGCCCATCAAAAGGAATCCATTAACAAGGTTGATCAAGTCTTATTAACAAACTTCTTCCGAATGACATGAAACTGGAGAATTTTCAAATAACACTAGGTTACCTCAATGGGGATATGCATGTCCCCAACAATAAGAATATCATATTTCTTTTTGATAGTAGGAAGAGGTAATTCAAAACCTCCAATAGTAATAGTCGAAATTTTTCCAATATAAATGATACTATGAACTTGAGGTTGTTTCTTCGAAAAGTGTACCGTATGCTCATTACCATTAATATGAAAAGTGACATTGCCTTTGTTGCAATCAATAACAGCCCCTACAGTATTCAAAAAGGATCTACCAAGGATAATCAACATACTGTCGTCCTCAGGAGTATCAAGAATAACAAAGTCCGTTAAGATAGTAACATTTGCAACCAAAACACGCACATGATGTCTACTACACAACCTTCTTCTTGTAGACGTTGTTGGGCCTCCAAGTGCAGAGGTTTGTAGGATAGTAGCAAATTTCCCTCAAGTGGATGACCTAAGGTTTATCAATCCGTAGGAGGCGTAGGATGAAGATGGTCTCTCTCAAGCAACCCTGCAACCAAATAACAAAGAGCCTCTTGTGTCCCCAACACACCCAATACAATGGTAAATTGTATAGGTGCACTAGTTCGGTGAAGAGATGGTGATACACGTGGTATATGGATGGTAGATAAAGGTTTTTGAAATCTGAAAATATAAAAACAGCAAGGTAACTAATGATAAAAGTGAGCGTAAACGGTATTGCAATGTGTTGAAACAAGGCCTGGGGTTCATACTTTCACTAGTGCAAGTCCTCTCAACAATAATAACATAATTGGATCACATAACTATCCCTCAAAATGCAACAAAGAGTCACTCCAAAGTCACTAATAGCGAAGAGCAAACAAAGAGATTATGGTAGGGTACGAAACCACCTCAAAGTTATTCTTTCCAATCAATCCGTTGGGCTATTCCTATAAGTGTCACAAACATCCCTAGAGTTCGTACTAGAATAACACCTTAAGACACAAATCAACCAAAACCCTAATGTCACCTAGATACTCCAATGTCACCTCAAGTATCCGTGGGTATGATTATACGATATGCATCACACAATCTCAGATTCATCTATTCAACCAACACATAGAACCTCAAAGAGTGCCCCAAAGTTTCTACCGGAGAATCACGACGAAAACGTGTGCCAACCCCTATGCATAGGTTCATGGGCGGAACCCGCAAGTTGATCACCAAAACATACATCAAGTGAATCACGTCGTATCCCATTGTCACCACAGATACGCACGACAAGACATACATCAAGTGTTCTCAAATCTTTAAGGACTCAATCCGATAAGATAACTTCAAAGGGAAAACTCAATCCATTACAAGAGAGTAGAGGGGGGAGAAAACATCATAAGATCCAACTATAATAGCAAAGCTCGCGATACATCAAGATCGTATCACCTCAAGAACACGAGAGAGAGACCAAACACATAGCTACTGGTACATACCCTCAGCCCCGAGGGAGAACTACTCCCTCCTCCTCATGGAGAGCACCGGGATGATGAAGATGGCCACCGGAGAGGGATTCCCCCTCCGGCAGGGTGCCAGAACGGGTCTAGATTGGTTTTCGGTGGCTACGGAGGCTTCTGGCGGCGGAACTCCCGATCTATTCTGCTCCCGGATCGTTTTAGAGTATATGGATATATATAGGCGTAAGAAGTACGTCAGGGGAGCCACGAGGGGCCCATGAGGGTGGATGGCGCGCCCAGGGGGGGGCGCCCCCTGCCTTGTGGCTTCCTCGTTGCTTCCCTTACGTGGACTCCAAGTCTCCCGGGTTGCTTTCCTTCTAAAAATAAGTTCCATGAAGTTTCAGGTCAATTGGACTCCGTTTGATTTTCCTTTTCTGCGATACTCTAAAACAAGGAAAAAACAGAAACTGGCACTCGGATCTGGGTTAATAGGTTAGTCCCAAAAATAATATAAAAGTGTATAATAAAGCCCATAAACATCCAAAACAGAAGGTAATATAGCATGGAGCAATCAAAAATTATAGATACGTTGGAGACGTCTCAGCATCCCCAAGCTTAACTCCTCCTCGTCCTCGAGTAGGTAAATGATAAAAACAGAATTTTTGATGTGGAATGCTACTTGGCATAATTTTAATGTAATTCTTCTTCATTGTGGCATGAATATTCAGATCCGAAAGATTCAAGATAAAAGTTCATATTGACATAAAAATAATAATACTTCAAGCATACTAACTAAGCAATTATGTCTTCTCAAAATAACATGGCCAAAGAAAGTTCATCCCTACAAAATCATATAGTTTAGTCATGCTCCATTTTCGTCACACAAGAATGCTCTCATCATGCACAACCCCGATGACAAGCCAAGCAATTGTTTCATACTTTAGTAATCTCAAACTTTATAAACCTTCACGCAATACATGAGCGCGAGCCATGGATATAGCACTATGGGTGGAATAGAATATGATGATGGAGGTTATGTGGAGAAGAAAAAAAGGAGAAAGTCTCACATTAACGAGGCTAATCGATGAGCTATGGAGATTCCCATTGATTGATGTTAATGCAAGGAGTAGGGATTGCCATGCAATGGATGCACTAGAGCTATAAATGTATGAAAGCTCAACAAAAGAAACTAAGTGGGTGTGCATCCAACTTGCTTGCTCACGAAGACCTAGGGCACTTGAGGAGGCCCATTGTTGGAATATACAAGCCAAGTTCTATAATGAAAAATTCCCACTAGTATATGAAAGTGACAAAACAAGAGACTCTATATCATAAAGATCATGGTGCTACTTTGAAGCACAAGTGTGGAAAAAGGATAGTAGCATTGTCCCTTTTATTTTTTTATTTGGCCTTTTTTTGCCCTCCTTTTTTTGGGACAATGCTCTCTGAATGATAATCATCACACTTCTATTTACTTACAACTCAAGAATTACAACTCGATACTTAGAACAAGATATGACTCTATATGAATGCCCCCGGCAGTGTACCGGGAATGCGATGAATCAAGAGTGACATGTATGAAAAATTATGAACGGTGGCTTTGCCACAAATACGATGTCAACTACATGATCATGCAAAGCAGTATGACAATGATGAATGTGTCATGATAAACGGAATGGTGGAAAGTTGCATGGCAATATATCTCAGAGTGGCTATGGAAATGCCATAATAGGTAGGTATGGTGGCTGTGTTGAGGAAGATATAAGGAGGTTTATGTGTGAAAGAGCATATCATATCACAGGGTTTGGATGCACCGGCGAAGTTTGCACCAACTCTCAATGTGAGAAAGGGCAATGCACGGTACCGAAGAGGCTAGCAATGATGGAAGGGTGAGAGTGTGTATAATCCATGGACTCAACATTAGTCATAAAGAACTCACATACTTATTGCAAAATTCTACAAGTCATAAAATACCAAGCACTACACGCATGATCCTAGGTGGATAGATTAGTAGGAAAAGACCATCACTCGTCCCTGACCGCCACTCATAAGGAAGACAATCAAATAACACCTCATGTTTCAAATTTGTTACACAACGTTTACCATACGTGCATGCTACGGGACTTGCAAACTTCAACACAAGCATTTATCAAATTCACAACTACTCAACTAGCACGACTTTGATATTATTACCTCCATATCTCAAAACAATCATCAAGCATCAAACTTCTCTTAGTATTCAACACACTCTTAAGAAAGTTTTTACTAGTCTTGAATACCTAACATATTAGGATTATTTAAGAAAATTACCATGCTATTTAAGACTCTCAAAATAATATAAGTTAAGCATGAGAGTTCATCTATTTCTACAAAATAAAACCACCATAGTGCTCTAAAAAGATATAAGTGAAGCACTAGAGCAAATGACAAACTACTCCGAAAGATATAAGTGAAGATCAATGAGTAGTCGAATAATTATGCAACTATGTGAAGAATCTCTAACATTTAAGAATTTAAGATCTTGGTATTTTATTCAAACAGTAAGCAAAGCAAAATAAAATGACGCTCCAAGCAAAACACATATCATGTGGTGAATAAAAATATAGCTCCAAGTAAAGTTACCGATGAACGAAGACGAAAGAGGGGATGCCTTCCGGGGCATCCCCAAGCTTAGGCTCTTGGTCGTCCTTGAATATTGACTTGGGGTGCCTTGGGCATCCCCAAGATTAGGCTCTTGCCACTCCTTATTCCATAGTCCATCGAATCTTTACCCTAAACTTGAAAACTTCACAACACAAAACTTAACAGAAAACTCGTAAGCTCTGTTAGCGAAGGAAAACAAAACACCACTTCAAGGTACTGTAATGAACTCATTATTTATTTATATTGGTGTTAAAACTACTGTATTACAACTTCTCTATGGTTTATAAACTATTTTACTAGCCATAGATTCATCAAAATAAGCAAACAACACATCGAAAACAGAATCTGTCAAAAAACAGAACATTATGTAGTAATCTGGATCAAACGTATACTTATGGAACCCCAAAAATTCTAAAATAAATTGCCAGACCTGAGGAATTTATCTATTAATCATATGCAAAAATAATTAACTAAATATCACTATCCATTAATAATGGCAGCAAATCTCGTCAGCGCTAAAGTTTCTGTTTTTTACAGCAAGATCTCAAAGACTTTCCCCAAGTCTTCCCAAAGGTTCTACTTGGAAGAAATACTAATTAAAATCATAAAACCACATCTAAACAGAGTCTAGATGAATTATTTATTACTAAACAGGAGCAAAAAGCAAAGAACAAAAATAAATTTGGGTTGCCTCCCAACAAGCGCTATCGTTTAACGCCCCTAGCTAGGCATGATGATTTCAATGATGCTCACATAAAGGATAAGAATTCAAACATAAATAGAGCATCATGAAGAATATAACTATCACATTTAAGCCTAACACACTTCCTATTCATAGGTATTTTTTTAGCAAACAACTTATGGGAACAAGAATCAACTTGCATAGGAAGGTAAAACAAGCATAACTTCATAACTTTAAGCACATAGATAGGAAACTTGATATTATTGCAATTCCTACAAGCATATATTCCTCCCTCATAATAATTTTCAGTAGCATCATGAATGAATTCAACAATATAACCAGCACTTAAAGCATTCTTTTCATGATCTACAAGCATATAATTTTTATTACTCTCCACATAAGCAAAATTCTTCTCATTCGAAATAGTGGGAGTATCATAAGAGACTCAAATACTATAAATTGTTTCCACATTAAAGGAGTAATGTTAAGAAAAAGGGTAATCATAATCATGACAAGTTTTATAAATATAATCATCACTACTTTTTATAGCATATGTATCATCACAATAATTATCATAAGTAGCAACTTTGTTCTCATCATAATCGATTGAAACCTCTTCCAAGATAGTGGAATCATCACTAAATAAAGTCATGACCTCCCCAAATCCACTTTAATAAATATAATCATCATAAGTAGGAGGCATGCTATCATCATTATAAATTTGCATATCCAAACTTGGGAGACAAAAAATATCATCTTCATTAAACGTAGCATCCCCAAGCTTGGGACAAACATTAATTGCAGAAAATATATTCTCAAAAACATCATCTTCATCAAACATAGCATCCCCAAGCTTGGGCCTTTTCATATCATAAGCATAATCACTCTCACCATTAATAGTATGGATAGCACCAATAGTATAGCAATTATCATCGTATTCTTCCAAGTGAGTGCCAAAAAGATTTTTAAGACCATAAGAAGTATCATTATCTTCCCAATCATAATCATCACAACAAGCAATCGGCATAACGAGATCATCATCAAGTGCATCATCTTCCACAATTATATTTTCATGAGGCACAACAGTAATAGGAGAAGCATTATTTGGGAGATATATCTTTTTACCTCTCTTCCTTTTTCTTTTCTTCTTCTTCACCACATCATGTGTGGGTTCAATCCTCTTTTTGGAGCTCCTTATTAATGAGATTGGTTGAATAGGAGGCTCCTCCTTGTTACCTGATTCATCATAGGAAATAATAGGAGGACATTGGGAAGTCTCTTCCCTTTCATTAGTATTCTCTTCATATTCTATTTGTTTTCTTTTCTTTATGTAGTTGGCAATATAAGGATTTTCAATGCAGTTCACCGCGCAATACATATAAATTTCCTCTTGATCAAAATGAAGAACTCTATCAAGGGCAAATTTTGGAATATCCTTAGTTATACGTTTCATTTCTTCATAACCCAAGATCAAACTAAGTTCATTATGATGTGCAAGGGAAACCAAGTCATCACAATTTTTGGACACGATACGATCATGAAAAAATTTGCATTGGGTATTGAAATGATCATGTTCATTGCAAAGTTCACAAGTACGGCTAAGAAAATTTAAATTTTCAGCACAAGCATCTAGCCTTTCTTGCAACCATTTAGTTTCCAAGTACTTATGCCTCTTGCAATATCTATCTTCCCTATTTGGTGTGTACTTGCAAACCTAATGCACTCCACAAAAATTGACATGTTTATGGGAGACATTTTCATCATAACTAGTGCAATCATCATTAGTACTATGGATATTCAAGGAGTTCATACTAACAACATTGCAATCATGCTCATCATTCAAAGATTTAGTGCCAAACATTTTAATGCATTATTATTCTAACACTTTGGCACAATTTTCCTTTCCATCATACTCACGAAAGATATTAAAAAGATGAAGCGTATGAGGCAAACTTAATTCCATTTTTTTTAATAATTTTCTTTTATAAAATAAACTAGTGATAAAACAAGAAACTAAAATACTTGATTGCAAGATCTAAAGATATACCTTCAAGCACTCACCTCCCCGGCAACGGCGCCAGAAAAGAGCTTGATGTCTACTACACAACCTTCTTCTTGTAGACGTTGTTGGGCCTCCAAGTGCAGAGGTTTGTAGGCCAGTAGCAAATTTCCCTCAAGTGGATGACCTAAGGTTTATCAATCCGTAGGAGGCGTAGGATGAAGATGGTCTCTCTCAAGCAACCCTGCAACCAAATAACAAAGAGTCTCTTGTGTCCCCAACACACCCAATACAATGGTAAATTGTATAGGTACACTAGTTCGGCGAAGAGATGGTGATACAAGTGGTATATGGATGGTAGATAAAGGTTTTTGTAATCTGAAAATATAAAAACAGCAAGGTAACTAATGATAAAAGTGAGCGTAAACGGTATTGCAATGTGTTGAAACAAGGCCTAGGGTTCATACTTTCACTAGTGCAAGTCCTCTCAACAATAATAACATAATTGGATCACATAACTATCCCTCAACATGCAACAAAGAGTCACTCCAAAGTCACTAATAGCGGAGAGCAAACGAAGAGATTATGGTAGGGTACGAAACCACCTCAAAGTTATTCTTTCCAATCAATCCGTTGGGCTATTCCTATAAGTGTCACAAACAGCCCTAGATTTCGTACTAGAATAACACCTTAAGACACAAATCAACCAAAACCCTAATGTCACCTAGATACTCCAATGTCACCTCAAGTATCCGTGGGTATGATTATATGATATGCATCACACAATCTCAGATTCATCTATTCAACCAACACATAGAACCTCAAAGAGTGCCCCAAAGTTTCTACCGGAGAATCACGACGAAAACGTGTGCCAACCCCTATGCATAGGTTCATGGGTGGAACCCGCAAGTTGATCACCAAAACATACATCAAGTGAATTACGTGGTATCCCATTGTCACCACAGATACGCACGGCAAGACATACATCAAGTGTTCTCAAATCTTTAAAGACTCAAGCCGATAAGATAACTTCAAAAGGAAAACTCAATCCATTACAAGAGAGTAGAGGGGGGAGAAAACATCATAAGATCCAACTATAATAGCAAAGCTCGCGATACATCAAGATTGTATCACCTCAAGAACACGAGAGAGAGAGAGAGAGATCAAACACATAGCTACTGGTACATACCCTCAGCCCCGAGGGAGAAATACTCCCTCCTCGTCATGGAGAGCACCGGGATGATGAAGATGGCCACCGGAGAGGGATTCCCCCTCCGGGAGGGTGCCGGAACGGGTCTAGATTGGTTTTTGGTGTCTACGGAGGCTTCTGGAGGCGGAACTCCCGATCTATTGTGCTCCCCGATTGTTTCAGGGTATATGGATATATATATATATATAGGCGAAAGAAGTACGTCAGGGGAGCCACGAGGGGCCCACGAGGGTGGAGGGCACGCCCCCTGCCTCGTGGCTTCCTCGTTGCTTCCCTTACGTGGACTCCAAGTCTCCCGGGTTGCTTTCCTTCCAAAAATAAGTTCCGTGAAGTTTCAGGTCAATTGGACTCCGTTTAATTTTCCTTTTCTGCGATACTCTAAAACAAGGAAAAAACCGAAACTGGCACTTGGATCTGGGTTAATAGGTTAGTCCCAAAAATAATATAAAAGTGTATAATAAAGCCCATAAACATCCATAACAGAAGATAATATAGCATGGAGTAATCAAAAATTATAGATACGTTGGAGACGTATCAGCACATCCTCACAAATACTGATGGGTATAGAAGTTGATTTATCAGCCATTTGCAAAGAAATTTTAGTAGGTGTCAACTTATTCAATTCAATTCTACGATATAAACAGAAAGACATAACACTAACACTGGCTCCAAGATCACATAAAGCAATTTAACATAGCTTCTTTTAATGTAGCATGGTATAGTTGGTACTCATAGATCTCCAAGTTTCTTTGGTATTCCACCCTTAAAAGTGTAATTAGCAAGCATGGTGGAAATTTCAGCCTTCGGTATCTTTCTTTTATTTGTAACAATATCTTTCATATACTTAGCATAAGGAGGCATTTTAAGCATATCAGTCAAACGCATACACAAAAAGATAGGTCTAATCATTTCAGCAAAGCGCTCAAAATCCTCATCATCCTTCTTCTTGGATGGTTTAGGAGGAAAAGGCATGGGTTTCTGAACCCATGGTTCTCTTTCTTTACCATGTTTCCTAGCAACAAAGTCTCTTATCATAACATTGATTCTTTGATTGTGGGTTATCAAGATCAATAGTAGGTTCAATCTATACATCATTATCATTACTAGGTTGAGCATCAACATGAACATCATTATTAACATTATCACTAGGTTCATGTTCATCACCATATTGTGTATCAACATCAGAAATAGAAATATCATTGGGATTCTCAGGTGTGTCTATAGCAGGTTCACTAGAAGCATGTAAAGTCCTATCAGTTTTCTTCTTCTTTTTATTAGAAGGACTAGGTGCATCAGTATTAATTCTCTGAGAATCTTGCTCAACTCTCTTAGGATGGCCCTCAGGATACAAAGGTTCCTAGGTCATTTTACCACCTCTAGTCATAACCCTAACAACATTATCATTGTTCTTATTATTTAAATCATTAAGCAAATCATCTTGTGCCTTAAGTTTGCTCTACTTGAGTTGTAACCATGGAAGCATGTTTACTAATAAGATTTAGATCATTAACAGTTCTACTCATATAATCACCCAAGTGGTCAAGCCTGTAAGCATCACGTTTCAATTGTCTACTAACATAAGCATTGAAGTTTTCTTGTTTAACAATAAAATTATCAAACTCATCCATGCATTGACTAGCAGACTTATTATGAGGAATATCACCTTCATCAAATCTACGGAGAGAGTTTACCTCTACTACCTATGTCGGGTTATCAAGACCATGTATTTCTTCAATATGTGGTAAATACTTAACATCTTCAACTTTAATACCTTTTTCTTTCATAGATTTCTTTGCCTCTTGCATATCTTCAGGACTGAGAAATAGAATACCCCTTTTCTTCGGAGTTGGCTTAGGAGTTGGAGGAAGTTTCCAATCATTATCATTACTCAATATATTATTCAATAACAATTCAGCTTGCTCAACAATTCGTTCCCTGAAAACACAACCAACACAACTATCCAGGTGGTCTCTGGAAGCATCAGTTAGTCCATTATAAAAGATATAAAGTATTTCATTTTTCTTGAGAGGATGATCAGGCAAAGCATTAAGTAATTGGCGAAGCCTCCCCCAAGCTTGTGTGAGACTCTCATCTTCAATTTGCACAAAGTTAAATATTTCCCTTAGGGCATCTTGTTTCTTATGAGCAGGAAAATATTTTTGAGAGAAGTAGTATATCATATCCTGGGGACTACGCACACAACCAGGAGCAGGAGAATTAAACCATAACTTAGCATCACCCTTTAATGATAAAGGAAACAATTTGAGAATATAGTAATAGCGATTTTTTTCCTCATGAGCGAATAGGGTGGCTATATCATTCAATTTAGTAAGATGTGCCACAACAGTTTCAGATTCATAACCATAGAAATGATCAGATTCAACCAAAGTGATTAACTCGGGATAGACAAAGAACTAGTAATCCTTATCAATAACAAAGATAGGTGAAGTGGCATACATAGGGTCATATTGCATTCTAGCATTCAAAGACTTTTCTTTCAGCTTAGGTAACAGTTTCTTAAGATCA
Organism: Triticum urartu; assembly: GCF_003073215.2. Classification (NCBI taxonomy): domain Eukaryota; kingdom Viridiplantae; phylum Streptophyta; class Magnoliopsida; order Poales; family Poaceae; genus Triticum; species Triticum urartu. The sequence goes on from NC_053025.1 coordinate 523,897,683, forward strand.
TATCTATCATTACAAGAAAGGAAGTCTCTAGTAGTTTCCTCATCCATAATATAACCCTCAGGTATGACAGGCAACTCATATCTAGGGGGAGAATCATAATCTTCAGTTTCAATAATATCATCAGTTTCAGTAATTTCATTTTCTCTAACCCTAGCAAGTTGTTCATCAAGAAATTCACCTAGTGGCACAATATTATCAAGCAGAGAAGTAGTTTCATCATAAGCATCATGCATTGCAGAAGTGGCATCATCAATAACATGCGACATATCAGAATCAATAGCAGGTGTAGGTGTCGCAAGTTTAATCAAAACAGAAGGAGAATCAAGTGCAGAGCTAGATGAAAGTTCCTTACCTCCCCTCGTAGTTGAGGGAAAGATCTTGGTTCTTTGATCTTTCAAATTCCTCATAGTGATCAACAGATATAAATCCCAAGTGACTCAGATAATAGAGCTATGCTCCCTGGCAACGGCGCCAGAAAAAGGTCTTGATAACCCACAAGTATAGGGGATCACAACAGCTTTCGAGGGTAGAGTATTCGACCCAAATTTATTGATTCAGCACAAGGGGAGCTGAGGGAGTCCTGGATTAGGGGGTATCCGGGCAGCCGGACTATATCCTTTGGCCGGACTATTGGACTATGAAGATACAAGATTGAAGACTTCGTCCCGTGTCCGGATGGGACTCTCCTTGGTGTGGAAGGCAAGCTTGGCAATACGGATATGTAGATCTCCTTCCATGTAACCGACTCTGTGTAACCCTAGCCCCCTCCGATGTCTATATAAATCGGAGGGTTTTAGTCCATAGGACAACATACAATCATACCATAGGCTAGCTTCTAGGGTTTAGCCTCTCTGATCTCATGGTAGATCAACTCTTGTACTACTCAAATTATCAAGAATAATCAAGTAGGACGTAGGGTTTTACCTCCATCAAGAGGCCCCGAACCTGGGTAAAACATCGTGTCCCCTGCCTCCTATTACCATCCGCCTTAGATGCACAGTTCGGGACCCCTACCTGAGATCCGCCGGTTTTGACACCGACTGTCACACCCTAGCTAGTTCAAGCATTAGAGTATGCATCATGTTTAAATTACTTTTAAATTTGAAATGGGGATGACAGAACCCCCAGTACCCCCTGGAACAACTAGGGTTTACTAAAAAACTTTTTCAATGAACCTGAAATGCCCTTCTAAAAAGCCCACCCTTTTTGTTTTGGGTTAAAACCTTTGAAAAAAATGGTGCACATTTTTCTAGGACATCTAAGGTCATTGGATTAATCCTTATAGTATTTGCATTTGGGCATTTAAATGCTATAAAATATTTTAAATGCTCAAATAATCATAAACTAAAATGTTTGCTGTTGGATATATTCTAAGCAGTGGCCATGATTAATTTTATGATTTATGGTAATGCCCTGGCATTTTTAATAAAGCCCTGAAGTTACAGAAATAATAGAATAAATAAAAAAACAGAAAAGGAAAAGAAAGAGAGAGAGAGAGAGGAACTTACCGGCGCAGCCCACCTAGCCCACCAGCTGGCCCACCTGGCGGCTTAGCACTGTGCTGGCCCGCGCCAGCCAGCTGCTTCTTCCCCGCCAGGCAGGCAGGGAGGTGATGCCGGCGCGCCCGAGCTCGCCACGACGCCACCTGCTTGCCGCCCACGCCCCTGGATGCCTGGATGCCTCCACGTCGCACCCCGAAGCCCCTGGACACGCCATTCCCCCTGCCTCTGTCCCTTCGCCGTTCCCCACCATGGCCGATGCCCCTGTCGCCGCACCGTCGTCGTAGCCGCGCCCTCCGTCGTCCTCGCGCCGCGCCATCATGTCCACGAGCTCCGCCGTCGTTGATTACTTCGAGTAGGTCGAGCCCCGAGCGCTCGCTCGCCACGGAGACGCTGCACCGAGCTCGTCCTCAACTCCGGCCACCGGAGATCCCCTTCGCCGTCCCCGCCGCATCAGCTCATCCCCGACCTCGCCGACTGCCTCGACGAGACCCCCGTGAGATCAGCCACCTCCCCACCCTCTCCGTTCTCTCTCTCGAGCCCCGTAGCGACTGCACGTAGATCACCAGCACGCACCACCGCGGAGCTCGTCGCCGACGAGGCTCCGGCCACCCAATGGCCGCGCCACCCTGTCCACTAGTCCTACCGCACCTCCAGGAGCTCAACGCACCAAACCACGCGCCTCCCCGTGCCCCCTAGCGACTAGTTCAACCTTACCCGAGCTCCAGCTACCGCAAAACTCGTCGCCGGTGACGTTTTCGGCCACCCCAGCTCCACCCACTGCCGCCACTCGACGGGGCTTCCTCCCCGCATCACGTAGATAGTCTCCGCCGTCCTTTTGGCCGCCGGAGTGCAAATCCCGCGCTGCTCCACCGCGTCTGGCCTCGCCGGCGGCTAGACGCCGGCGAGTTGACCTTGTTTGACCCCGTGTGGGCCCAGGTTGACCCCCCTGAGTCTATGACAGGTGGGGCCGGCCTGCTAATTAGTTTAGGATTAGTTTTAACTAATTTTAATTAGTTTAGTCACTCACATGTGGGCCCAGGCCCCACTGACAATTAATTAGTGTTAATTTAATTCTGTTAATTAGCTGAGTCACTGACAGACAGGGCCCACCAGTCAGGTTTGACCTGGCCGACCCAGTTGACCCGCTGACGTCACACCTATGTCATGCTGACACGTTAATTCAATTACTGGAATTATTCTTATATAGGAAATTCCAGAAAATAGCCAAAACTTCTAAAAATCATAGAAAATCAACCATAGCTCCAAATCAAACAATTTATATATGAACAATGATTAGAAAAATTCAATCTATCCATCTGTAATGGTTTCATGCATGACAAAACAAGTTAACCTTGCTGTTTAAGCAGAATAAGATAATGCACTAATAAGGCCATGTTAAATGAGCTAACATTTGAATCTTTGATTCAAATGAGTTCATTCCATCCTGTTTTAGCTTGCATTAGGCCAAGACACATTCATTTTGCCATGTCATAGCATGCATCATATTGTTGCATATTGTCATGTGTTGATTATGTTCGGTGTGTCTTTCGTGGTAGGTTCTGCCTCCGAGGATAACCCCGAGTATCCGTCTGAAGGGCAGTACCCTACTACCACTACAACAGGCAAGAAACCCATTGATCATTCCGATACAACCCATGTTCTCGCTTCTGCTCTTGTTTACTGCATTAAGACAACGCGATTCAAACTGCTGTGCGCTACGGTTTGAACCCTTATCCTCTGCATGACCTGTCATTGCCACAGTAACTAGATGAAACCCACTAGCATGTGTAGGAGTTTATTGAGCCATGTTTGTGTTTCCTACCTTGCTATGCCTGCTATGCTTAGTGTTGTGTCAGGTCTGGTTCATCTGGGTGATGGGCTAGAGTGAAATGTTTATGTCGGTAATGTGAGGGATGTGTTGAACATGAATTGGTAAAGGTATCGATGAGAGGCCATGTAGGAGTACATGGTGGGTTGTTTCATTAAGGCCATCCCTAAGAACTGAGATCCGTATGTGTGATTTTAAGAATCAGCTACTACCATGCATTGGGATCCTTAATTGACCCTCTCGGCTTCTTAATCACCCTAGTACCCTGTCCAGGAGTTGCAAATAGTTTCTGGTGTTTGTAGGTTATGTGTTGGCGGCCGTGCGTAGCGCTGAACCTAGGGGTGGGCTATGTTACGGTAGATACACTGTGGCCGGGTATGCCGGGCGCCCGTTTGGCGTCTCGGGACCCTGTTCACATCGTTCGGGGCCGTATGTGGAAACCTCGGCCGGACTCCCTGCGGATGGAACCTGGATAGGCGATAAACCTGGACTAGGGACTTAAGTGTTTAGGTAGGCCGTGGCCGACACCCTCGTTGGGCTTCCGCTTGAAGGTTGCCGAGTACATGTCGTGTAAACAGCAGTAAGTGGTGAAAGCATGGATGAACAAGTATACCCCTGCAGGGTTAACATCATCTATTCGAATAGCCGCGTCCGCGGTAAAGGACTACTTGGTTGCCTATACAGTTCATAGACAAGTTAATGGTTACTACTAAAAGACTCAAGATAAGTGTGAGTACCGAGGATGGCCCCTCGTAGGATGACGAGGGAGGATCCCCGGTGGAGTATTGTGTTGGTGAGTAGTGGACTCGTGAAAACTATTTTACTAGTGGAGTCTCGTAGGATAGCTTAGCCAAGAGTCAAAGCTGACTTGCTGCAATAACTCCACCACCTTCTTGAGAATGAGCATGTATAGTAGGTTCTGTTGTAAGACTTGCTGAGTACCTTTGTACTCACGTTTTGCTTAATTACTGTTTTCAGACGACAACACCGCCCCCTCCGATGGGTTCTACGTAGACCTTGATGTCGACGAGTGACTAGCCACCCAGGTGGTGATCCTGGCCATGGAGCGGCCTATGTAGATAGACATGCTTCAGAAGCCTTCTTGCTTTCTAGTGTGTGTACTCAGACTATTTACTTCCGCTTGTGCTTGTATGCTTGTATGACTTGAGTGTCGGGTCATGTGACCCCTACCTGTATGAACTTGTTATGTATGGCTCTCTGGAGCCTTTAAATAAAGTACTTGAGTTGTAGAGTTTTGTTGTGATGCCATGTTGTATGTACTCATATCGGGCATATTGTGTGTATGATTGAAATGCTTGGTATGAGTGGGATCCGACAATCTAGTTGTTTATCCTTGGCAGCCTTTCTTATGGGGAAATGTAGTCTTGTGTTCCTCGAGCCATAGTAGTCCGCTACAGCCCGGTTCACCGGAGTCCTGCTAGCCCAGCACTACTGCTCAGGACACTTGACTGGCCGACATGTGTTTCACTTCGTTCCTATGTCTGTCCCTTCGGGGAAATGTCACGCGGTGACATCCGGAGTCCTGCCTAGCCTGCTACAGCCCGGGTTCCCCGGAGTCCTGTTAGCCTAGTGCTACAGCCCGGATTCACTTGCTGATGACCGACATGCTTGATGTGATTCATGTATGCCTGACTCCATAGGTCTGTGCCGCTTTGGGTTCACGACTAGCCATGTCAGCCTGGGTTCTCTGTTATATGGATGCTAGCGACACTATCATATACGTGAGCCAAAAGGCGCAAATGGTCCCGGGCCATGGTAAGGTGACACCCGTGGGATATCGTGCGTGAGGCTGCAATGTGATATGAGGTGTTACCGGCTAGATCGATGTGACTTGGAATCGGGTCCTGACAGCGTTGGCATCAGAGCCGGACTGCCTGTAGGTTTGTTGAGCCAAACTGGTCGATGTCGAGTCTAGAAATGCTTTAGTTATATCTAGGGGAATTGATTGTGGGAGGGAACGTAAGGATCTTTTACTCCTTTACCTTATGCCCTCTGATCTGAGTCATTCTCTTCTCATTCAACGTGGGTTAAGGACTAGGCTCTCTTCTTCTATTAGGTTCACGTGTTACTAATCCGTAGTAGCTTATAGGATTGTTGTTACAAGCCTCAGTACAGTTTCTACTACTTTTAGTATGTTGCCAGTTGAATCAGAACCTTGATATGATGTTGTTGAGTGGTATTGCAAACTGTTGTGGATGTCTCAAATCTTTTTTTGAGCATTTACAGCTGTTATGTTGTCCAATTTTCCCTAGAAATTATAATGTCTTTGCATTGTGGTTGTGCTTTCAGATGGCCACTCGTGCTCAAAACCAAGTGGTTCGCCTGACCCGATGCCTTGATGTGCCCGGTCATTCTGCTATGTTAGTCTGGGTAATGATCGAGACGGGTTACCGTTGGTATCCCGAATACACTGTCGAAGAGCAGTTCCGAGACTTTAATCAAAGCCAATATTTCTGCACCGTCAGGATATTTCCTTCTTATCCTGGATCTACCGAGCCCCTCCACTGTTCCTATGGACTCGGGGTTACTGTTGAGATGGCTGCGCAGGATGCTGCCTATTCCATGATGACCATCATGCGAGTCCGGACTGGCCTGCTTCGGAACACCGACTTCCGTTACATGCCAGCTTCACTTCCGGGAGCGCAAGGGTATCTTCAGGCTATCTATGCCGACTCCACTCAGGAGGACTCATTAACTCGTACCACTACCGAGATGCTCGAGGATAAGGACCGAGAGAATCAGGCCTTGAGGCTGGAGCTTTTCAACACCCGTGCTGATCATTGGGCCACATTGACTCGATTTGCACCTGCGGTGCAAGCAGGATGTATGGATACAAGGGATCTGTATCCTGTGAGATCTGCTCTGCCAAACATGGCGGATTGGCGTGATGTGGGAGGCATCACCCCTCCCCGTGGTCCCTGCAGGCCACCGTTTGTTGGTCCAAGACCACATCCTAGCCCCTTTGGTCCACAAGCTCCTCAGGACCGTCTGTTCCCGGATGATCACGTTGAACTTCCAGGCTATGGAGGTGACTTCTATGAGGACTACTACGGAGCTATCTGAGTTAGTAGTAGTATCACTAGTATTGTAATAGTTGTATCTCCACTGTCCTGCGTGACTTGTGGAATATGACTTTGTGTGTAATCAATTCCGGAGGTGTAGACAAATAATGTATAGGAGCTTGGAATGCCTCCGATGAGATGTAACGTCTTTCAACATAGTTGTACTGTAGCCTGGGCTTGTACTAAACTATGTATGGTGTGTATGACCGTTGGTATATATATGGCAGTTTTATATTACCATGACATACAGATGAACATCTCTGCATTCCATGTTATCCATTACATTCTACACTTCCTTGCTAAGTTTGAGCCATCCTTATCTAAACCATTGTCTTGTTTTCTCCTAGGATGGTCAACACCCGCAGCAACCCTGCTGCCCCGGAGCAGGGGGAAGCCAGTGTAGCTAGGGGTGAAAATCTGCCTCACCCGCCCTCTCTGGCCGAAGTGATGCTGGAGGCGGAAAGAAACAAGCGTGATACTAATCGCTTACTAGAGCGGATTGAGCAGAACACTGCACGCCATCCGCGAAATGACTTGGTGTCAATCAATGACTTTATCAAGCTGTACCCACCAAAGTTCAACCATTCCGTCGAGCCCCTCGACGCGGATGACTGGCTTCGCAGCATCACCCACAAGCTATGTTCTGCCAACGTAGCCGAAGCTGATAAGGTTACTTATGCTGCCTACCATATCGATGGCCCTGCTAGCCTCTGGTGGGAAAATTTTGAAGCCATGCGCCCGGTCGGCCAAATCACTACTTGGGCTGAATTCAGTGAGGCTTTCCGTGAGCATCACATTCCGGAAGGTCTCATAGATCGCAAGAGGGAGGAGTTCTGCAATTTCACCCAAGGAAGACTGAATGTGGATGCTTATAGTCGTGAATTTGGGAATCTGGCACGTTATGCTCCTGAAGAAGTATCTACCGACGCTAAGAAGCAGGCAAGGTTCCGCAAGGGACTTAGCCCTGAGCTTTTCCGCGATCTTCATTTGCACGAGTGCACCTCCTTCCAGAAGTTGGTCAATAAAGCCATCAGTGCTGAGTCAGGCCAGTCTGACTATGACGCTTCACGCAAGCACTCACGTGATTTTGGCTCTTCATCCGGCTCTGGAGCTCAGAAGCGCCGGGTGTGGATCCCAAGCACGGCACTGCTACCCAGGTTCATTCCGAGGCCATCCTTTGAGGCGCCTCGTCCCAACCAGCAGTTTGCACCGCCCAAGCCCTATGGTGGCCTCGCTGCTAATGCTGCTCCATGCCCCAATGTGGTGACATGCTTCAAGTGTGGAGAGCCGGGTCACTATAGTCGAGAGTGTCCCCAGAACAACCCCAATCAGTCTGGAAAGTCTGTTGGCCGTGGTAAGCCAGCAGGAAAGACATTCTACGCCAAGCCGGTCACCACTGCACGTGGCCATGTCAACTATGTTTCAGCCGAGGAGGCTCATGAGGATCCTAACGTTGTCCTTGGTACGCTCCTTGTTAATTGCCATCCGGCATCTGTTCTTTTCGATACTGGAGCATCTCATTCATTCATATCCGAGAACTATGCTCGATTGCATAACACAACATTCTGTGACATGCCCTCTACCATGGAAATTCAAACCCCTGCTCTAGATGGCAAACTTCTAGAGTAAGCCATGGGAACGAAATTCTTGTCGATAGACTTGTCTTCCTTGCATCCTTAACAGCTCTCAAGTCCTCGGACATAAACATCATCTTGGGTATGGACTGGATGTCAACTCATTATGCTAAGATTGATTGTGCCACTAGAATCGTTCAACTTACTCACCCATCGGGCAAGACAGTCAATGTCTTAACTCGAGTGGCCAAGCGCCAGCTTTACTCCCTAAATGCCAACCCCCTTCCAGAACTTGAAGATGTTCCGGTAGTCCGAGACTTTCCGGATGTCTTTCCAGAAGAACTGCCAGGTGTTCCACCTGACAGGGATGTCGAGTTTGTGATAGACCTTGTTCCAGGAACCGTTCCAATTTCTAGGAGACCCTATAAGATGGCACCCTTAGAACTAGCCGAGCTTAAGAACCAACTCGATGAATCCTTGGAAAAGGGTTTCATCCGTCCTAGTTCCTCTCCTTGGGCTTGCCCCGTCCTCTTCGTCAAGAAGAAGGATGGAACGGATCGAATGGTTGTAGATTACCGACCTGTCAACTTGGTCACTATCAAGAACAAGTATCCGCTTCCCAGGATCAACGATCTGTATGATCATCTCGCTGGATCCTCAGTCTTTTCCAAGATGGATTTGAGGTTGGGCTACCATCAAATCAAAATCAGAAATGGGGACATTCCCAAAACGGCCTTTGCTACTCGTTATGGCCAATACGAGTACACCGTTATGTCCTTCGGTTTAACCAATGCCCCATCCACCTTCTCTCGGTTAATGAACTCGGTCTTCGTGGAGTATTTGGATAAATTCGTCATAGTATACCTCGATGACATACTCATCTACTCCAAGAATGAAGAGGAACATGCCGAACATCTAAGGATGGTATTGACGAAACTTCGAGAGCATCGCCTTTATGCCAAATTCTCCAAGTGTGAATTTTGGTTGCCAGAAGTGACCTATCTAGGCCATGTAATCTCTGTTAAGGGTATTGCTGTCAATCCCGAGCGAGTTCAAGCTGTCCTTGATTGGACTCCACCTGAGACGGTCAAGCAAGTTCGGAGCTTCCTTGGCTTAGCGAGCTACTGCCGCCGCTTCGTCGAGAATTTCTCCAAGGTTGCTAAACCTCTAACTGAACTCCTCAAGAAAGATAAAAAGTCCGAGTGGACTCCACAGTGCGAGTTCAGCTTTCAGGAACTGAAAAGACGCCTGACATCTGCTCCCGTACTGGTACCACTAGATTTCTCCAAGGACTTTATTATCTATTGCGATGCCTCGTGACAAGGACTAGGTTGCATACTCATGCAAGATCGTCAGGTAATTGCCTATGCTTCACGGCAATTACACCCACATGAGGAAAATTATCCCACACATGATCTAGAGCTTGCAGCTGTAGTCCATGCACTTAAAACTTGGCGACATTACCTCCTCGGTAATCGTTGCGAGATCTTCACCAATCACCAAAGTTTGAAATATATCTTCACCCAACCAGATTTGAATCTCAGGCAACGACGTTGGGTCGAGTTGATCTCGGATTACGATTTAGGAATAACTTACACCCCGGGGAAAGCCAATGTCATGGCTGATGCACTAAGCCGTAAATCCTATTATAAAAACATGATGTTACAACAAAGTCAACCACTTCTTCATGAGGAATTTCATAAGCTTAATCTTCACATTGTTCCTCGAGGATTCCTATCCACCCTGGTGGCGAAGCCTAATCTTATGGATCAGATCATAACTGCCCAGCGGTATGATAAGGGCATATCCCGGATTAAGGAAAACATCGCTAGCGGAGTTGCTAAATGTTTTTCCATGGATGAGCGAGGTGTTGTCTTCTTCGAGAACCGCTTGGTGGTTCCCAAGAAACAACATCTACGCCAGTTGATCCTTAAGGAAGCTCATGAATCCCCTCTCACCATTCATCCCGGTAGTACTAAAATGTATCAAGACCTACGCTAGAGGTTTTGGTGGACTAGGATGAAGAGAGAAATCGCTCAATACATTGCTAATTGCAATGTTTGTCGTCGTGTTAAAGCAGAGCATCAACGGCCTGCTGGCACCCTTCAACCTTTGGCTATTCCTGAGTGGAAATGGGATAAAATCAGTATGGATTTCATTACTGGGTTTCCCAGGACCAAGAGAGGGAATAATGCCATCTTCGTCGTGATCGACCGCCTTTCCAAAGTAGCCCAGTTTCTACATGTTCGTGAGGGTATCACCGCTAGCCAGCTAGCTGACTTATACATCTCCCGAATAGTGTCTCTTCATGGTGTTCCATTGGAAATTAACTCAGACCGTGGGAGTCTCTTCACCTCTCGATTTTGGGAAAGTTTCCAAAATGCTATGGGAACTCGTCTCTCTTTTAGCACCGCCTTCCATCCTCAATCAAGTGGTCAAGTAGAGCGAGTCAATCAAATTCTGGAAGATATGCTCCGAGCTTCTGTCATCTTGTTCGGAATGGGTTGGCAGAAATGCCTTCCATTCACGGAGTTTGCTTATAACCATAGTTATCAAGCTAGCTTGGGCAAGGCTCCTTTCGAAGTTCTCTATGGACGAAAATGTCGAACGCCTCTTAACTGGTCAGAAACTGGGGAAAGACAACTCTTTGGCCCGGATATGATTTAGGAAGCAGAAGAGCAGGTTCGCGTTATTCATGAGAAATTGAAAACAGCCCAATCTCGTCAAAAGAGCCAATATGATCGTAGACATAAGCTCATGACTTATGAAGTCGGCGAGAAGGCTTACCTTCGGGTTACTCCATTAAAGGGAACCCATCGTTTCGGTATCAAAGGCAAATTGGCTCCTCATTACATTGGACCCTTTCGCATTCTCGCCAAACGAGGAGAAGTTGCCTACCAATTGGAACTACCTTCACATCTTTCCAGAGTTCACGATGTCTTCCATGTTTCTCAACTCAGGCGTTGCTTCGCGGATCCCATCCGTGGAGTGGACCACGAAACGCTTGATCTACAAGATAACCTCTCATATCGAGAATATCCTGTTCGTATCCTTGATCAAGCCGAGCGTACCACCCGACGCCATAATATCAAGTTTCTCAAGGTTCAATGGTCACACCATTCCGAGGAAGAGGCCACTTGGGAAAGGGAGGATCGTCTTCGACTCGAGTACCCCACCTTCTTTCTGGAGGATCCTAAATCTCGGGACAAGATTCTTTTGAGTGGGGGTGAGTTGTCACACCCTAGCTAGTTCAAGCATTAGAGTGTGCATCATGTTTAAATTCCTTTTAAATTTGAAATGGGGATGACAGAACCCCCAGCACCCCCCTGGAACAACTAGGGTTTACTAAAAAACTTTTTCAATGAACCTGAAATGCCCTTCTAAAAGCCCACCCTTTTTGTTTTGGGTTAAAACCTTTGACAAAAATGGTGCACATTTTTCTAGGACATCTAAGGTCATTGGATTAATCCTTATAGTATATGCATTTGGGCATTTAAATGCTATAAAATATTTTAAATGCTCAAATAATCATAAACTAAAATGTTTGCTGTTGGATATATTCTAAGCAGTGGCCATGATTAATTTTATGATTTATGGTAATGCCCTGGCATTTTTAATAAAGCCCTGAAGTTACAGAAATAATAGAATAAATAAAAAAACAGAAAAGGAAAAGAAAGAGAGAGAGAGGAACTTACCGGCGCAGCCCACCTAGCCCACCACCCGGCCCACCTGGCGGCTTAGCACTGTGCTGGCCCGCGCCAGCCAGCTGCTTCTTCCCTGCCAGGCAGGCAGGGAGGTGACGCCGGCGCGCCCGAGCTCGCCACGGCGCCACCTGCTTGCCGCCCACGCCCCTGGATGCCTGGACGCCTCCACGTCGCACCCCGAAGCCCCTGGACATGCCATTCCCCCTGCCTCTCTCCCTTCGCCATTCACCACCATGGCCGACGCCCCCGTCGCCGCACCGTCGTCGTAGCCACGCCCTCCGTCGTCCTTGCGCCGCGCCATCGTGTCCACGCGCTCCGCCGTCGTTGATTACTTCAAGTAGGTCGAGCCCCGAGCGCTCGCTTGCCCCGGAGACGCTGCACCGAGCTCGTCCTCAACTCCCGCCACTGGAGATCCTCTTCGCCGTCCCCGCCGTATCAGCTCATCCCCGACCTCGCCGACTGCCTCGACGAGACCCCCATGAGCTCAGCCACCTCCCCACCCTCTCCGTTCTCTCTCTCGAGCCCCGTAGCGACTGCACGTAGATCACCAGCACGCACCGCCGCGGAGCTCGTCGCTGACGAGGCTCCGGCCACCCAATTGCCGGGCCACCCTGTCCACTAGTCCTACCGCACCTCCAGGAGCTCAACGCACCAAACCACGCGCCTCCCCGTGCCTCTAGCGACTAGTTCAACCTTACCCGAGCTCCAGCCGCCGCCAAACTCGTCGCCGGCGACGTTTCCGGCCACCCCAGCTCCACCCACTGCCACCACTCGACGCGGCTTCCTCCCCGCATCACGTAGGTAGTCTCCGCCGTCCTTTTGGTCGCCGGAGTGCAAATCCCACGCTGCTCCGCCGCGTCTGGCCTTACCGGCGGCTAGACGCCGGCGAGTTGACCCTGTTTGACCCCATGTGGGCCCAGGTTGACCCCCCTAAGTCTATGACAGGTGGGGCCGGCCTGCTAATTAGTTTAGGATTAGTTTTAACTAATTTTCATTAGTTTAGTCACTGACATGTGGGTCCAGGCCCCACTGACAGTTAACTATTGTTAATTTAATTCTGTTAATTAGCCGAGTCACTGACAGACAGGGCCCACCAGTCAGGTTTGACCTGGCCGACCCTGTTGACCCGCTGACGTCACACCTATGTCATGCTGACGCATTAATTCAATTACTGGAATTATTCTTATATAGGAAATTCCAGAAAATAGCCAAAACTTCTAAAAATCATAGAAAATCAACCATAGCTCCAAATCAAACAATTTATATATGAAAAATGATTAGAAAAATTCAATCTATCCATCTGTAATGGTTTCATGCATGACAAAACAAGTTAACCTTGCTGTTTAAGCAGAATAAGATAATGCACTAATAAGGCCATGTTAAATGAGCTAACATTTGAATCTTTGATTCAAATGAGTTCATTCCATCCTGTTTTAGCTTGCATTAGGCCAAGACACATTCATTTTGCCATGTCATAGCATGCATCATATTGTTGCATATTGTCATGTGTTGATTATGTTCGGTGTGTCTTTCGTGGTAGGTTCTGCCTCCGAGGATAACCCCGAGTATCCGTCTGAAGGGCAGTACCCTACTACCACTACAACAGGAAAGCAACCCATTGATCATTCCGATACAACCCATGTTCTCGCTTCTGCTCTTGTTTACTGCATTAAGACAACGCGATTCAAACTGCTGTGTGCTACGGTAGTTGAACCCTTATCCTCTGCATGACCTGTCATTGCCACAGTAACTAGATGAAACCCACTAGCATGTGTAGGAGTTGATTGAGCCATGTTTGTGTTTCCTACCTTGCTATGCCTGCTATGCTTAGTGTTGTGTCAGGTCTGGTTCATCTGGGTGATGGGCTAGAGTGAAATGTTTATGTCGATAATGTGAGGGATGTGTTGGAACATGAATTGGTAAAGGTATCGATGAGAGGCCATGTAGGAGTACATGGTGGGTTGTTTCATTGAGGCCGTCCCTAAGAACTGAGATCTGTATGTGTGATTTTAAGAATCAGCTACTACCATGCATTGGGATCCTTAATTGACCCTCTCGGCTTCTTAATCACCCTAGTACCCTGTCCAAGAGTTGCAAATAGTTTCTGGTGTTTGTAGGTTATGTGTTGGCGGCCGTGCTTAGCGCTGTCCCTAGGGGTGGGCTATGTTGCAGTAGATACACCATGGCTGGGTATGCCGGGCGCCCGTTTGGCGTCTCGGGACCCTGTTCACATCGTTCGGGGCCGTATGTGGAAACCTCGGTCGGACTCCCTGCGGATGGAACCTGGATAGGCGATAAACCTGGACTAGGGACTTAAGTGTTTAGGTAGGCCGTGGCCGACACCCTCGTTGGGCTTCCGCTTGAAGGTTGCCGAGTACATGTCGTGTAAACGGCGGTAAGTGGTGAAAGCGTGTATGAAGAAGTATACCCCTACAGGGTTAACATCATCTATTCGAATAGCCGCGTCCGCGGTAAAGGACTACTTGGTTGCCTATACAGTTCATAGACAAGTTAATGGTTACTACTAAAAGACTCAAGATAAGTGTGAGTACCGAGGATGGCCCCTCGTAGGATGACAAGGGAGGATCCCCGGTGGAGTATTGTCATGGTGAGTAGTGGACTCGTGTGCGAAAACTATTTTACTAGTGGAGTCTTGTAGGATAGCTTAGCCAAGAGTCAAAGCTGACTTGCTGCAATAACTCCACCACCTTCTTGAGAATGAGCATGTATAGTAGGTTCTGTTGTAAGACTTGCTGAGTACCTTTGTACTCACGTTTTGCTTAATTACTGTTTTCAGACGACAACACCGCCCCCTCCGATGGGTTCTACGTAGACCTTGATGTCGACGAGTGACTAGCCACCCAGGTGGTGATCCTGGCCATGGAGCGGCCTATGTAGATAGACATGCTTCAGAAGCCTTCTTGCTTTCTAGTGTGTGTACTCAGACTATTTACTTCCGCTTGTGCTTGTATGCTTGTATGACTTGAGTGTCGGGTCATGTGACCCCTACCTGTATGAACTTGTTATGTATGGCTCTCTGGAGCCTTTAAATAAAGTACTTGAGTTGTAGAGTTTTGTTGTGATGCCATGTTGTAT